>NC_044384.1:88960022-89264188 GCF_006542625.1 Nomascus leucogenys | reverse complement strand
CAGGCTCCTGCTGCAGTCAGTGCTCCCTACTATAACAAATCCCAGGGGCACCCACTGTGTGCCAGGTCGGTGGTCAACCAAATAATGGAACCCCCCGCCAAAGGCGTCCACATCTTAGTGCCCGGGACTTATGAACATGTTCCCTTCCTGGCCAAAGACACTCTACTGATGTCATGAAGCAAGGATTCTGAGGTGGAGAAGATCCCAGATGGTAGTGGGTAACCTCCAGGTTCCTGTAAGAGGGAGGCAGGAGGGAGTCACGGAAAAGATGTGACAATAAGCAACAGAGAGGGAGAGAGAGAGACAGGGAGAGAGAGGGACAGGGAGAGAGAGAGAGAGAGAAGAGAAGGGGGAGAGAGGGAGAGAGAGAGAGAAGAGAGAGGGGAGAGAGGGAGAGAGAGAGGGATACAGAGAGGGAGAGAGAGAAAGCAGGGGAAGAGAGAGAGGGAGAGAGAGAAGAGAGGGAGAGAAGAGAGAGAGGAGAGAGGGGGAGAGGAGAGAGAGGGAGACAGAGAGAAGGAGAGAGAGAGGGAGAGGAGAGAGGGAGAGAGAGAGAGGAGAGAGCGAGAGAGAGATGAGAGACAGAGAGGGGAGAGAGAAAGAGGGAAAGGGAGAGAGGAGGAGAGAGGGAGAAGAGAGTGGGAGAGAGAGAGAAGAGAGAGAGGGAAGGGCAGAGAGGAAGAGACAGAGAAGAGAGGGAGAGAGGGGAGAGAGAGGGAGAGAGAAGAGAGGGAAAGAGAGGGGAAAGAGAGTGGGAGAGAGAAGAGAAGAGAGAGAAAGAGAGGAGGGGAGAGAGAGAGAGAAGAGAGAGAGAGGGAGGGGGGAGAAGAGAGTGGGGAGAGAAGAGAAGAGAGGGAGAGAGAAGGGAGAGAGAGGGAGAGGAGAGAGAGAGGGAGGAAGACAGGGAGAGAGAGAAGACAGAGAGAGAGAGGGAGAGGAGAGAGAGAGGGAGAGGAGAGAGAGAGAAAGAGAGGGAGGGAGAGACAGAGAGAAGACAGAGAGAGAGGGAGAGGAGAGAGAGAGGGAGAGGAGAGAGAGAGGAGAGAGAGGGAGAGGAGAGAGAGAAAGAGAGGGAGGGAGAGACAGAGAGAAGAGAGAGAGGAGAGAGGGAGAGAGAGAGGGAGAGAGGAGGGAGGGAGAGAGAGGAGAAGAGAGAGAGAGAGAAAGAGGGAGAGAGAGGGAGGGCAGAGATGGAGAGGAGAGAGAGAGAAGAGAGGGAGAGAGAGAGAGAAGAGAGAGGGAGACAGAGAGGAGAGAGGGAGAGAGATAAGAAAGGGAGAGAGGGAGAGGGAGAGAGAGGAAAATCTTCCCAGGAGGGACAGTGCTGCTGACTTTGAAGAGGGAGGAAGGGGCCACAAGCCAAGGAGCACAAGCCGCCTCTGGAAGCCGGAAAAGGCAAGGCTTGGATTCTCCTAGAGTCTCCAGGAGAAGTGTAGCCCTGCAGACACCTCGATTCTAGACTAGTGGCATTCTTTTTTCTTCTTTTTCTTTTTTTGAGACAAAATCTTGCTCTGTCACCAGGGCTGGAATGCTGTGGTGCGATCTCGGCTCACTGCAACCTCTGCCTACCAGGTTCAAGCAATTCTCCTGCCTCAGCCTCCCGAGTAGCTGGGATTACAGGTGCTGCCACCAGCCCAGCCAATTGTTTGTATTTTTAGTAGAGACGGGGTTTCACCATGTTGGCCAAGCTGGTCTTGAACTCTTGGACCTTGCCTTGGCCTCCCAAAGTGCTGGGATTACAGGTGTGAGCCACTGCACCCGGCTGAGACGAGGTTCTGCCATGTTTGCCAGGCTGGTCTCGATCTCCTGACCTCAAGAGTCCTGCCCGCCTCGGCCTCCCAAAGTGCTAGGATTACAGGTGTGAGCCACCACGCCCAGCTGATGAGTGGCATTTCTGACTTCCAGAACTGTCAGGAGAATCCGCCAGTACCATTTCCAGCCTGTAAGTTTGCAGGCATTGATTGCAGCAGCCCTTGGAAACAAACACAGATCCCGTTCTAGGAAGGGATTCTGTGCCTTCTCAGTGAAAGAGGTCCCTTGGGACGGTTTCCTGTCCTCCCAATGCCCGGAAGGTGGACTCCAGCCCCACTCTGCCCAGACCCCAGAGCTGGGGAAAAAAGGGGAGGGGCCAGCTGGAGGCCTCTGGATGCCTTTGGCGGGGAAGTTGAAGGAGCCAGCGTTCTCCCAGGGGAAGCGAGGCAGCTGTGCCTGCTCCTGGCTGCCTGAGGACAGGGTGGAGGCTGGGCCTGGGGTCTTAGGGAGAGAGCTCCCCCATTCCCTGAGCCATGCCCCGGCCCTGCCCTGCTCTTCCCTGCCAGAGCCTGCCAGAGTGACCCAGCCGGAAATCATAGAACATTCTTTTGGGTTACGTTTTCTTCTATTTTTAAACTGTTGCTTTATTTTCTCATAATTTGTTGAATGTTTAACTTCAGCATCAGAGGTGTAAAGGGGCCAGGAGTGAGGACACTGTCCCGTCTGTCCTGCCCTCCCCACCCCCACCTCACTGGAAGCCTGGCTCAGAACACTCTTAGTCCCACTTTATAGGGGGTGGAGGGGTGCAGGGAGACACTGAGGCTTGGGGCGGAAGTGACTTGGCCCCCATCACTCCACTGCTGAAGCGGCAGGGGCTGGATCCTGGATCCAAGCCCAGGTGCCTGAAGCCACGTCTGGCTTTTCCCGGTGACACTGTGCTGCCCCCTAGGGGCGACTGCTTTTCCAGAAAGTGCTAAGCGGACCTGAGCTGCAGGGCTCCCAGGACAACCATCCCCTGCAGCCCCTGTGGTCAGCCCTAGAGCTCCAGCAGACCCCACGGTCAACTGGGAATAAGTTTGCACCATGTGGAACACAGCCAGTCACAATGCAGGGCGACAGGGAAGAGCCAGCATCCTGTCCGTGGGGCAGGTTGAAAGCCCAGGAGACTGGGAACGAGGCTGTGATTCACTTCAACGAGGGGCCTTAAAAATATAGCAATGAGTATCTAGTGCCTTGCTTGTTCAATGACTGTAGTGAGTCCTGCTATGTCCCAAGGATGACTCAGACAACTTCTGGGGAGCATCCTGGGGTCCATGCATCAGACCAACCTCTTACACCACCTCCACCTTCCTTCAACTTCTTTCCTCTTGCCTTGGCTGCTAGGAAGCTCCCACCCAATTTGTGTAAATGAGGTCCAAAGCTTCTCCCCTTGGGCCCTGGAGGATGCCCTGTTTTGCTTTGGGCTTCCCTTTTGAGCTTCCTAGCACACTGCCTGTGCCTCCCTGCAGGGAGCAAGGAGCAGGGCAAGGGGAAGGCATGGTTGAGAAGCAGTCTTGGGGACAGGGGGCTCCTGGGTGGGGTCCCAAGATGGAGGTCCCCCCTCCCACAGGCCAGTTCTTGGCACCCGTGATTACCCACCTGGGCCTCCCGGTACCTCCAGGAGCCAGCTCCAGAGTCTGTCAAGGACACACAGATAAGATCTTGCCAGATAAGGATCCATTGACCCCGGGCATGGAAGGAGACAGCAGGGCCTCGAGCTTAACCACATCCTCCTGGCATCAGACCCACCTGGGAATAAAAATACCAGGTGCGGGTGGGTGTGGAGCCCTCCGGAGACACTTCCCAGCCTGGCACAGCCCAGCCAGGACACCTCTCAAAGGTGAGGAGGAACAGGAAATTCCAAAGCCGTCCCCACCCCAGGGTCAGCCTTTGAGTCCCTGCACCTTCAGCTGCAGCCTGACCTCCTGGGCCCTCAGTTTCTTCCCCTGTAAAGCAGAACCACAGCAAGCCCCCCACACAGGGGCGGAGAGGCTCAGGCGGGAGGGCCGTGGGAGGTGCCGCGGAAACTGGAGGTGCTGCGCTGTCGGTGAAGGCCCTGGCCTCTTCTCTCAGGACTGTGTTAGAGACAGCCAGCCCTCCTTGAGATGCCCAGCCCCCTTCCTGGCTGCAGCCTGCTGGGGCCTAGACAGGTAGAGGGAGACAAGGCCCTGGCTCCAGCAGCTCCCGGTGCCGCCCGAGGGCTCCTTAGCTCGGCTGAGGGGCTCCAGCTATTTTAACCTGAGACCCTGTGTTTCCAGTGACAGCCCTAGGGCTGCAGAGCTGGGCCCAGCCTGGAAAGCTGCTCCCTGCTTCTGGCTAGGGAGAGGCTAATGGTCACATGGAGGTGGGTCTCAGAGTTGCTACAGGGCGGACCCCTGGAGTGTGGGTTCCTTATCATCTCCTGTCCCCACGACCCCCTCCCCAGCAACATCATGCTCCCAAGGGCTTATTTCCCATCGGTGGATCTGGCTTCAGATCCAAGGAGGAGCCTGGGGGAGCCTAGGCCCTGGATCCCAGCCACCCTGCCCCATCATGTTGGCCCATGTTCCCACTTAGGTGGGAGATCATAAAAACTGGGGTCCCTGGGGGTCGGCCCCAAAGAGTACCATTTGGCAGGGGTGGGGTTGGGGCAGGGCTGTGGGGCTGTAGGGAGGCGGGACTCAGGGAGGCTCCTGCCTTGTCTGCCTGGCCCAGTACCTGGGCACTCGGGGCTGGTGAGCCATCACCATCTGCCCAGTGAACCGATGATGCTGCTGGCTGTCCCACGGCCCCTGGGGAGTCTCTGCCCCAGAGATGGGGCTCTTGGGGGCCCTCGGGTCCCAAGGAATCCTGTGAGGTCCCCTGGTGAGTGAGTGGGCCTCGGGGTGCCCATGTGGGAGTCTCGGGCAGCGGTTGGCCCACAATTCAGGCATTGCAATGGGGCCGGGGATCTGGGGTTCCAGCCTGGCTCCTGGCAATGCCCCCCAGGTGCAGAACCTCTGGGACACAACAGAGATGTAAATAGACAACTAACAAGATAGTTGAGACTGTTTCCTTATCCGGACGCTGGGGATGGGAAAGCCTGAGGTTTACCTCCTGGCAGGAAACAAGAGGTTGGGGTGGAGTCCCAGGGACCTACTGGGTTTCTTAGAGGGGTCCCTTTCTAGCCCCGAGATGCAGGATCTGGGATCTCACCCCGAAAGGTGTGACTTGGGGCTTCTGTGGGGGCAGGAGCAGGGTCCAGCTGGCAGCAAGATGGCCGGTGGCCCACCCACTCCCTGGAGTCCTTTGAGCCCACCAGCCGAAGGGCCACCCAGCAGGGCCCTGGTGGTTGTTATCACTAAGGGAAGGGAGCAGTCACCTCCTCCCCGGGCCCAAATTCAAAGTTTGTGAACCCAAGAGCTGCGTCCGAAGCAGGTCCTACCGCATGGTGCCTGGGAGTGTGAGCCCCATTATGTGGGCAGCAGATGGCAGTGTGCACCCCATCTTCTCACTTCTCACCCAGCCCTGCAGGGAGGCCAGAGTCCTCCCCGGGCCACGGGGTTGGCGAGAGCCACAGCTGGTCCCCTAATGCTGCAGCAGCCTCCTCTGGGATTGCCCCAGCCTCGGTTTCCATCATGGGAGGCAGGGAGCTGCTCTCCAGCACAGCACCCTCCTCGGCACAGCACTGCCTTGCTCTAGAGTCCACACTGGCTCCACGTGGGCCTTGGTGCCATCCGAGTCCCTCAGTGCATAACTCCATTTAGAGATCACATCCGGTTCTCCCTCTGCTGCCCGACCCACTCATGCTCCGGCCTGGGCCCAGGACAGGGCTGTGGCTCGGCCTCTTTCACCCGCCCTGGGCTGACAGCTCTGGACAAACAGGAGATGCTTGATGGAGATGGCCAGGGTGGACTTTAGGGTCTTGGGTCTGTGGCCCTGGAATGCCAGCTGGTTCTGGCTCTGGGCCAGGCCAGGGGTCAGTTGGGTGGACACCAGGGCAAGCGCTCCACGCCCCACCTGGGCCCTTGTTCCAGCCAGGGGGATGGCTCGGTACGTGCTGCCTCTGCCGCATGTCCACGGAGCGACTCTCTTTCATCAACAAGTACTGAGCGCCAACTGCATGCCAGGCATCCCTGAGGGTGACCAAGGGCAGGTTTCATCCTCAGGAGACACTGCCCTACATGGCGTCCTAGCCAGGTCAGCTGGGCCACAGCCAGGGGCCTCAGGGCCAGTGCTGGGGCTGGGACGATGTGGCTCCACATAGTGGGGGTGAGGGGGAAGGGCCAGAGTGGGCAGCTAACAGTGGCCACTGTTAGGTGGGCAGCAGATGGCAGTGTGCACACTGTGGCCCCAGCAGGGCCACAGCAGGGAGAGCAGATGTGAAGGTCATTCCCCTGGCTTGGGTCCGCTGGTCTAACTGCCCACTGGGAGGTCCCGCCTGCGTGTCCTCTGGAACCTGAGTTCTGTGTCTGCCCAAAGCGGAACCAGCACCCTCCCTCCAAACCCACTTCGCCTTCTGGGTCACCTTCACCCAAGGCCCCATTCCTTATGAAACATCCTGTTTGCTGTCATTGCCACACATTTTACTTAATTATCTTGTTAGTTGTCTGTTTACATCTCTGTTGTGTCCCAGCAGAAGACACTGCCGGCCCCTGCTTCACTGGAGCCAGAAAACTGTGCGTCTGCCTGGCCTCCGCCTGCAGGAACCCCAGGTGGGGCATGGGACTCTTGTCCTGGGTCCACCCTCCTCGGCCCCTGGCCTGGCCCAGAGCCAAAACCAGCTGGCATTTCAGGGCCACAGCCCCCAACAACCCCACCCTCCTAAATCTAAATGCTCACTTCTCACCACTTCTCACCATCCCTGCGCCGAGCCCAAGGTCTGGGCGCCAGTACTTCTACTGGAGCTCACACTGGCCTCCCCATCGGCCTCCCTGGGGCCGACGCGTCCTCCTGCTGCGGTCAAAGTGAGTCATGTGAGGCGCGGTGCCTGCAGCTCCTGAGTGAAACCCACCCTTCCTGCTTGGGCCCAGCACTCTGCTCTGCCCTGCTCTCTGGGGCCGCTGCAGCCCCCGCCACCTCCTGTCCCCCAGCTCAGGAGGAGAGAATCAGGGGTCTCCAGGCTGCTGACTCTGCTTCAGTCAGGTGTGACTTTCTCTCCCGTCGGCCTCCTCAGTGCTGTCCAGCGGGTGGCGATGTCCCATCGCGATGGGACCTGACCTCTCAGGGGAAGGGAGGGAGTGGCCCCTGGTGGCTTCTGCTGGCCAGTGGGAAGGACAGGCCTGGGAGGGAGGTTCAGAATCCCACGTGAATGTTCGTGGCACGTCAGCATTCCTGGCTGAGAGGTCTTGAGGTGTCCCGAGGAGGGGACTAGTATGTGGCCCTGTCCTCATCACGTCTGCTGCCCAAACGTCATTTTTAGGAGGTGCCTCCACCCAAGTCTTCTGTCCGGGAGAAGGAATAAATGGCCTCCCCACGCTCATGTCCATTGACACCACTCAAGCCAGGGCTGGCAGGAGGATTGCAGGTGAGGGACTATCCCTTTCTCCTGCTGAGGTTGGGGGATCTGCTCTCCCGACCGCCTCAGTAACAATGATTCTGCTTCCCTTACCAGGAGGGGTCAGAGAGCTAAAGGACACTGTCAGGAGGGAGACAGTGGCACAGAGGTAAAGGACCCGGTAGGGAGAAAGTGTCCTCTCCTGGGACTGGTCAAGGCTTCCAGGGGTGGGGAAGGACCCAACCCTACGGAAGGTGTCTTTGCTGGAGTCCTGCTAGGATGGGCCTGTGGTTAGACACTGACCCGCACCCTCCGTCCCACCACAAGCGCCACCGGGCCGGGGCTTCTCAGTGACCGTCAGCACCCACACTGAGGATGTCTGGTAGGCCCGTGTACTGGTGGACACCCAGCCCTCACTGTGTCACCGTAAGAGAGTCCTGAGCTTCAGCCTCCTTGTCAGTAAACGAGGGCACAGCACCCGCTCCACAGAGCTGGAGGGGAAGACGTGGGCCCGTGGGACTTCCTGGCAACACTGGTTGGCCCCTGTGAGGGGCCTGTCCAGGGCCTCATGAGCATTTGGGGATCCCCAGGACCCCTCGGCTGGGACTGCTGCTGAGGTCTCACCCCTACCTATTTATGATAGTCATAACCCCACTTAAATAGAAACTAAAGCCAGAGAGGGTGTCCCCTGGAGAGAGGTCGGGGTCCGCAGGGCCATGCACCCTCTGCTCGCCATCACGTCATTGCAGAGACTCTCAGGCCCTTTGGGTGGGGGCCTGTAGCAGGACCCCGGGGGTGGGGAGTGGGCAAGAGGAGGGCGGGAGCCCCTAACAGAAGGGCCATGGCCCCTGGAGACCGAGCAGAAGCTCTTAGTTCAGGGCAGGCTGGGCCACTATGCCTGGCCACACTGTGTGGGTGGGGAAGGTGAGAGGCTCCTGTGAGGGGGACTGTGGGGAGCCACGGCCTCATCCTGAGGCCAGGGGATGTGGGCGGGCACTGACTCTCCTGAAACCTCGCTATATCTCCCTACAGGCTTCCAGACAGCCCTGGTTGGCCTCAGGAGGAGCCCAGATGTGGGGATCGACTCCAGCTCCCAGGGCCCTGGCTGCTCCGGGAAGTGTTTCCTCAGTGTTCACAGCCATGGCTGGCCAGGCACTCCTGCCAGTCCTGGGTCCCGGCCCTGTCTGGCTGGAGGGAGAGCAGAACAGGCCACCTGCTGTGCACATCTGTGCGCCCCGGGTCCCTTCCAGGAAGCTGTGCACGCTGGCTCAGAGAAGGGGCCTGTGGTGGGTGGGCGCCTGCTGCTGGCTGAGCTGGCTGAGCACATGTGTGGTGGGAGGGTCTGGAGGAGGTCCAGCCAGTCACCCCACAGCCCGCCTTCGGAGAGGAGGCTGGGGTCACCCAGCAGCCACCTCTCTGTTCCCAGACAAAACCTCTTTGAATATTCACCAAGCATCTCTCCCCCATCTAGGTACACTGCTGGAAAACTGGACCCGGTTCCACTCTGTCACTGACCAGCAGCGTGACGTGGGCAGTGTCTTCATCTCCCGTGCCTCAGTTTCCTCCTCTGTTAGATGGGGGTAGTGCTGCCACCTCCCTCCCTCCTGGAAGGGCGCTGACAAGGGAGCTGAGGTTCAGGAATCTCTTATGGTGACCCAGAGAGGAGCTGGCGTCCAACAGCACGCTTGTCCACTTTTTGTGACAATTACCTGTGCCACTGCAGGTCAGGGGCTTGGCCCTGTGCACAGTAAGTGCTTACAATTAGCACTGTTATGCAGAGTGGGCCATGAGGGCCCTGGAGCACTAACTTTGGGCCAGCCCCCAGCGGGGGCGCGGCCATGATTCCTTCCTTGCAACTTCCCCGCTGTCTCTGGCGCTAGCCCTATTTAATTTGCGATGAGTAAGTGGCCACCTGGGGAGATGAAGGGACCTACCCAGGGCTGAGGGATTCCAAAGTCCAGGTCACCCTCGCCTCACCCTGGCACCAGCCCTGGCCACATCAGAGCTGACCAGCATGGTGGCCCTTGCAAGGTGCTGGTTTTCTATAGACCTGCACCTGTAAAATGTATTCACCTCACCCAGAGCTGGGTTAAGACTTCACAGACTCAAATTGCTGGGTGCACACCCCCCATGTGAGTTTCCTGTGATGTGTAATGAATGACCACATGCTTGGTGGCTTAGAACAGAAATCCATTCTCTTACAGCCTGGGAGCCAGAAGTCTGAGATCACGGTGTCGGCAGGGCCATGCTCCATCCAAGGGTTCTAGGGGAGGGACATTCCTGCCTCTTCCAACTCCTGGGGCTACAGACGTTCCTTGGCTGTGGCTGTGACGCTCCAGCCTCTGCCTTCTCCTGTGCCCTGTCTCTATGTCTCTTCTCCTGTTCGCCTATAAGGACACACATCATTGCATTTAGGGCCACCCTAATCCAGACGAATCTCAGCTCGGGATCCTCACCTTCATTACATCTGCAAGATCCTGATTCCAAACAAAGCCAGCTTCTGAGGTTCCAGGGGTTAAGAGGTGGATGCATCTTTTGGGGGATGCAGTTGAACCCACTATACCTCCCATACAAAATTCATGATAAAAATATTGTTACATGATAATGTCAGTTCTGGCTACGTTGGTGTTTGTGTGTTCTATGATTTTTCAAAAAAACGACATTTTTTAATACTTCTCATGTTTTGGTGTCCTCCTCTGGGCCTACTGAGCGGCCCTGCAGATCACAGAGTGGGATGAAGGTGAAAAGAGAAAAGGTCTGTATGAGACACACCCCAGTGCCCCACATACAGTATGTGCTCAGCAGTCTTTTAAAGGCAAACTACCTCCCAGGAGCTCCTTGTCAGGGACAGGAGACCCGAGGGGCAGGAATGCCGGGCCCAACCTAAAGTTGAAGCTCTGTGGCCGCTCCCTGCCTCAGTTTCCCCACCCTGAAAGTGGGGTAAGAGTACCTTCTTGGTAGAAAGGATTCTGTGAGTCAAGGACATGTGAAATGCGTAGAATGGTGCCTGGTCCCCAATGCGGGCTGGATGCCGTGTTCCCTCTGGGTCGCAGCCCCAGCATGGACGTCCATCTGCCAACCTGCTCCGGCCTCCATGGAAGCCCAGTGTGCAGCCGCTGGGCCCCACCTCCTTCTTTGCCGCCTCTAGTCTCTGAGCTCCAACTGTGGCCCGAGTGGCTGCAAGGGCCTCCTGCCTGCTTCCTCTGCTTCTGCCCTGCCTTTTCAGTCTACTCTACCCAGCGGTGAATTCATCTCTCAAGCAAGATGCTAGGCACGGCGTGGTGGCTCACACCTGTAATCCCAGCACTTTGGGAGGCTGAGGTGGGTGAATCATCTGAACTCAGGAGTTTGAGACCAGCCTGGGCAACATGGCAAAAACCCGTCTTTACAAAAAGTACAAAAAAATTAGCTGGGCATGGTGGTGTGCACCTGTGGTCTCCGCTACTCAGGAGGCTGAGGTGGGAGGATGGCTTAGCCTGGGAGGTGGAGGTTGCAGTGAGCCAGGATTGCTCCACTGCACTCCAACTTGGGTGACAGAATGTTGTCACCCGTGTGAAAAAAAAAAAGCAAGATGCCGAGCCCATAAACCCATCCTGTTTTTCTTGGGCTCAGAATCCCCCAGGCTCCATCCCACTGGCTTCACAGCCAAAGATATACCATGACCAGTTACCTGCCCCTTCCACCTTCCTCTCTGGACCTGGTACTGATCCCTCACCTTCTGTTCCTCTGGCCTCCTTGCCATTCTCTGCACACACCAGCTCCTGCCCCAGGGCCTTAGCTCATGCCATGATTGTGTCTGGACCCTAGAATCTCCACATCTCACTCTCCCATCTCTTTTGGGTCTTGACTCAGTTGTCGCCTGCCTTGGCGAGGCCTTTCCTAGCCACACGATTGAAAATTGAATTTCCACCTCCACCCCAGACACGCCCATCTCCATTCCCTACCGAACCTTCCTGCTTTGTGTCATCACCATACATTTTACTTATGTGTTAGTCTGGTGCAAAAAGTAATGGCTGTTAAAAGTTTTTGCCATTAAAACGAATGGCAAAACGGTTTTGTGATTAAAAGTAATATCTTGTTTGTTGTCTGTTTAGAGCTCTACTGCGTCCCCAGCACACATGCCTGGTACATAGCAGATGCTCAGCAAATATTTGTTGAATGAATGTATCTAAAGGTTGCAGCCTGTTTCAAGGACTCTCCCGGCTTGGAAGATGAGAAAGCTGCGACTCAGAGAGGTGCAGTGACCTGCCTGTGGTCACAGGGCAATAAGTGACAGGATAGGACAGGAGCCAGGCTCTCGGCTTTCAGTTCTGCTGCTTCTGGAGGTCCTGAGCCCACAAATCCAGAAACTGACCCAGGCTCCCATTATAATCTGATTCTCAAAAGCAGATGGAGCAAACAGACCCCCGGGGGCCCTAGGGAGGAGGTGGAGGCCTTGGCAGCTCACAGGGGCCTGGAGTTAGAAACTGCTCTCCAGACGCCGGGGCTTAACCAGGCACCTGCCGGTTGCCTCACCCTACAAACATCCTGGGGGAAGGGGAGGGGAGGGGGAGGGACCAGGCTCCTAAGACCTTCTATGAACTGTGACACATGGGTTGGCCCATGCTGGCTGGCCATGGGACCCTCGACCCTGCCCCCTCCTGGGGTTCCCCATGGCCATCCTGCCAGGCGAGGTGGCTGCATACTTTCTGCTCGTGTTACAGGTGAGGAAACGGAGGCTCAGAGGACAGTGGAGGCACAGTGCGAGGATCTGATTCCAGCCTCCCGGCTTCCAGTGCAGGACTTGGCCCACGCTCTCAGGTGGGACCTTGGAGACTGGGCTGGTGAGATCAAAGTGTGTCCGGTGTAGGGCAGATCAAATGGGCAAACAAGAGAAGGTGTGGGGGCCACCTGGGGTGTCCCTCCTGAAGGCTCCTCTTCCGATCACTTCTCCTGGCAAAAGCCCTTTGAGACCACCACGGTCTCCACTCAGGCACCCACCCATGCAAGATGCCCACAGCAGCTACAGAGCCAGGGTTGGCATGGGACCAGCACTTTAGGAGGAAAGAACCCTGTGCCCCCACGACCAGGCAGCTTCAGAGATTGCTCAGTGCTTCCCTAGAAGGAGCAAACTGCACTCATAAAAGCATAAACCAGTGACTGGCAATGAGAAGCTGTGGGAGATAAGGTGGCCCTGCAGGCCCAGATAAGCCGGCTGTAGCAGCCAGCCCCATTTCTACACGCGCGCTCCAGAACCAGGCCTGGGGTGGAGCAGAGGCCAGCTGGGCTTGCAAAAGATAAGAGAACAGAGCCGGGGGCTTCCTGTGCCCACCACTCCCCTGGGGACAGGGTTGTGGGATGCACAGCAGAAGGCGGTGGGATGGGGGCTGGATGGGGGAGGAGGACCCTTGAACGCTGGTGACATTTGCAGTGCTTTCTCCAGGTGGAGGACTCAGCCCAGTGGGCTTTGTATGTATTTTTATTTGTTTTTTCTTGGTAGCCAGTGAAGAAACCACCTCAAACAGACTATGTGCATCTGGCCCGCAGCTGAGTGAGTGGCTGGTCTCTGTTGTTCTGTGAGTCTGGTCTTTGCTGGCCTCACTCTGGGGTGGGCACCCTCTCCCGGTCACCTGGTAGGAAGCCTCTGGCTGCTCTAGGCTGGCATCTCCCACCTTTGAGTCCTGCAGAAGGAACACATGTTGCCCCCACATTTCTGCAAAAGCTTGGGGAGAGAGAGCTCCACCCACCTCAGGGTCAGGAATGCAGCCTGACCCAGGCCTGCCCGGAGGACACTGTGGGGATGGGGAGGCCACACTGTCCACCGGGACCTGGGGACACTGTAGGGATGGGGGAGGCCACACTGTCCACCGGGACCTGGGGACACTGTAGGGATGGGGGAGACCACACCATCCACCGGGACCTGGGGACACTGTGTGGATGGGGGCGCCCACACTGCCCACTAGCACCTGGAGAGAGACAGTGGTCTCCATGGAAAATTGGGACAGGTTGCGGGCAGCACCCTTGGATGCTGAGAACAGACTCCAGCCAAAGCTACAGACGTGAGAGACCCCCATGGAAGCCAGAGGCTGTGGGAGCAGCTTGGTGTGGGGAGCGCGGCTGATGTTGCTGCTCTCCTGGGACCCCATGCCCTGGGTTCTAGAGGGTTCTAGAGGGTTCTAGAGGGTGCTGGGTCAGTGCTTGCCAGGCAGCATGGGGCAAGGATTGTGGTTCTGCCTGGTATGGGTCATCACCCACCATGTCCCGTGTGCGCGTCGTGGTTTGACCATACATCCTGGGGGGAAGCTTCTCAAATCAATGTGCCTCAGAACCCTGGGCTCTCGTTAAGGGGGTTAAGGGGCAGATTGCCGGCTCCCAGCCCTAGAGATTCAGATGAGTGGGATGACGTGCAGTCCTGAGCTCGCAGCCCCTGTGAGACTCTTTGCCTGGCTCTTGTCTTTGTATTTCTTTTTTTCAAGGGGAGGGGGACAAGGTGAGAGGGAGTGAGATGATCGGGGTGGTGAATTCCCCCCAAGGACAAGCCTGGCAATGACCACCAGTGGCGAGTCCTAGGTCTTTCTTGTGTCCTGTGAGGTGGTCACTGTCCCCATTTTGCAGAGGAGGAAATTGAGGCCAGAGACTTGCCCCAGGCCCCTCATTAATACAGGGTGGAGCTGGACCGCTCCCGAAGCTCCTCGGAATTCAGGGATCTGCTTGAGCGTTAACTCTGTGTGTGTGTGTGTGTGTGTGTGTGTGTGTGTGTGTGTGTTCTGTTTTTGTTTTTTGGAGACAGTGTCTTGCTCTGTCTCCCAGGCTGGAGTGCAGTGGTGCATCTCCACTCACTGCAAGCTCTGCTCCCGGGTTCACGCCATTCTCCTGCCTCAGCCTCCCGCGCAGCTGTGACTACAGGCGCCCGCCACCGCGCCAGGCTAATTTTTTTTTGAATTTTTTAAGTAGAGATGGGGTTTCACGGTGTTAGCCAGGATGGTCTCGATCTCCTGACCTCCTGATCCGCCCGCCTTGGCCTCCCAAAGTGCTGGGATTACAGGCGTGAGCCTCCGCACCTGGCTGAGCATTAACTCTTGCACATTCTGCTTCCTTGTCCATTGGAGGAAAAGAGAAAAAGAAGCCCCTTCCGGAGGCTGCCCACGGGTCACCTGGGCCTGACCTCCGGGGCTTCCCTGGAGGAGGCCTGAGGATACAGCATGTCTGGAGGCCAGGCTTTCTGGAGCAGCCGGACTGAGCCTGGAGCTGGCATGTGGCCCCCACGTGTCCACATTCAAATTGTCATGGCCAAAAGCCCTGGCAGTGAGTGGGGCCTTGCGGGGCCTCTGGGCTGCCAGTTCCATTCCTAGGGTGAAGCCAGAGACCATGAAGGCCACCCCATCCAGCCTCCCGTGCCCGGCCCTGGGGCTGGCGGCATTCCTCAGAGATGTGCTTAGTTATCCTTAAATAAAAGCAAGCCATTCCTGTGTGGTTAGGTGGAAGAAAATCACATGCTTCGGGAAGTGTGAAATTCTCCCTTCCTTGCACCCGAACCCCTGGACCACATTTCCAGAGATGAGGTCCTCCCTCCCTTCCTTTTTTCCTTCCTTCTTTCTGACAGACTCTTGCTCTGTTGCCCAGGCTGGAGTGCAGTGACACGATCTCGGCTCACTGCAAACTCTGTCTCCCGGGTTCAAGTGATTCTCGTGCCTCAGACTCCCAAGTAGTAGGGACGACAGGTGCGCACCACCATAACCAGCTAATTTTTGGTATTTTTACTAGAGATGGAGTTTCACTATGTTGGCCAGGCTGGTCTTGAACTCCTGGCTTCGAGTGATCTGCCCACCTCGGCCTCTCAAATTGTTGGGATTACAGGCATGAGCCACCATACCTGGCTTGCTTTGTTCTTTTCTGAAGTAGTCAAAATTAAAAATATATTGTGAAAGACACCCCCTCCAACACACACCCTTTTCTGGCAGTGGAGGTAATCCAGGCATCTGTGACAGCTCCCAAGTCTGGGTTTCCTGGGGATGTGACCGGCAGGTGACCTATTGACCACTGTCAAAATAGGGACACCAGCCATGGGGAAGTAGTTTCCCTGCCCACCACTTCCTCATGGGTCCATGTTCAGTGCTCTCACGTGTCCCCAAACTTGCTCCAGACACGGCCATCCCAGGGCGCACACAGCTGGGCCTGGCGCACCCAGCTGTGCCCTCTCTCTGTCTTGCTTGACTTATTGAGAGATCTCTGGCTCTGCCCAGATAGATTTTGCTTGTTCTTTTTCATGGTTTCATGAGAGTCTGTTCCACAGCTTGTCATAATTTGTCACATTCGTTGCTATTGTTTTTCTATCAACAACGCGGCAGCAGCACCCTTGAACCTCTGCCTCCGCACAGCAGTGGGAAGGTATTAGTGGGGTAAACTCTGAGACCATGAAGGTCAGCTCAAAGGGTGTGCTCATTTAAACACTGGTAGACACAGCCACATTGCCCTCTGAAAAGCTTGTCCGAGAGGACTGTCCGGAGCAGGGATGGGGTGGGGGGGGGCGGAGTGTGACCTCAGGGTACACCAGGCCCATTGCCCCAAGAACGAGCTGAAAACAACACACACGGTGTGATGCCGTCTTATAAATGAAAAGAAAAGGCCGGGTGCGGTGGCTCACGCCTGGAATCCCAGCACTTTAGGAGGCTGAGCCGGACGACCACCTGAGGTCAGGCATTCAAGACCAGCCTGGCCCTCATGGCAAAGCACGGCTGTCTCTACTAAGAATACAAAAAATTAGCCAGGCATGGTGGCACACGCCTGTAATCCCAGCTACTTGGGAGGCTGAGGCAGGAGAATCGCTTGAACCAGGGAGGTGGAGGTTGCAGTGAGCTGAGGTCATGCCACTGCACTGCAGCCTGGATGTTAGAGCAAGACCTGGTCTCAGAAAAAAAAAAAAAAAAAAAAAAAAGAGAGAGCAAGGAAAGAGAGAGAGAGAGAGAGAGAGAGAACCTGACCCCCAGACAAGTCAGGTGCCAATAGCTATGTTTAAAGGAATGAAGCACATTGGCCAGAATACACAGAGGGGATTTCCCTGGGAGGGGGGAGCGGATGAGAGTTGGGGGAAGGCGGAAGGAGCTTTATCGTGATTAGTAATACCGTCTTTCCTTCATTTTTTTTTTCAGGGCAACATATTCTTATCTATTCATTCTATGGTTTCAAGATTAAGGAAGTAAGTAAGCTATTAAAATATCAGGTTAAAAATGATTAATTCTGGGTGAGGAATATAGATGACTCCTACATTTTGCCCCTCCCTCCCTCCCTCCCTCTCTCCCTCCCTCTCTCCCTCCCTTCCTTTTTTCCTTCCTTCTTTCTGACAGACTCTTGCTCTGTTGCCCAGGCTGGAGTGCAGTGACACGATCTCAGCTCACTGCAACCTCTGCCTCCCAGATTCAAGTGATTCTTGTGCCTCAGACTCCCGAGTAGCTGGAACGACAGGTGCGCACCACCATAACCAGCTAACTTTTGGTATTTTTAGTAGAGACAGAGTGTCACTATGTTGGCCAGGCTGGTCTTGAACTCTTGGCCTCAAGTGATCTGCCCACCTTGGCCTCTCAAATTGTTGGGATTACAGGCATGCACCACCATACCAGGCTTGCTTTGTTCTTTTCTGAAGTAATCAAAATTAAAAATATATTGTGAAAGACACCGCCTCCAACACACACCCTTTTCTGGCAGTGGAGGTAATCCAGGCATCTGTGACAGCTCCCAAGTCTGGGTTTCCTGGGGATGTGACCGGCAGGTGACCTATTAACCACTGTCAAAATAGAGACACCAGCCAGGGGGAAGTAGTTTCCTTGTAGTTTGGCCAAGAAATTTCTTGTTCCTATGACTCAGCAGCAGCTAGCAGGCACCCCAGTGGTGGCCAGGGACATACACTGCTGGTCACTGACCCCGGCTGGCCAGCTGGGCACTCATTCTGCTCCCGCAGCCCTGGGGAGCCGGCCTCTAGTCTAATCCCAGCCCTCGGTGGTCACTCCAGTATTTGTGTTTGCCGTCTGGGTGCAGGATGGTAGGGGTGTGCTGGTGGCCGGGACTCAGGCAGGATAGCAAAGGTTGGCTGGGGTTAGACCAGGCCAAGAGGGCCTTTCAAACCTTCCCCTTCCTGGGGCTGGTCACATAGGTAATTTAAAATTTTCTACTAGCCACAATAAAAAAGTAAAAGGAAACAGGTGAACTTAATTTTAACCCTATATTTTGTTTAACACAATAAACCCAATATATTAACATTTCAACACGAAATCGACATCTAAATAGTATTTGTAAGATACTGTATATGTTTATTATTTTCTTTCTTTCCTTTCTTTCTTTCTTTCCTTCTCTTTCTTTCTCTTTGTCTCTCTTTCTTTCTTTTCCTCCTTCCCTCCCTCTCTTTCTTCCTTTCTCTCTTTCTTTTTCTCTTTCTCTTTCTTTCTCTCTCTCTCTCTTTCCCTCCCTCCCTCCCTCCCTTCTTTCCTTCCTTCCTTCCTTCCTTCCTTCCTTCCTTCCTTCCTTCCTTCCTTTCTCTCTCTCTCTTTCTTTCTTTTCCTTCTTTCTTTTCTCATTCTTTCGACAGAGTCTCACTTTGTCACCCAGGCTGGAGTGCAGTGCTGTGATCTTGGCTCATCACAACCTCTGCCTCCTGGGTTCAAGCGATTCTCCTGCCTCAACAAAGATCTGGGACTACAGGCATGTGCCACCACGCCAGGCTAATTTTTTGTATTTTTCAGTAGAGACGGGGTTTCGCCATGTTGGTCAAGCTGGTCTTGAACTCCTGGCCTCAAGTGATCCACCTGCCTTAGCCTCCCACAGTGTTGGGACTACAGGCGTGAGCCGCCGTGCCTGGCCTTATTTTCCTACAAAGTCTTCAAGATCCCATGTGCATGTTACACTCACAGCATGTCTTCAACTGGACTTGCCACACAGTTCAAGTGCTCACACGGCCACAGATGGCCTGGGGCTGCCCTGGTGGAACTGCATCCACCGGCCAGTCTAGGCTATCATGGCCTTAGAGGTCATTAACACCTTTCAGAAAAGAGCAGTGAGAAATCAATATAGCAAAAAGATATCTAGGCCACTTCGCCTGCTCTCTCCTCAGCTGGAAGGCAGGCGAAGCTCTAATGTGTCAGCTCTGTAACCAGAATGGGGAGGGGGCCTCAGCCAGTGTCCACCCCCAGCAGAGTGGGCAGGCACTGCATAGCAGGTGCATAGCCAGGGGCCCCATGCCTGTAACATGGATGCATCTTTAGAATGCAGCCCTCGGGAATAAAGTCTGGAATTCAGCTACGGCATTGTACTGATGCCTGTATCTTCATTTTCTAAATGTTTATATGGCTATGTAAGAGGTTAACATGGAGGCAAAGAGCACATGGAAACTGTCAGCACTATCCTAGCAACTTTTTAATAATTCTACAGTTATTCCAAAGGTATAAGTTTATGTGAAAACAACACTCAATTGAAAGTGAAGAATGCATTGAAATCTATAACAAAGTCCTATTCACTTCAATTAAAAACATACAGACCAGGCATGGTGGCTCACGTCTGTAGTCCCAGTGCCTTAAGAGGCCGACGTGGCAGATCACCTGAGGTCAGGAGTTCAAGATCAGCCTGGCCAACATGGTGAAACCCCGTCTCTGCAAAAAATAGAAAAATTAGCCAGGCATAATGGCAGGTGCCTGTAATTCCAGCGACTTGGGAGGCTGAGGCAGGAGAATTCCTTGAACCCGGAAGGTAGAGGTTGCAGTGAGCCGAGAGTGTGTCATTGCACTCCAGCCTGGGTGACAGAGTGAGACTCTGTCCCCACCCCCCTCCAAAAAAAAAGAAAAAAAAATATATATATATATATTAGGGTGTTATCTCACCACTCAAATGCCTCTTCAGAATTTCACCTTAGTTTTCAAATCAGACTCAAGATTGATCGTGTGTGTGTGTGTGTGTGACTTGGTCATGGACACAATAGCTTCTGGAAGACTTTTTCACGGAGAGTATGGGGGCTTCTTTGGCCAAATTGGGCAGGTGCAGGTTCCATCTGCTTGGCAGCTGCCATCTGGCCCACAGCATGTCTGCGGTGTCATGCTCCTCTCCAGAGGTTTCTGCCACAGAATCTACTCCTTCGCTGAGCTCTGGCCCTGCGCTTTCCAAGAAGAAAGGCCACAGGGACTGCCAGGATCCCACTCCCTCAGATCCTGCAAGTCATACAAAGCATGTCTTTTGAACAAAGGAAATTAAAAGAAATTAATAAGAGAAAAACAACAGAAAAATCCCTGCGGATTTAGGACACAGATACACTTTTAGCTAATGCATGGGTCAGAGAAGAAATCATAAAGGAAATTAGAAAGTAGTTGAAACTGAATGAAAATGAAAAAAAGAACAGCATGCCAAAAATTGTGGGATGCCATTTAAGCAGCATTTAGGGGGAAATCTAGATAACACTAAGTGTCTATGTTAGAAAAGAAGAAAGGTCTCCAACCAATGACCCAAGTTTCTACTTTGAGAAACTAGAAAAAAGAAAAGCAAATTAAATCCAAAGCCAAGGTGTGTATGGACATAAATACAGACAAATATATCAATGAGCAGAATGGAGAGTCCAGAACCAGACTGAAACACTTGGAGAACTTATTTTAAACAATTGACGCTACCACAGTTTGGTGGAGAAAGAATGGTCTTTTCAACAAATGGTGCTAGAACCATTGGATATCCATGTGCTAAAATGAAGCAAAGCAAAAAACAAAAAGAAGCTAAATGCATACTTTGCATCACTTACGGAGATTAACTCAAATGGATCATAGACCTAAATATAAAACTTACAACGTAAAACTTCAAGAAGAAATAAGAGAACATTTTTGTGACTTTGGGTTAGGCAAATATGACTGTGCTATGGCACTGCCGTGACTTGAATGTGTCCCCTGAAGTTCATGTGCTGGAAACTAGATCCCAGTGCAGCAGTATTGGGAAGTGGGGCCTAATGGGAGGTGTTGGGGTCATGGGGGCACCATCCTCATTAATAGATTAATGCCAGTATCACGGCAGTGGGTTTGTTATCAGCAGGATGTATTCCCTATAAAGAATGAGTTTAGCTCTCTCTCTCTCTCTCTCCTTCCCCTTGTTCTTCCTTTTTGTTATAATGCAGCAAGAAGGCCCTCGCCAGATGCAGCCCCTCAATCTTGGACTTCCCAGCCTTCAGAACCGTAAGAAATAAATGTCTTTTCTTTATAAATTACCCAGTCTATGGTATTCTGGTATAGCAGCACAAAACAGACTATGACAGACATCAAAAGCATGACCCATACAATAAAATAATTACTAAATTGAACTTAGGAAAAATTGTAAATGCCTGCTTGTTCAAAGACATTGTTCTGTTAAGAGAATATAAAGATAAACCTCAGACGGGGAGAAAATATTTACAAGTCATATATCTGATGAAGAGCTTGTATCCGGAATGCATGAAGAACTCTTAATTCTCAAAAACAGGGAAACAAACAATCTAATTTTTTAAATGGGTGAAAGATTTGAGACAAATTCAACAAAGAAGATATATATGGCAAATAAGCCCATGAAAAGATGCTCAATGTCGTTAGGCATTAGGGAAATACATGCTAAGACCACAACGAGATATTACACTAGTAGAATTTTAGCCAGTAGAATGACTAGAATTCAGAAGCAAGCATGTTGAGGAGAAACTGAAACTGCATTTACTGCTTATGGAAATGTAAAATGGTTCAACCACTTTGAAACCTAACTGGGCAGTTTCTTGGAAAGTTAAGCACACATCTACCATGCAATCTAGCCATTCCACTCCTGGGCATTTACTGAAGAGAAATAAAACTATATGTCAAAAAAATGTTTATAACAGCTTTTGCTGATAATAGCTAAAAACTGGAAGCAACTCAAACGGCAGGTGAATGCATAAACAAATTGTGGTTTCACATCCACATCATGAAATACTACTTAGCAACAAAAAGGAATGAATGACTGCTACAAGCAACAACACAGAAGAGTCTCAAGATCATAAGCTGAATGCAAAGGCCGGACAAAAAAGAGCACATGCGGGATGAGTCAATTACATAAAAGTCTAGAAAATGCAAACTTATAGTGGCAGAAAGCAGACCAGTGGTTGACTGGCGGGGTGGGGAGGGGTGGGAGGGAGGAACTACAAAGGGGCATGAGGAGGCTTTTTGGGGTGATGAATATGTTCATTATTTTGAGTGTGGTGGTGGCTTTGTAGGTATATTCATGTAACAACTGGTGGAAATGAGCACTTTAAGGATGTGCAGTTTATTGCACATCAGTTGTACCACACTAAATCTATTAACAAAAAAATCCATGCCTCCCAAACAACAATGTTCATTTTTGTTTGTTTGTTTGTTTTGTTTTTTTGAGACAGAGTTTCGCTCTTGTTGCCCAGGCTGGAGTGCAATGGCGCAATCTCGGCTCACTGCAACCTCCGCCTCCCGGGTTCAAGCGATTCTCCTGCCTCAGCCTCCCGAGTAGCTGGGATTACAGGCATGCACCACCACACCTGGCTAATTTTTGTATTTTTAGTGGAAATGGGATTTCTCCATGTTGGTCAGGCTCGTCTCAAACCCCCGACCTCAGGTGATCCACCTGCCTTGGCCTCCCAAAGTGCTGGGATTACAGGCGTGAGCCACTGCGCCCAGCCAACAATGTTCATTTGGCAAGACTGCATGCCCACTAAAAGGCATACAATTCCCATTAGAAGGGCTGTTATGGGAGGGAAGGAACTGGATTAGGGGGTAGGGATTGAATAAGTAAAACAAGCAAGACAAAGTCTGAGAAGGGAGTGAGACTGACCCAAGACAGCTTCTCTGCCAGTCTGTGTGAGACTCACCCATTCAAGTCCCTAGACTCCTTAAGGGTCTATTAGACCCCGAGCCCCCTGTTTGGAGGCATGAGGTTACCCACAGCCAGGTGCCTGTTGGCTGCCTATATCATGGGTCAGAAAACACTTGCTTGGGGTAACCAAAGAAACGAACGGATATTTAGAATGTGTATTTTTTAGATGTCTGAGTACCCCGTGCTAATGGATTCATCACTCAACAGATATTGATACTGACTACATGCCTCAGTGCCAGGCAGTGATGGAAGGGAGGTGTGGGAGGAAGAGGCTGCCCAGACCCCGGCTGGGTGGATGTCTGGGTGCTGATGGCAGGAAGACTCCACAGATGGTGTGTTTCTGGGGACAGGGACCAGGTCTGTGTTATTCACCAACAGGGCTCCCTGGCTGGCACAGACAAGGCCCTGGAGTCAAGTGAAGCCTGGCAGTTGAGGACAAGCCAGCTTAGGAAGGCACCACGTAACAGAAGGTTCTTTCTTACAAGGGTTAAAGCAACCCAAAGATTTTCACACCCAAAGGCCTGTGTTTCCGGTGGCATTCGCTTTAGGTAAGCATGTCAGTCCAGATTCTCCAGAGGAAAGAACCAATAAACAGAAGCAATAGACCCATAGGGGATGAGAGACAGAGAGAGAGAGAGAGAGAGAGACTGATTTTAAGGAATTGACTCACCGCCATGGGGGCCGGCAAATTCCTAATCTGTAAGGCCCGCCAGCAGGGTGGAAACCCAGCAGAGTTTCTACGTTACTGACCTGAGGCAAAATTGCTTCTTCTCCAGAAAACCTGTTTGTTTGCTTGTAAGGCCTTCAACTGGTGGGACAAGGCCCACCTACATGATACAGAATAATCTCTTTGACTTAAAGTGAACGGACTGCAGATGTCAGCCACGTCGACCAAATACTCTCCCAGCAGCACCTAGACTAGTGTTTGACCAAAATCCAGGCACTGCAGCCTGGCCAAGCTGACACGGAATATTAATAAGTGAACCACATCCAAATCCTGAAA
The DNA here is from genome assembly GCF_006542625.1 of Nomascus leucogenys. Classification (NCBI taxonomy): domain Eukaryota; kingdom Metazoa; phylum Chordata; class Mammalia; order Primates; family Hylobatidae; genus Nomascus; species Nomascus leucogenys. Next base: position 89,241,104 of record NC_044384.1, on the reverse strand, counting down.
CTGCAGGTGTCAACTGTCCAGGAACAAGTTCCACCTGACCGGCTCCACGGGGCCCGGCCAGATCTTTGGGGGCAGTGCAATTTTTGACAACTCCGCTGACGGCAGCTCCGAGGCTGTCCACACAGGCACCTGGAGCTGTAAAGGCCACACATAAATGCCCAGTGCTTGCTGCAAGAATGCACAATTCAAGTGACACTTTAGCTGAACCCCGAGGGACGGCTTGGCCGGGCGAGGGATTGGAGGTGGTAGGCAGAGCCACAGTGTCTGCTTGAGCTGGCAGGGGCAGGGAGCATGCCAGCTACCACACTGCATCCATAGGTCTGAACTTTCCCGGACAGTGAGATGGCCTCTGGGGGTAATGAGGGGCCCCCACGTGGTAAAGGGCTGCAGGCTTTGCAGCACGAAGGGACAAGGTGAGTCTGGTGCTCGGGAAGAGTCCCTCTTACTGCCATGAAGATGATAGATTTGGGGTGGGGGCCCTGGGGATGGTCACGGCAGGTGGAGGGACTAGTTAGAGGCTGGTTTAATAACCCAAGTGAGACGGCGAGAGAGGATAGGAGTGCAGAGCCACCTGATATTCAGGAGCTTGGATCTATAGGACATGGCAATTTTTGGTGGTGGGCGGTGAAGACAGAGGAAGGCACCCTGATGTCTCACTCTCGCAGAGCCCAGAGGGCCTTCCTCCGGCCCCACCCAGGCCTGGGCTCAGAACCTGAGGTCGGCAGACCCTTGAAATGATAGCAAATGCAGCGTGTCTGCGCACAACCTCATTCCCTGTTTGGAGTAGAGATTTTGTAGCTTTCATGGGATTCCCAAAGAGACCCCCGAGGCTGAGAGGGTGAGGACCACGGCCCCCAGGGAAGGAGCCCCTGGCCTGGATTCTTGTCAGAGTGTCTAACTCCAAGACCGATCCGTGTGTCCCTAAAATGAAGTAAGGGTGGGGAATCATTCTTCAATTTGCAAAAATGCAATTTGTACCCAGCTCTGACAGCCTAAAGCACTCCTGGATTATTAGCACAAAAGCAAGAACACAGCCCAGTCCTGCAAAAAGGGGAGGCCGGGTGGCTCTTCCTATTGGAAAGAGGCCAGGAGGACATTTGGGGATTTGATTCCTAATTATTGTTCAGCATCACTGAAGGATGTCTGGCTGAAAGGCAGTCAGTGCTTCTGGTTTCCGAGGGAGGGGTGCAGCCCTGCCTGGCCTCATCGTCCATGTGACTGTCCCAGAGGCTGCCTCCTGCTTTGGCCAGATGGCACCGCCAGCCGCTTGGTGACATACGTTCCTGCTCTTGGATTTATTGACACAAGGCGCACAAAGCCTTGCTTAGGCAGGTCAGGGAGGCTCCCCACCTTCAGCCCAGCCCTGCTTCCCTTCAGGCGATAATGACCCAGCCTGGCCACAGGTGCCAGGCTCAGGCCTCTCCAGACCCCAACTCAGAGCCTTTCTTCCCTGCAGAACCTGGGGCGTGGCTGACAGAAAGGCACCTGGACAGGGAGGGACTGGACACTCACTCTGCTGGTCACTCTCCGCCTGCCCCTCCAGGTCCAGCCCCGACTCCTCACCCTGTTTCTCTGCCACAGGAGACCAACTGGTTCCCCAGCTTCCTGGCTTTGGAGTCCCCACTGGAAGCGGCTAGTAGGGGTTGCCATCAACAGATCAGAGCTGGGAAGGAGAGGGGCTGGCTTCCTTCCTGCCCGGCCGCAGGGGGCAGTGGGTGCCTCCCCTAGGCACAGCCACGACGGCTCCCATCCGGCTCCATGGATAGCTCCCTCTCTTACTGGGTTCTGTAACTGCCTCCTTCTGGCCTCAGACAGTAACAAGGGGCTTCACCAACCATCCTTTCCTGGCTTCCTGATCTCGCCCACCCCTCGGGGTGGGTCATCTGCTTCCTGGGGGCCCTTGACAGATGCATGCGGCAGGAACTGATGGCAACAGCGGTGGTAGCAATAGTCACCACCACTTACCACGCACAGGCGCACTCCACCGCGGACAGGCGCACTTCACCCCACTCACCTCTCTGGACAAGCTTATGGAGTAGACGCTCTTGTTATCCCCCACTTTAGAGATGGGGGAACTGAGGCATGAGGGTGCTGGATGGCAGAGCCAGTAGTCAAGGACACCAGAACTGGGAGGAAGCCAGAGCAACCTCGAAGTCTTCTCTGGAATACACTTGATCCTTCATGGGATGTGGGGGATCACCTCTGGAGCTCTTGCAGGGGGGCCAATGGGTTCCACAGACCCTGGGGTCAGCGCTGTGGGGCGAGACTGTGGTGCTGACCGCTTGCCCCTCTGGGGTCTAGACCCTCAGTGAATCCCTGCACGGACACTGCGACCCTCTTCTCTGGCCAGGCCCGGGGTCGGCTCACACACTGGTGCCCTCGAGGGCTGGCTGAGTGAGATTTGCCGGCTGTGGCAGTGTCGTCCCTGACGTGAGTGTGACCTCGGTGGCCTATGCACTGCCCCAGACTTACCCCAGTGTTCGAGTGACAGGCACCTTACTGTCCATTTCCTTTCTATTCAAAGAGAAGATTAAAAAGGAAAGTTGGTGACCCTGGGGGTAATCGCGGGCAAGCTAAAAATACTCTCAATAAATAAACAAACCGGGTCAGTGATCCAAACACCATGAGGCAGCGATTCCGGGTGTGCAAAGGCCACCATTTATGGCTGTGGGCTTGTTTGCCCAGAGAATGCCATGCCGGAGATATAGGATGGCAGTGTCCCGTGGGGTACGCCTGGGCAAAATGACCCATGTCAAGTCAATAACCTCCGCACTGCTTCACCTTCTCGTGCTGGAATGCCTTCTGCGTGCCTTCCTGGAAAGCGCCCTGTGGCCCCGTGACCCAGCCTGGGCCGGCACCTTGAGTTGGGCACAAATTCAAGATGACGACTCTTGGATCCCATTGGCTGGCGGCAGAATGATGAGGACACATTCTGCCCGGGCGGTTTATTGTCCGTTCTAGACTGAGAACAATTCCGGGCTGTTATGATGTGATTGCCCTTGGGGCGTTATCAGTGTGAACTCAGGGCAGAGCAGTACCCGTGCCGCGCAGCCAACGCTGTTTCACAGGGAGGGCCCTCCTGCGCTTTCGCCCACAGTGGGGCTCGGGTCCATGGGTGCAGGGCTGGAGGAGGATGTGAGGGGCAGCTATTTCAGTCCTGAATATCAGGATTTTAACCCCAAATAAATGTCTTGGTTATTATTTCAGCAGGCGTGCCCTAAATCACCTTGGGAAGACTTGAGCCTTTCAGAGCCTTGGTTTGCATAAAATAGGGGTTGTGTCAGAGCCCCCTTTGTGGGGCTATGGAGAAAATTGCAGAAGATTTCATAGAATGAAGTGCTTAGCACTGAGCCTGGCACAGCATAGGTGGTTGAACATTGATGCTTTTGTTTGTTATTAGTACAGCTGTGTTGCTGATTTTATAGTCGAGATTCCACAACAGGAAATCGAGTTGGAACATAAAGATATTTGCCCCGTGGATTCTCCAGGGGGTTCCCACACAGTCCCATTCTCGCATTCATTTCTCGAGCTGTCCCTCTCATTAGCCTACAGAATGAGCTGGAGCTGCTTCTCGCTGGCAATGGGGAGAGCTCCTTTCTGGGGGACCCCGGCTCCCAGGAGCTGAGCTTAGAGGTTGCCAGGCCTGAGGAGAGGGAAATGACCCAGGGATGCTAGGAGGGGCTGGGCCCTCTCAGGACAGGCCTCAGGCTTCTTTTGGAAGCAGGGGTTTGCCATCCAGGAAGCAGGCATGGCCCATGCCCATTGTGGGAGAGGGTGAGGCTGCACCGCCTGCCTGCTTTCTGACAGCACGCCTTGGCAGGCAGGCCAGGGTAGGCAGGGCCCCTTTGGGACTCTGCTGGAGGAGATTTGGAAGTAGGGCTCTGAGGCCCCTAAAATTTGCTCCATGCATCCTTACACAAGGGAGAGCTCCAGCAGAAGCCAGGGTCTGCGGTCAGGGAAAGGCAGAGGATGGCAAGGGACACTGAGGAAGCAGGGTCTCACCCTTGGTGGCTCAGCTGCTTTTTGGTAGTGATGGCTCCGGAACCTGGGCCCCCCATCCCCAGCCAATACTCTCTGATTTTCCAAAAGGAAATTTCCCTATTATTTCCCTCTTAGATCCATGAAGGGTATTTATCAATGGCAAAGGATGACGCCCTGCAGGTGTATCAGTGGCCCGTGAGCCGGCTCCATCCAGCCTCAGCAGGAAGAAGCATTTTTCCAAGCATCTCAATGCTCACATTAGTGCTCAATTGGCAATTAGCAAATGTCACAACCCCCTCCTCCCTGAGCGACAGTTGTTTCAGATGTCAAATTCCTGCCAAGCGCCACGTCTTGTTCTAAAACCTCTTTCCAGGGGTACTCGAGGGAAATTAGCATGATGCCAGCCAAGAAGAAAACCCCTCGGAGCTTGAGAATGGCGAGTCCTCCCGGGGAGGGAATTCAGCCGCAGGTTCCTATCGACAGTGAAAGATTAATTGGTGCAGAGTGAATTATGGAAATGCGTGAGGCCGTTTCTACCGACGATGCCTTTAAAACCGCGGTCCCCCGCTGCAGCGCCATCGCACACCAGGTCTGCAGAGGGCAGCGGAAGCCCCAGCCTCCTTCTTTTGTCCTCTCCAAGAGGCCCCTTCCCAAAGTTAAATGTGTTTAGAAGCAGGCAGGGGACTGAACAGCCCTGCAAAGCAAACATCACCTCCAACACTAACAGTGAGTAAGTGCTTCCTGTGGACCAGGCACTTTGCATGGATTATATTTCCTTTGTTCCCTAAAACAACTCGGAGATAAATTCTATTGTCGTTCCCATTTTACAGAGAAGGACACTGAGAGGGGATGTGACTTGCCTCGGGGGACCCATTCAGGGAGTGCAGAACCAGGATCTGGCCCTGGTGGCCTGTCTCAGAGCTGGGTCCTTACCTGTGCCCTGCCAGGCGAGTGATCTGAATGGGCAGGTGGGGAGAAATCCCATGCCTCGATTTCCTCTAGGAAAGTGTCTTGGTTTTCTGTTCACTGAATGGTTACGAGCCCTTGTCCCTGCAGGCTGGGGGCCAGGGAGGGAGGCTGAGGACCAGGTGGGGAACAGTCTATGTCTCACAGCTGAGGCTTTCATAGGGGAAGGGGGTTCCCAGGGGAGGTGAGGGGTGCTGGGTGCTGACAGGAGCTCTGGGGGCACTGCCCAGATCCCCTGGGCTCTTAAGAGAAAATTGAGGGGTCAGAAGGTCCAAGCAGGGCCTGAGATCTCGTCACTCCGAAGCTTCCAGCAAGGGAGGCCCTGGCGGCAATTTCCCAGCAGGTCTCTAAGCCAGAGATATCCAGGAGGCTTTGCTTTCCAGTTGGATATAGGGGGCAGCCCAGTCTATTCATGGATGCCCCAGGCTAGGGGGCGTGGCTCTAGACACAGGTGGGTCTGGGCTCTCGAGCATCAGTATAATAACCTCATTTCATGAAGGAGGTGAGTCAAGCCCAGGGACAGAAGGAGGATCCCAGAGTCCCCAGCAGAGCCGGACTCAGGGCCCTGGTCACCGCCAGCTGGCCAGGACCCAGCACCGGGGCCGTGGAGGTAGGGAAAGCCGCTGGTCCAGAGCATCCCGACCTCCCCCGAATAAAAGGGGTGGCTTCGGTACTGCCTGAGAGTTATAGTTGACTCAGCCCACCTTGGAAGCCAGGTTCTAGGAAAAACCCCTCTCTAAGGAAGAACTATGCTGCCTGCCTCCAGCCTGGTCCCACTGCCACCACAAGATGGCGCTGTTTTGCGGGGTTTTTGTTTCTCTTTACAACCTAAGCACACTGACCCGGTCTTTGCCACCTTTGATGTTCTTGGGTTTACGGCACTGAAGGTAATTCTGTCGTCCTGGTGCAGAGGACAGAAGACGCCTTCTTGTAGGGTGCATGCACATGTGTGATCATGTGTCCAAGTGTGTGATCATGCGTGCAGGTGCATGTGTGTGCATACGAACCTGTGTGAATCTTTGTATGCATGGCATATGCTCTTGTGTGTTTGTGCATGTCTTTGCCTTGTGTGTGCATGTGTGTGTGTGTATGCATGTGTTCAAACATGTGAGTATGTGTGGTATATGCTCCTATGTGTGCAGGAGTGTGTATATTTGTATGCACGGTGTATGCTCATGTGTGAGCCCGTGCTCATGGGCGTATGTGTGCCTTTGTGTCAGTAGGTCTTGTGTGCATGTGTATGTATTTGTACATGTGTGTTTGCCTGCATGGTACATGTGTGTGCCAGTGTGCCAGTGTATGCCAGTGTGTGCCAGTGTGTGCACACGTGCACATTTTGGGCTGTGTGGGGATGTGTGCAGAGGCACATGTGTATGCCTATTTGCATGCATGGTGTGCACGTATGTCTGTGTGTGTGTCTGCCGGACAGCAAGAAGCAGCAAGGTCCATCTCCTGTCCTCAGTGGTCCTTCCCCTCCTCTCTTTCTTGGCTAATGTGGCTCAGAGCCTGCATTGGCAGGCGAAAGCTGGGCCTGGCTGGGGGCACCTCCGGGCTCTGATCCATGCCGCCCTGTGGCCACTTGCACCTGGATGCAGGAGCACTGTCTGCTATTTGTCTCCCTTACTGTACTCTGAGCTCCTGGAGGCCAGGTCTGGGCGGTGCTCAACCACGGCTCCCCAGGTTTGGGCACAGGACCTGGCCTAGAGTTCGCTAGAGACCAGTCAGCTTTCTAGGCTGAATACCGAGGGTCCAGTTGTCAGAAACATCTGAGAGTTCATTTAATTCACTCGACAGTCCTCTGAGGCATACTGCATAATTATTCCATCTTGTGATGAAGAAACAAAGGCACAGAGAAGTTAAGTGACTCACCAGCTATGAACAGGCAGAACCAGCGTCCAGCTCAGGTTTGAATTGATGTTTGTGGGTTGAGATGAGTAAATTATTCCATTGGCCTGAATATATATTTTTAGCAGGAGGTGTTTTATCTGCATTTTGTTACAGGGATCATAAACCCTCCGTGCCCAGAGCAGGAGGCCACAGGCAATCCTGCTCAAATGCCTCTTCCTCCAGGAAGCCTACCTGACCTCTCTCAGAGAAAATTTCTGCTTCTCTGTGTTCCTGCAGACTTCAGGTTTCCACTTGGAGGTCCTAAGGTGCATAAATTCTTTCCAACCCTGTGAGCAAGAAGCCAGGGGTTTGGAGAGCCACTGAGGATCTGAAGAAACCTGATAAAAGCTCCAGATGCTGGGATCATGTAGGTGTGCACAAAAATCATCTCCAGTTTGAGAGGGTTCACTGACAATGCAGCTCAATGTTGGGCCTCGGTTAGAGCCCTCAAATAATAGAGACACCTGCCTAACTTGAGACGCAGCTGGCGACGGCCAGTGGAGCCCCTGTTTCTGAGAGGGGAGCATGGCACTAGACACTTCTTCTTCAGCCATTTCACAAATATTCTTGTGTGCCCATCGCGAGCCAAACTTTGTGCAGCAGTGAGCAAATGAGGCAGAAATCCTTGTCCTGGGGTTAGCCTGGGTCCCACGGAGTGGCTTACTGGGCTCCTGGAAGCCACATCCCTTGGTGAGGGAGAGCAGCTGCCCCGGCCTTCCTAGGCCCATGCCATTCCTCGCGCATGTCCTAAGCCAGGTGGGGTGGCCCGGCTGTCTGTGCACCTGCTGGGAGGACCCTCAGGCCACTCTGCACCCTGCACTCTCTCTCTGGCCCTCATGCAAACCTGTGAGCAAGAAGCCAGGGGTCTGGGGAGCCACTGAGGATCTGAAGAAACCTGATAAAAGCTCCAGATGCTGGGATCACGTAGGTGTGCACAAAAATCACTCCCAGTTTGAGAGGGTTCACTGCTGTTCCTGCAGACAGCCGTGCACGCCCTCAAACATCTGGAGTGGCCAGAAAAGACTGCAACACTCACAGCTCTGCCAAATGTTTGTTCTCTGCTCTTCTTAATGAGTTTATCCGTAGATTAATGGACTCGTGTGACATGTGATCAAGTAGTTGTTCTGTTCCCCCTAGAAAAGCTGACCTTGGCTAAATTCCAGGTGTGGACCCCAGGCAGGACCCTCTTTTTGTGGGGTGATGGGGTATGCCATCCCAGGTCTCAGGCTCTGCCCGCCTCACCTTTCTTTTCTGTACGGTATTTAAGTCCAATTGGATTAAATTTATTATTATTATTATTTTTGAGACAGCATCTCACTTTGTCACCCAGGCTGAGTACAGTGGTGTGATCATGGCTCACTGTAGCCTTGACCTTCTGGGCTCAAGCAATCCTCCCACCTCAGCCTTCCGAGTAGCTGGGACCACAGGCACAGGCCGCCACACCCAGCTAATTTTTTGTATTACTATTTATTTATTTATTTATTTATTTGTAGAGATGGGGTTTCACCATGTTTCCCAGGCTGGTCTCCAACTTCTGAGCTGAAATGATTTGCCTGCCTCGCCCTCGCAAAGTGCTGGGATTACAGGCGTGAGCCATCACCCCAGCCAAATTTGATTGAATGTTGAATTTAGACTCTGAGTAGTATCCCCAAATTCCCAGGCAAAGTGTCGACAGTGGAGCCTCCTGCAAGTGGGGGGCAGGTAACTCAGGGAACATACATCCATCTAGGGACAGTCCTGCCTCCAGGACTGTTTACCCATTTATAAAAGAAGAGCTGCAATTGCTATCACATCCCCACGCTGTACACAGACTATAAAACCAGGGGCTCTGAGGGGCCAGAGTCATGGTCCTGTTTGCCTGCCCTACACAGGATGATAGTGGAGCGAACACGAGTATAACACGATGAAGGAGAGGAGAGCTTGCCAGAGGAGACAGGCACATCCATCCTGTGTTTTGAAAAAGAAGAAGAAAAAAAGAAAAACAAACTTCCCCCAGGAACTCAATAAGAAAAGCTCTCTGGAATCCCACTCTCACCTCGACACCCCTCTTTCTTCCTGGCTGTTGCCTTCTGCCCGCACCCCTCTGTCACTCTTCCCTCCTGATCATTCTCCATCTCCCCACTCTTCAACGTCCCCACAGAACATCTTCCCACCATGTGGCAGTGACCATCCCTGCCTGGAGTGCCCTCCCGACTCTGCCCTCCCCCCTCTGCCCTCCCCCCTCAGCCCTCCTCACTCTGCCCTCCCCACTCTGCCCTTCCCACTCTGCCTTCCCCACTCTGCCCTCCCCACTCTGCCCTTCCCATCTGCCCTCCCCACTCTGCCTTCCCCACTCTGCCCTTCCCATTCTGCCTTCCCCACTCTGCCCTCCCCACTCTGCCCTCCCCACTCTGCCCTTCCCACTCTGCCCTCCCCACTCTGCTCTCCCCACTCTGCTCTCCCCACTCTGCCCTCCCCACTCTGCCCTCCCCACTCTGCCCTCCCCACTCTGCCCTTCCCATCTGCCCTCCCCACTCTGCCTTCCCCACTCTGCCCTTCCCACTCTGCCTTCCCCACTCTGCCCTTCCCACTCTGCCTTCCCCACTCTGCCCTCCCCACTCTGCCCTTCCCACTCTGCCCTCCCCACTCTGCTCTCCCCACTCTGCCCTTCCCACTCTGCCCTCCCCACTCTGCCCTCCCCACTCTGCCCTCCCCACTCTGCCCTCATTCCTACAGATTCGCTGCCTGTGTGTTTTCTCTTTGGGGATAAGAGTTGCTTCTCCAGGGTGCACCTAGTGCATGGAGACAGCACTTCATATATGTTTGTTGACTGAATGCATCAAGTCTGGGTTCGAAAACATGTCTCATAACCCAGAATATTCTATACCCACAAGAGGACCGGGCTTGTGAGCAGAGTCATTGCTAAGTAGGCAGCCACTCCTGTCCCAGGTCTTTGGGACAGGAGCACATTGATATGGCAGAGAAGGCTGCACAGTCGTGTTCAGTAACTGCTCCGGGCCTTGGAATGTCCCCGTTGGTATAAATTAATGGTTTGGAGGTACCAAGTGCTGTGAGGTCTGCTTTTGCGTGTAAGGAAAGAGACGGGCTAAACTGAGATGGCTTCTGACTCTGGACTCGGAGGCATTAATTACTTAAATGAATAAGTATTAAATCAAAGGCCTTGCTTCAAAAATTAAACTCAGATTAGGTCCTTGCTCTACTTCCTGTAAAATCAAAAACATTTGCTTGAAGACTGGACAGCCAGGGTGGGGGTGGGGGCAGTGCCGAGAAGAAAACCTCTTTGGCTGGTGACGTCCCCAATTGTGGGGCTGTAGGTGCCTCCCGGGGAGGGGGCGGCTGGTCCCTGCAGCCCTGAACTAAAAGTCCCGGCTCTGCCCAAGCCGATGCGCTGCAATGACCTCTCACCCCTGCGCTCCTGCGCAGCCAAGCCTGGAGGTGGGAGTAACTGCAATACCAGTGAGCAGGGGCCCTGGTTAGTGGGGTCCAGGAGACCAAGGTGGGGACTCTCAAGCCAGGAGGGTTTGGAGCAGAAGCAGCAAAGGCTGGTGAGAAGACCAACATGAAAAGACCAGGGATGCTGCCTGGGTCCGTGCAGGGACCTTGAGGGAGTATTTGGAGGCGATCTTACACCCAGAGTCAGGGGTCCCTGTAATTCTCCTATTTTATCTTAATCAGACTCGCTGTGTTCACAGAATCGCCTGTGACATTTCCAAGTGCCGGTCTAATCTTGCTTCCCACCCTAAACATTTCTTCCTGCAGTATGACGGTCCGAACTCCTCTGTGAACATCAAAGCCCCAGTGGAGTTGCCCCCAGGCAAGCTGGTCTCCTAAGGAATTTGCAGTTGGGCCTCTGCTCTCTCTGTTCACTGGCACCGCCTGATACCCTGGCGTGTCACTCACCCTTCAGCTGTCCCTGATTTCTTCTCTGCCCTCCTTATTCCCTCCCAACAAATGCAGGCATTTACTCCTTCCCCAGGGAGCCCAGGAATTCTTTTAGTGCCTCCTTGATAACAGCAGCTAAGGAGGGTTACTGAACACAGACTCTGCCCAGCGCTGTTCCAGTCATGGCCCCACGCTGGCACAGGCAGTGCTGGTGACAGCCCGTGTGTGCGTGTGCAGACTACGTTCAGTGCCCTGCATTCTGTCAGACCACCAATTCCAGCTTCAGATATGACTAGACGCAGAGTCACAGAGAGAGGAAGCCACCGGCCTCCGGCCACTTAGCAAGTGCTGGCCAAGCAAGGCTCAGGCCCTGGCCCCTGGCTCCCTGAAGGACGGATCTTGGTCTCGTTCATTCTGTTCCCTTTGTCTCTGCACCTGGAATGGGGGTGGTGATGTGCTTCTCTGTGTCCAGGCTCCTTCCCTCCAGAGCGGCCATGGCATGCTGGCCTTTGCCACCCAGTCCCTTGACCAACTCCCAGGGCCCTGTGGGTGGCAACATCCCTGCCAGCTCCCTGCTCCTGTGTCTGGCCCGAGCTAGGCACTCAGCATCACTGGAAAGGAGCTGGGTGGCCTGAGCTCCCTTCCTTGGGCTCCGCTAGCCAGAGGAAGCTATCGTCCGCCACCGTGGGTGCACCAGGTCCCTGCCTCAGAGCCCCTCAGATGCTAAGGCTGCTCCCAAGATGCAGCCAGAATGCCAATCTGTCTCTGGGCCGTGTGCCCTCTGAGCTGGCTCCATGGTGGCGGGACAGCCCTGGCGGCCACAGCACATGGGAACAGATGATTTCTTTGGGCCACCAAGCATCCCGCAGAGACCACACCCAGCATCCCGTGGTGGCTGGAATTCCATACTGGGTCCACAGGCAAGTCTGCCCTGAGACAGCCAGCCTGGGGTGCCAGCCAGGGGAGCACAGCTCACAGGGCTGTGTGGACACCTCTCAGCATGATGAAAATCTGTGTCTGCCAGGATCACCCATAGACCCCCCCGAGACCTGAGCTAGAGACGCCCCTGCCCTGGCCCCATGCCTCAGAGGCCTGGTAGAGGGTTGATTGGTGGCCCCTAAGCCACAGCTACCTCAGAAGATGGCTTTATTGGAAATAAGCGTCTGTGCAGATGTAATTAAGGTAAGGAGCTTGAGATGAGATCATCCTGGGTTACCCAGGTGGGCCCTAAATCCAATGATGGGAACCTTATAAGAGGCAAAAAAAAGAGAAGACACAGAGGGGAGGTGACTGTGTGACCACGGAGGCAGGGGCTGGTGGGAGGCGGCCACAGCGAAGGAGCAGCTGGAGCCCCAGAAGCTGGAAGAGGTAGAGTGGGCCCTCCCCTAGTGACTTCAGAGGGCATGTGGCACTGCCAACACCTCGATCTTGGACTTGTGGCCGGCAGAACTGCGAGGGATAAATGCCTGCTGTTCATACTGCCTGGTCTGTGGGATTTCACTGCAGCAGCTGCGGGGCGCTGAGGGCGCCTTGCTCGCAGGCTGTCGGGGCTGGAACTGAGGCTCAGAGAGTGGAGACATGGCCGTGACCAACACACTTCTCCCCACGCCTCCATTTCCTTTTCCCTACAACTCAGGAGGCAGCGGGACCTACCCTGTAGGGTTTGGGGATGACTAAATAGTCTTATCACTCAGGGGGTTGGAGCAGCACGTACACCTGGTTGATGTGGCATCCCATTTTCACTGACACGTCGTGCATCTTTATAACTTGCCTAGTCCCTCAGCTTGTAGTGGGGAGCTCAGCTTGTAGTGGGGAGCTCATCTTTCAACCCAGGTCTGTCAGCAGGCAAGGCCCATGCTCATGAGGTCTTTGTGGCACCCTGAAAATGGGCACACATGGATGGCCCCATGAAGGGCCTGTAGTGTTGTCACTAAAGGTGACACTGGTTAAGCTAAACAACTCCACGTGGAGTTCAGGAACTGCCTGATCCAGGAGCACAGGAGCTTTGTCCAATGACCGCCTGCCTCTCCAGCACTTCTGACTGGGGCTGGCACATAGTTGGTGCCCAGTGCCTTGGGTCAGTGGATGGAAGCAGGGATGGGGGTCTCTATCCCAGTCATGCTTGCGGCAGGGGTGGAATATCTTTGAAGACACACACAAGTCAGGGAGGAGAAGTGAGACCCTGGAAGCCCGTCCCACACGGGGGCCTGAGGTTAACGTGAGGCACCAAGGTGTCCAGCAGAGGGGGCTGTAGGTGGGTGATGGTTTAGGGGATTCCTGAGCAGAGGCTGTGAGGTGCAGAGGTCTTCGTGTGGCAGGGTGGACAGGCAGCTGGCAGGCACTACAGGAAGCCAGCTTGGCCGTCTTCTCCTGTCCCGTCCCCAGCAGCAGCCTGGCTAGGGGCAGCTCTGATGGGCTTGGAAGGGTGGGCGCCAAGCATGAGCCTGGCTGGCACTGACGGCCATGACCACACGCACTGGAGAAGAACTTCCCACCGCCAGTCCCCTAGTGGGGCTGTAGGGTGAGTGCCGGTGAGCAGGGCTGAGCCCAGGAAACAGCCTTGGAGAGGAGCTGGGAGGCCTGACCATGCCTGGCCACACAGAGGCTGAGCACGGAGCAGGCTTGGTCCCGTGTCCCAGGCCACATTGCCTGGATCCAGTGGCAGAGTGAGACCAGAGCACTTTCCAGAGCCCTGTGCTGCTAACCTACTCAGCCAAGCGGGGGCAGCTGTGGCCTAGAGGTGGTGTGGGGCCTGGGGCCTCTTCTCCTGGGGCATCCAGGGCTCTGTCCCAGACGGCTGGGTCCAGGGAAATTCTAATTGGAATAAAGAACACCTTCACGTGCCAGCGTCTTCCCATCTCATCAGGGTGGACAGAGCCCAGCGTTTCCCACGCACGTGACCGGTGGTCACCCATGGTGATCTCCTCTGTCAATCCCTCCTGGCCTAGGAACCAGCATTGGTCCCAGGACGGCTGTATCACTTGTCTGAACCTCTCAGCTTCTGGGTGGTGGTGTGGGTTTGAGTGGGCTGTGGGGCTAAGGAACTGCACTGATGCACCCCACAGCCCAGAGGGGCATGGCCAGCGGCACCCAGATGGGGTGGGGCAGTGGCTCCTGATGGTACTCAGGCAGGGGGCCTGGTGGGAACAGAGTGTGGTCAGGACACCAGGCCAAGGACAGCCTGCAGGGAGCTGGTGTCAGGGTAGCCTTCCCTGAAAACCCTAAATGGCAGTCCTCTGTCGTCACCCTGGGACCCCGACATTGTCCTACAGCCCACGAGAGTGTCTGAGCACTTTCAACTCCAGAGTCCGTCTCAATCTGGTGAGGTGAGCAGGTGTATGGCATCACCCCACTGGACAGAGCAGGGAAAGGCGGTGCCGGGTGCGAGACCCCACAGGGGCAGGTGGTGGGGCCAGCCAGGCCACTTCCCAGACAGAGCCGCCTGGCAGGTTCTCCTGAAGTGCAGCGCAGCTGGGAGCTGAAGCTCAGTGCAACCTGTCTTTCACTTTACCTTGCTGCTGGGCTCTGCCCAGGGTTCCCTCATCCAATCCTTAGAGCGACATTTACTGAGCACCTACTATGTGCCTCACAGAGCTCGCCATTAATAGAAACATAAGTAAATAAGCGCACGCCCGAGCAAGAGAGGGTGACCAAGGCAGGGAGGGTCCCAAAGCGGGGGCACCCAGACAGTGACTGGCGGTCTTTTGGACTGGGGGTTCAGAGAAGGCCTGGGGGCTCTCCGGCCTGAGCCCTGCTAAGCTCTGTCAGGTCTACAGGTCCAGGGCAGCGCCTGCACAGAGCAGAAGCTTGTCAGTCCCCGAGGACAAATCGGGAGGAGGCAGGAGCCCGGCCAGACAGGCAGCCTGGAGGCTGGCGGGGCTGTCATTTCAGGTGGAACCACCCAGCGTAGCCCACCCGGCTCTCTGTAGGAGCCATGAGGTGGATGGGAATTCCTCAAGAAAGGGAAGGAGCAGGTCTGATAAGAGGTCAGGGAAAGACCCGGGATTCCCCAGCTTCTGTCCCCAGTGGCTAGAGCCTCAGCTTCCCCAGCTGTGAAGTGAGGAAGAGCTCGTCCTGCCCACCCCTCACAGAATCCGTGGTTGGGGGATGCCTGGGAAAGGACTTGGCCATCCCGGCTGCCACTGAACAAAGAAAGTGTCTGTTGGGGGCGGGAACCAGGTACTGGGAACTGACCTTGCCCACTAGCTGCCCATGAGTCTGTGTGTGTGACCAAGGGACTGGGGGCTGACAGGCAGCCACTGCCCCCCTGAGCATGGGCAGCTGACCCTGGGCAGGGCCATCCCTGCCCCTGGCAAGGGGCCCAGCATTCTCCACTCCCTGCTTCTCTTAAGGCTTCCAAAAAGGCCTTGAGATGCATAGGGTTCATTTGCTATTTTTTAAAAAAAACAACCATTTTAGTCCCTTTGAAAGACTCTGTCCCTTTTTTCTCAAAGGCCTGCCCTCCAGGAAAGTGACATGGGCTGGCGTGGCAGATGCTCATCTCTGTGCCCAGGAAGGGGCCAGGCCTGGGGCAGCCCAGCCTCCTTGCTCTCCAAAGAGGCCTGGCCAGCAGTGGGGGCAGCTGCCCGGGGAGGGGCTCTGTGCAGCAGGCCCTGGGAGGAGGGAGGCTTGTAAAAGAAACCTTCTCGGCCCCTTCTTGGGTCTCTGCAGGACACAGTGCCTTCCCGGCCCCTTCTTGGACCTGGGTCTCTGCAGGACACCATTCCTGGGTGAACTGTGGAGATTCCAATGCCCATCCCCCCACAAAAAAGGGTCCCACCATTTGGCTCATCAAAGCCATTTTGTCCCTGGCCAGGCCCAATTCACACCTGGCTGCAGGTCAGTGAACAGGCCAAGAGGAACTGAGATGTGTTTATGATGGGGGCAGGAGTGGTGGCACAGCCTGGGGTCCTGGCCCGGGAAGCTGGAGCCTACAGAGCTGGCACCTTTTGGAGCTGCTGGTGGGCTCTTTCTCCCCCTGCACGTCCCACCCCCACCTCCCCCTGGGCCAGCAGGAGGGTGGTCCCTCAGAGCCAGCTCCCAGAATGCAGCTAGGGCCACAGGCCTGGGATGTGGCCACAGGTGGGTGTGCCAGGTCCTGCTTCCTGCAAGAAGTAGCAGCAGCTGGGGGTGCATGGCAGCTGCCTGCCCCTGGGCCGCCATTGCCACTCGCCCAGCCAGTCTCCACAGGGCAGCCAGAGTGGTCTTTACAAAAGTGGATGGGATCCCCAGACCCTCAGCTTACAGCCTTACAGAGCCTTCCAGTGGGTTCAGAGTTCTGGCTGCCCCGCCACTGTGGCCTCTTCCCCCAGGCCCCCTCCCCCGGGTCTTGAGGCTCTGCTCAACCTCCTCCAACATCATGACTGCACATCCCCTCTACCAATATCAGTGCAATTAGCATCTCCTCAGGTAGATCTTTCCAGATCTTCATGACCCCCTTTGGCCCCCAGGTGCCTCTCCTCGAACTGACATTGCTTTACAGATGTGATGATTGGATGAACATCTGTCTTCCCCGCTGAACTCTGGACTCCCTGGGGGACAGACCCTGTTAATGTTTGCTCACCTCTGTGCCCCCAACCCCATAGCACAGGCTGGGCATGGCAGGTGTGTTGGCTGGAGTGAGGATAGGGTAGGGTGTTTGCAAGTGTCCTGGTCAACTCTGCCTGTAGGGCTGAGGCTGTGCCCTTCTGTGCTCAGACAGGCTGAGGGGGCCCAATGGGGACCTTTCTAGACAGGACCCAGCCTTTCCTCCGTCGGTGGAAGGGGTGTGCCTGGGGCTGGGGCAGCGGCAGCTCAGGCCTCAGGTGACTCCTTGGGCAGAGCCGTGGGGCTTCCAGCTTGAAACCTCCTCCAGCCCTCCCTCCATCGGCGGACACCTGCCCAGCCAGAGACAAAAGTGGGGGCTTTGCACTTTGCCCAGCGCCTCAAAGGCCCACGAGGAGACTGGGGCTTGGGAGAGGGGGCCAGAGGTAGAGGACAGACCTCTAGGCTATGTCTAAGGCCTGCATACGCAGGATGAGAGACCCGTCGTATAGTTTACTATGGCTGCTGTAATAAATGACCCCAAATGGACTGGCTGAAGACAGCACAAGTGCCTTCTCGTGAGGCGGAGATCAGAAGTTTGAAATGGGCTCACTGGGCTAAAATCAGCGTGTCGGCAGGACTGGGTCCTCTTTCTGCTGTGTCGGGCCCTGGCTTCCCTCTTACTGGCAGGACTTCCCTCGGTCCCCAGAACAGCCCTCTCAGGCAGGTGTCAAGATCATCCCTGTTGCACAGGTGAGAATTGTAACCAAACCAAAGTCAGCCAGAAGAGCCGGGGCTTCAGTCTGGCCGAGGGAGTGGGGAACGTTTGACCCCACAACCCACATGCCACTGTGCCCCAACCCTGCAGCCCTCTGTGCTTGGTTTTAGCCTTAACTAAAAAAAAATTATTGGCATATGATGTACATACAGGAAAGTGTGCAGCTTTTTCTCGAATAAGCCCACCCACATAGCCAGGATTCTAATCAATAGAACTCACCTAGCTACTGATAGGTCATGGTTAGGGATCAAGACACAAACAATGGCTGGGCACGGTGGCTCATGTCTGTAATTCCAGCACTTTGGGAAGCTGAGGCAGTTGGATCACCTGAGGTCAGGAGTTTGAGACCAGCCTGGCCAACGTGGTGAAACCCTGTCTCTACTGAAAATACAAAAATTAGCTGGGCGTGATGGTGGGCACCTGTAATCCCAGCTACTCGGAAGCCTGAGGCAGGAGAATCGCTTAAACCCGGGAGGCAGAGGTTGCAGTAAGCTGAGATCGCGCCACTGCACTCCAGCCTGGGTGACAAGGGTGAAACTCTGTCTCAAAAAAAAAAGACAGAAACACCATCAACACCCAAGAGACGTCATTACCACCCAGCACCTTCCTCCGGGGCTAGCCACGATCCTGCTTCTAACCCCCTCTGGATCTCGCCTGGTTCTGCGCTTCGTAGACAGGAATTGCTTGTCTGTGTGTCATGTGTGGCTCATTCACCCAGGTGTGTCGGATGCAGCCCTGTTCTCCGGGGCGGGGGCGGGCTGCGTGCTCTCGCTGCTGTACGACACTCCACTATGTGAAGACTCCACAGTCTCCTTACTTGTTCAACCATCCAAGGGCATTTGTGTAGAGTCCAGCTCAGAGCTCTGATTGAAGCTACAGTGACCATCTCAGCACAGCCCTTTGATGTGGGAGGCTAAACACCTCTGTGGATACCTACTGGGAGCAGATGGGCTGGGAGAGGCTCATTCTCTCTGGTAACAGTTTTATTGAGATATAATCCACACACCATACAGTTCGCCCATCTAAAGTACACAACGTACTGGTTTTGGTCCATTTAAAAGAGTTGTGCAACCATCATCACAGCCAATTTGAGAAGGTTTCTTTTTTCATGTTATTTATTTATTATTTATTTATTTTTGAGATAGAGTTTTGCTCTTGTTGCCCAGGCTGGAGCGCAATAGCGCAATCTTGGCTCACCGCAACCTCTGCCTCCGAGTTCAAGCCATTCTCCAACCTCAGCCTCCTGAGTAGCTGGGATTACAGGCAGGCGCCACCACACCCGGCTAAATTTTTGTATTTTTAGTAGAGATGGGGTTTCTCCATGTTGGTCATGGTCAGGCTGGTCTTGAACTCCCAACCTCAGGTGATCCACCTGCCTCGGCCTCTCAAAGTGCTGGGATTGCAGGTTTGAGCCACCGCACCCACAGAACATTTTTGTCACTTCAAAAAGAAGCCCTTTAGCTATGAACCTCCCCTCTTTCTTCCATCTCTCCTGGCTCTAAGTAACCATTAATCTACCTTCTGTCTCTATATATTTGCCTATTCCAGACATTTTATTTATCCCACTGTCAGTTGATGAACACTTGGCTCATTTCTGCTTCTTGGCTATTACGAATAATGCTGCCATGAGCATCCCTTTACACGTTTTTGTGTGGACACGTGTTTTCGTTTCTCTTGGGTATACAGTTGGGAGTAGAATTGCTGGGTCCTATGGTAGGTCCAGGTTTAACGTTTTGAAGAACAGAGAGACTGTTTTCTAAAGCAGCCACACCATGCAGCCTTCCCACCAGCCAGATAGGAGGGCTCCGATTTTTCCACATCGGCACCAACACTTGACATTATCTGACTTTCTGGCCATCATCGTCCTGGGGCCGTGCAGTGGCGAGGCTGTCACTCTTGCCTGGATGTGCAGGTGACAACACTGCCCAACAGGCTTCCTTGGGGGACAGGAGTGCCCATGCCTCTTCCCATTTCTCTCCAGCTTGGGAGACTCTGGGATCTGGGGTCATCCCTAATGTCAAGCCTCAGTGGTATCCCCTGCAGCCCCCAGGCTGGATCCGGAGCCACCAAGCAGTGGAGCCACCAGGCAGTGTCTCTCTAATTTCCACTGTGCGCTGCTCTTCAGGGCTGAGGTTCCCCCGGGGCTGGCCTCTAAAGCCTTCTGTTTTCAAACAGGAATGAGAAACTCAGCACCTCCTCATGGAGCACCTGCCATACATCTGGCCATGTTCTAGAAGCTGGAGCTTAGGGGTGAATGGAGAGGTGAGGACCTGCCGTACATCTGGCCACATTCTAGAAGCTGGAGCTTAGGGGCGAATAGAGGGGTGAGGACCTGCCGTGCATCTGGCCACATTCTAGAAGCTGGAGCTTAGGGGCGAATAGAGGGGTGAGGACCTGCCGTGCATCTGGCCATGTTCTAGAAGCTGGAGCTTAGGGGTGAATGGAGGGGTGAGGACCTGCCGTGCATCTGGCCGTGTTCTAGAAGCTGGAGCTTCCGAGTGAATGGAGGGGTGAGGGACCTGGCCTCCTGGACCTTATATTCTGGTGGGGCAGGCAAATAGATACATGAGATTATTCAAATCGCAGAAACTGCCTAAAGGCCCCAGTGGGGTGACACCAGGAGGGATCTGGGGCCAGGGGCCCTGGGGCAGGGTGCAAGGGGCCAGGGCCGCCTCTGGGGTGGACAGCCAAGGCTGGTGCCCCTGGACAGGCTCAGCAACGTGCTTGTGCGGGTGGAAGCCCAGGGTGTGGATTTGAGGCAAAAACAGCTCTTCCCTGCAGCCGGGCCTGTGAGCTGCGGGCCGCGCATTCCTAAGCCGGGGACTTCGAGCTGTGTATGTGAGTGGGGAGGGGGGTTGGCGGAGCCTTTAATCAGGCCAAAATTGCTGTGGCTGCCCTGAACAGGCACACGAGGAGCCTCGAGGCTGGCACAGCCATTAATTCTAGTTTGAGCCAGTTTAATAAATAGCTAAATAAAGAAACTGAGAACAGCTTCACAATTAACCCGGATTCCTCGCTAAGTGGTAGGTAGCTTCTCGTTTTCCTAAAAATAAGTTCTTTCCATTGCCTGGTGGTGAAGCCGCCGGAGCCCTCTGCAGGACGAAGGGCCCTCCTGGCTGCTAGGACACGGTTGTGGTGGATGTAAAAGTTCCCTGCATTTGAAGCAAAATAACTGAGTTAACTCAAAATCACTGGTGAGTCCTTTGTAGTTCGAAGGCAGACAAAACCAAACACACGCACGGAGACTCCAAATGCCAGCAACTCCTCAGGCACCGCAAAGAAGCCATTTGCACCTCAGCCTGCTGGGCTGTGGACCTGAAACTGTCCTCAGGGAGCCAGAGAGACTCATGAGTGGTCCCCATGGGCCACTCCGGTGAGACCTCCCTCCCATCCAAGATCTTCCTGGCAAATCACAGTGGAGCCCGACATCTGCGTTCTAATCCCAGCGCAGGGTGAGCCCGGGAGGCACATTTAACCTCTGAGCCTCACTTCTCCTCCATAAAAGTGGGTGCTTGTGGAGGGCCTCTCCCACAGGGTTGTGGGTTTCAAAGGCGGGAGTGTGGGAAGCATCCTGTGGCTGCTGTCCTGATACCAGCCATGGTTCTCAGAGCTGCCACGGCAGGAGGGAGGTTTGGAAGCAGGTAGGCTTGTCTGCGACGGGAACTCAGGTCTCCTGCCTCTCTGTTGTGGGGTTTCTCAGATGCCAGTTATTATAAAGGATCCCACCTCCTCTCAGGGTTCCAGGAGCTGCCCATGTCCTCAGACTCATGTACCCTTAAAAAACCAGTGGGGTCTGGAGGAGCGTTCACCCATTCTACACATGCAGACGCAGGGCCAGAAAGCCATCAGGTCCACGTGGAAGCTGGGGCAGCCTAGGGCTGGACCTAGGATGCAGCTGCATCGTCCTTTCTTCTCTGCAGCAGCCCCCACCCCACCCCAGGACGAAGCCTCACAGGAGACCCTCCTCCACCCGCCTTTACCCGCTCCCGAGTTCACGTCTCAGCTGCGCCTGGCCATCCTTATGGTGGGACCAGGTCTGTGGGTGTTTTAGAAATTTGCTGAGGTTATGAGCTGAATCGTATACCCCCAAGAGTTTGTTGGGGTTCTGACCCACAGTGCCTCCGAATGTGATTGTATTTGGAGATGGGTTTATAAAGAGGTAATTAAGCTAAAATGAGGCCTCTAGGGTGGGTCCTAATGCTGTAGGACTGATGTCCTTGTAAGAGGAGGAGATGAGGACACAGACACATGCAGAGGGGTCTGTAAGCCAAAGAGAGAGAGGTCTCAGGAGGAGCCAGCCCTGCCACACCTTGAGCTGGGCCTGCAGCCTCCAGGACTGTTGGGGAATCCATTTGTGTTGTGGAAGCCGCACTTTGTTCCAGCGGCCCAAGCTGATGAATACAGCTGGGAATACGCTGGCCTCTTCTGATCTCTCTGAGAAGGTTCTTCACCCTCTACCTTCCCTCCCTCAGCCAGGGCACATGAGCTGCCGAGAAAAAGGAAACCTATCATGAAGTTTTCTCAATGTGCTGGCCACACTCTCTCCTGTGATCTGGGGGCTGTTTTTAAGTGTAACTTTCAAAATCAATGTGAGCACAGGCAAGCTGAGTAACTGGCTCAGCCTCACACAGCATCCGAGCCCTGCATTTAACCTCTTGCCTCCTGTCTTTGGGTGACTGGAGCCCAGGGCCTGGTGAAATGGGGCCTGGAGCTGCTGTCTATTGTGGGACTGGAAGGTTCTGGAAGCTCACTCCAGCCATGAAGCTTTATCGGGCTCCCAAGTTGTTTGTTGATAAGCTACGTGTAAATAGGGAGGAGTTGTGATAATGCTATTAAGTGATAAGTGTTGAAGTACGTGGGGCAGCCGAAGGAGAACTTGGCGGAGAATCAGAAAACTGGCAGCTCCAGCAGGTGGAAGGCACGCCTGTCACCTACCAGAATGCTGCCTCTGCTGTCGTCCTCCAGGTCAAGCTACAGCCTCTTCCACTTCTTGGACGCCTCGCACCACTTCCTTTTGGTTGGTCAGTTGATTTCTTAATAATTAATAGACTATTTTTAGTACAGTTTTTGATTTACAGAATAACTGATGAGATATTACATAGGGTTCCACCCACAGTTTCTCCTATCGTTAACATCTTGCCTTGGTGTGGCACATTTGCTAGAACTGACGACCCAATATCAACACACTGTTACTCTCTAAGTCCGCAGTTGACGTTAGGGTTTACTCTTGGTGTTGCACAGTTCCATGCATTTTGCCAAATGTGTAATTTCAAATCCAGCATCATATAGAAGAGTTTCATCACCCTAGAAATCCCCTGCACTGCACCATTAAAAAATGGGCAAAAAGCCCGGCTCTGGTTGACACGTGAGCCAGGTAGGCGTACTTCAACAGGCGTTCCAAACAAACCTGATACACAAAGACGGGTTCAGGTGAGTGTGATGGGTACAGGTGGGCAGGATGGCCCCAGGTGAGTGTGTTGGCCCCAGATGAGCGTGATGGGTCAAGGTGGATGTGATGGGTCCAGGTGGGTGTGGTGGGTCCAGGTGGGTGTGATGGGTCCATGTGGGTGTGATGGATCCAGGTGGGCATGATGGATCCAGGTGGGCGTGATGGATCCAGGCGGGCATGATTGAACCAGGTGGGCATGATGGGTCCAGGTGGGTGTGATGGGTCCAGGTGGGTGTAATTGATCTAGGTGGGCGTGATGGGTCCAGTTGGGCGTGATGGGTCCAGGTCAGCGTGATGGATCCAGCTGGGTGTGATGGGTCCAGGTGGGTGTGATGGATCCAGTTGGGTGTGATGGGTCCAGGTGGGCGTGATGGATCCAGGTGGGCAGGATGGGCCCAGGTGAGTGTGATGGGTCTAGGTGGATGTGATGGGTCCAGGTGAGCGTGATGGGTCCAGGTGGGCGTGATGGGTCCAGGTGGGTGTGATGGGTCCACGTGTGTGTAATTGATCCAGGTGACTGTGATGGGTCCAGGTAGGCATGATGGATCCAGGTGGGCATGATGGGTCCAAGTGAGTGTGATGGGTTCATGTGGGTGAGATGATGGGTCCAGGTGGGTGTGTTGGTCTGGGTGGGCGTGATGGGCCTAGTTGGGCATGATGGGTCCAGGTAGGTATGGTGGGTCCAGGGGGGTATGATGGGTCCAGGTGGGTGTGATGGGTCCAGGTGGGTGTGATGGGTCTAGGTGGGTGAGATAGGTTTAGGTAGATGTGACGGGCCCAGGTGGATATAATGGGTTCAGTGAATGAGATGGGACCAGGTAGGCATAATGGACAGCCAAATGGATGTGATGGGTTCAGGTGAATGTGATGGACTTAGGTAGATGTGATGGGCCTAGGTAGAAATGATTGGTTCAGGTGGCTGTGATGCATTGGTTCAGGTAGGTGAGACGGGTCCAGGTGGATGTGGTGGGCCCGGATAGGTGGAGTATGGCATATAATTTTCCGTCACTGTGCTTTTCACCTCTCTGTCTCCATATTTAAGATGGATTAGCTACATGCTGCATGTGATTGGGCCTCACCTTTTCATCCCCTGTCTGTTTCTGCCTTTCCATTAGATGTGGTTCCTGCTGTGGCTGAGCCAGCATCTCCCATGGTGCTCTCCATTTCTGTCTGTCTTGCATGTTTGATCCCTGTCTTTCCTCTTTCTCTGCATTCTTTTGGATCAATTGAGTACGACTCCATTTCATCTCCTCCATCTGCCGATTGGCTTTACTTCCTGGCTTTCTTTCTTTGGTTATCTGTTGAGTACAACGTTGTCTAATTCATGGCCCTTGGTCTACATGTGGCCCAGGACAGCTTTGAATGCGGCCTAAGACAAATTCGTAAACTTTCTTAAAAGATTATTAGATTTGTTTGCATTTTTTTAAGCTTATCAGCTATCGTTAGTGTTAGTGTATTTTATGTGTGGCCCAAGACAATTCTTCTTCCAATGTGGCGAGGGAAGTCAACAGATTAGACACCCCTCGTTTAGCATTTGCTTTGAGGTTTCTGTGTTAATGGTCTACCATTCCAGAATGCCGTGCAGTTTCACACATGGCGGGAGAATCATGTAACATATTTACTCTCTCAGCTTTTGTGCAATAGTTGTCATCTGTTTCCTTCCACAGATTTTACAAACTCCAGAACGCTCTACTCTGACCTTGGCTTTAAACAGCCAATTATATGTTAAGGAGGCTTTACAAATAAAAGGAAAACTTTGTTTCATTTATTTCACTGCCTGTAAGAAGGAGCACATGAGAGAGCCTGTTTCCCTGATTTTTTGCTAATTCTGGGCATTATGATTTTTCAAAAAATATCTGTCATTTAGGGAGACAAAAAAATGTAGTGGGCCTTTTTTTTTTTTTTTGAGACGGAGTTTTGCTCTTGTCGCCCAGGCTGGAGTGCAATGGCACAATCTCGGCCCACTGCAACCTTCACCTCCTGGGTTCAAGTGATTCTCCTGCCTCAGCCTCCCAAGTAGCTGGGATTACAGGCAGTAGCCACCACACCCAGATAATTTTTGCATTTTTAGTAGAGATGGGGTTTCCCCACATTGGCCAAGCTGGTCTCAAACTCCTGACCTGAGATGATCCACCCGCCTTGGCCTCCCAAAGTGCTGGGATTACAGGCACGAGCCACCAAGCCCAGCCAAATGTAGTGGCTTTTTAAAGCTTTTTTTTTTTGGCATCTTTTTTACTGACACATAATTGATGAGTACAAATTGTCCATATTTATGACGTACAGTGTGATGTTTTGATACATGTATACATCATGGAAAGATTGCCACAATCTAGCTGATTAACATCCCCATCATCTTACATGTTATCATTTGTGAGTGTGGTGATTTTCAATTATATGACATGTTATTATTAACTAACTTCGTACAGCCACCATGCTGTACAAAGACATCCAGAATTTATTCTATGTAACTAAAACTTTGTACCCTTTGGGAAAAAATGTGGTTGTGGCAGGCATTCCTTTGATTCTAGAGCATTGATTGTTTTTGTATTGTATAGAGTAATAATATTTAACATTTATTGAGCACTTGCTGTGTGATAGGCCCTGCTGTGCCGTGTGTGTCAATGAAGTCATTGATTCTCTAAAACAATTCTACGAGGTGACTCCTATCATTACGTGCATTTCTACACATGAGAAAACTGAGGCACCCACAGATTGTCCCTGTCTCGCTCCCACTGCTGACAGGCAGCATGAGGGCCCTCCATGGGTGCCTCCCCAGGCAGCCCAGGCCAGCCAGGGCAGGGCAGAGGCCACCTGCATGAGCCACTACTCAGAATATGTCTGCTGGGAGCAGAAGATGCCACCACTGCTGTAGCCCATTCACAGCCTCGTCCCCATCCTCTGTGGCTGCAGGCCCCACTCTGCTCCCATGGCACCTTGGCACACACTGGCTTCCTGGCCTTCCTCCCTCCACCCCTGGCCTGGCTAACACCTTCTCTCCTTCGGAGAGGCTGGGTGGCTTTGTTTCGTATCCTGTGCTCCAGGGACCTCATTGCACCCATTTCTGTCGTTTTATCATCTCCATCATGCTGAGAGTTGGGGAGTGAGGATCGAGGCAGGTGTTGCCTGTCATTGGATGCCAGGCGGGTATGAAGCTGGCCTGGGGGTAGTCAGGGCCACCCCAGTGGGAAATCTATGCTAGGCCTCAGGAGGTGGCCAGCCTGGGACAGGGCCACCGGGGGCCGTGTGCGCCTCAGCAGCAGCGGCCGGACAACCCTGAAATCACCCAGTCGTGGTAGGGCAGGATTAGCTTCACCACTGAGTGATGAGGGTCTCTCCCCTGCCTGCCCGAGAGCAACCAGAGAGCACAGGTGGGGAGCATGTCCTGCGGTCCTGGGGTGAGACACTTGCCCATCCCAAGGCTCAGTTTTTCCTCTATTAAATGGGGGCATGACTGTAGTCCCACCGGATGGAGTTGAACAAGGCAACAGGGGTGAAGGGTTCGGCCAGTACGGGGAGCGCGCAGAGAAGTGCATCCCCGGATTGATAAAGGGGCCGGGTCCACTGGGTGCCTGTTACAGGCGTGGGACAGTGAGGGATGCTGGCCAGTGGGTGCCCACGTCTTCCCACCAGGCAGGGACAGCAAAGAGACCAAAGAAACTGTGCGCTTGGATGCTTTTGGTGTGTATGGGGACAAGGTAACTTCAGCTCTGTGATGGTCTCCTTGAAGGTGTGGAGGCCGGGGCTGAGCGGGGACCCTGTCCTGAAGCGTGGCCACAGAGAGAAGGCCTCCCTCTACTGCGGGGGACTTTGTGTGGCTGGCCTGTGTGCTGGCTCTGGCGGCCAGAGACAAAGGGGGCTGCAGCCGGGCCGGGGGCTGGCATAGCGAGCCGGCAGCCAAGCAGAACAAATCCTCGGAGGCCTTCCTGTGCCTCCCCCGCATGCAACCCGAGCTGGTGCGCGGGGCGGCTGCCCGGGGTGGGGGCTCCGTGGCGGCCTTGGGGCAGCAGTGAGTATTGACGGTAATTTGAGGGCTTCCACTGGGGGTTCCCGATCATTTGATGTGGCAATTAGCAAGGGGACTTTTGTCGTCCGGAAAGACACAACCGCCTACTTCAATCACCCTGTTTATGCCCCACAGAAGCCAAACAGCCCCAGCGGCAGATAACGGGTGGACTTCAAACGGCTCTAGGTCGGGCGTCCCTGGAACCCAGGCCGTGCTGCACCCCCACCTTTCATGCAGCCAAAATGCTCCTTTTCCCATGAGAAATTCCGGCCTTAATGGCACTGGTCGTCAAAGGCAGGCGCTCGCCCACCTCGAGCCCTTTTTTATGTGGGACCTAGCTCTGGCGGTGGACGGAAGAAGGGGCAAGGCACAAGGGATTCCAAGGGTGCACGACCCCCATGAGTGGGATGGGCCAGAGACTCCCTGGATGCCCACAAGGGCCTGGGTCCCTGTCCCCGTACAAGGGGTGGCAGCTCAGGACCTGGGCTTTGCTCTCCTGTTCCCCTTAAACAGCCCCCGCTTCCAGAAGGCGAGTTCCACTTTGAGTCAGATGCAAACTCCCCAGTTGAGGATGGTGACGATGACGATGACGATGTCACCACGCTGCTGCTGGCAGAGTGCATGCTGGTGTCAGGCCCTGTGCCAGGCACATCAAACTGGCCTCAGCCCTGAAGGAAGCCTGTTTACAGACCAGGCTGGACAAGGTTTCGGGACCAGGTCACACATGGGGCAGCTGGAGCAGTGGGGCCCAGGTAAACAAGCCAGTGGGAGTCACTGGCACGGATGCCATCCAGCTGAGTCCCTGGCCTGGCGGCTGAGGACAAGCCTTGAGGCCTCGCTGAGTCTCATCCGATAAATGGAACTCGTGAAACCACCAGCCACTGCTGCAGCACAAGGCTGTTGCGAGGCACAACGGAAACGGCCAAAGCGTTACACAGGGCGAGGCCTCAGGCTGTGCTCGGTGCTTAGAAAAGCTCAGGAAATGTCTCCTCTCAGCCTCCGCTTCCCTG
Source organism: Nomascus leucogenys (assembly GCF_006542625.1). Classification (NCBI taxonomy): domain Eukaryota; kingdom Metazoa; phylum Chordata; class Mammalia; order Primates; family Hylobatidae; genus Nomascus; species Nomascus leucogenys. The sequence goes on along the minus strand of NC_044384.1, from coordinate 89,213,625 downwards.
CTGTGGAAATGCTGACGGAGCATCAGAATGCGGAAGGGGGCCGAATGCCTGGCACAGCCGCCTGTGGCTAAGCCTGTGTTGATCTATTCCTCACTCCCTGTTACTCAGACACGCTCGGGACCTGGCTAGGACCACACCTGATCATCTGACCCCATGGGCTGTGGCAGCAGGAACAAGCAGAGGGAAGAAAATGGTGGTGGGATGTCCAAGCTCATCCCCTTCACAGCCAGCTGCTACCCCACGTGATCATAAAATAGACACACACATGTCCTGTGGGAGGAATAAGCCCATCCATTGATGGATTGACTCATTTCAAAGCCCTCCATGTGGCATGCGCTGTGCATAGGCTGGTGAACAGGACAGCCCCATCCTGAGTTAATTTGTGCTTGGTAAGAGGCAGGCAGTGACGGCACAGACAATCAGGTTTCAGATTGTGGTCGGTGTGTTAAAGACAGTGAAGCTGGGCAATGGCAGGAGGCGAAGGCGAGGGACGTGAGCCTGGAGAGACCTGTGGGAAGAACACATTTGTCAGCTCAGGAACGGAGAAAGTGTCAGTGTGGCTGAAGCAGTGTGTGGGGGAGGGTGTGGGGTGTCGGGCACTGGCAGGGGTGACTGACAAAGGCCTGGTTGTAGCAGGCCTTGCATGCTGGCCAAAGGAGCTTGGTTTTAGCCTGAATGCATAGGGGCTATTCAGACATTGCTCCAGCCTTGCAATGCTCCTATTCTAAAGCCTTCGATGGCTCTCTATTGCCTCCCAAAGGACCTCTTTCTTGTACAGGGATTCAAGGCCCTGTATAATCTGGACCTAACACCCCTGATGATCAAAACTCTAGACATTCCGTTTAAGCTTCAGCCCACCGACAACCTCCCTGGCTCCTAAATGTCTCCCTGGTCCTGCCTCTGCACTTTTGCTAAGCCATGCTTCTGTCCAGAATGTCACAGGGAACAAATGTCTTTCCGCCAGAAACTGCACCATTCATTAAGGCCCTGTGAAAACATCAACATCTCAGGAGGCTGCACCAGCACCTCGCCCAGGCTGCCTGACACTGTCCGGCCTCCGTGGGTAAATTGCTGTGTGGCCTTAGGTGAGGTGTTAACTTCTCTTATCCTCCTCTGTAAAATGGGATAATAATAGTAACTACCTCCTGGGGTTGTTGCTAGGATTAAATGAAGATAAGGCACTATTAGAAATGGGAAACGGTTGGTATCACCATATTTCATAGAATATAAGGCATCACCAATTGTTGTAAGATACAACATTATTTTATACTCCACTAAGGGTGAAAAAAAGCTGACAGACCACGACACACTCCAGAAGGGCCCTTTAAGTGAGCAGAGGAGTTTCAGAACTGTCAGAATGTTAAGCTAAAGAAGCACAAGGACATATGTAGGCCCCAAGGAGCCTCTGGTGGCCATCTTTCTGAAATTCTGCCCTTGGAATTCTGAAGCTGGGAAGGATTGGCAAAAGCTACCTGTTTTTCCAGATGGAGAAACTGAGGCACAAAGAGGAGGAGGTCAAGCTTGTGATCACATGATGCGTTGAGCCTCTGAGCTGCAGATGATGGAGTGAATTGTGAGCATGGGGTGAGGGGCCTCCCTGGGGCATTGCCCGTTTCCAGAGGTGCCAGAGGCCACCTTACTCCCTGCCTATCCTCCCCCACAGCCTGGCCACTGCACGGCCCCTACTCCTGCCATTTCTCCTGCGGCACCACCCCCCACCCGCCACTGCATGCTCAGTGGCAGTCCTGGCAGATGTCTAGGAAATTGAGTTTTCGGGGGTCAGTTCTCATGGTAAACATAAGAATCAGGGGGTCAGGGTTGACCTCAGGGATCCTGGGGTGAGCCCTTTTGTGACACCTCCGCCTTCCACACATCCACTTACTTAGTTTGAAGTCACATCTCCTGGGTGCAGCCAAAGGGAAATGGAGATAAAACACTGGGAGTTATGGGCCAGCAGGGGAGATAGGCAGGTAAACAGCAGGAGCTTACTGGGGCACCAGCAGGGGAGGGGGATATGGGCAGACTTCCCGGAGGTGGCGGCTGTGGTGTAGTTGAGCCCCGCAGGTGGACGGAAAGGTGGGCTGCAGCAGGCCAGGTGCTGGCAGGAAGCACAGCCAGGCTTGTCTCTTGCAGGCCTGTGGCATTCCACTCCAGGACACCACTCTCAGGACGGAGGCTTGAGTTGGTTCTGGCCCCTGGTTTCTTCTCTTCAATATGCCCACCTTGTCGGGCGCCTCGGGTTCTCCCTCCACGGGAGCCTGCTGTATGCGGGGCTCCCACAGCTGTCTCATGACCGGGCCCAAGCCAAAGAGAGGGGCTGAGAACCCAGCTTTGTGACTCGCCGGCTGTGTGACCGTGAGTAGGAAGCCGCCCCTCTCTCTACTGACAGCACCTCGCTCCTGATGTCCAGGGCTCAGGCCGTCACCCTCTCCTTGCCAGTATCTCCACCCCAGTGAGAGAGGAAACGGATGCCAACCCGGGGCTCTGACCCCCAAAGGCCAGGCTCTTTTCACTCCCTGTGCACCCGCCACCCACTCACATCCATGCCCCAGCGGCTGCCTCTGCAGTCCCAGGGACCCTCCTGGCTAAGCCTCCCCCTATCACCCCATCCGCCATCCTGTGCTGGGCACGAGCTTGGTGCCCACCATGAGAAGGTGCCCAGCCAGCCCTAGGCTTCACCTCCAGGAGCTGCCTCTGCCCATAGTCTCTCCTGAGTCCCCACTCCCGGGCATGGCTGGGCTCTTCTCCACCCTCTGCTCAGAGGTCACCTTCCCGCCCTAACGCTGCTTCCACGTCCCCCTCCCACGCTGCTCCAGCTGCCTCCTGCTCACCTCTGCTTTGCTTTCTTCCTCTCGCTTCTCCCCTCCCCGGAAACCAGCCTGGACACTGGTTCCCTCTCTCCCTCCCTGTGGCGTGAGCTCAGGGAAGGAGAGATCACGTGGATGGGTCCCACGGCACCCCCGGCCCTCACAACGCACCTAACATGGCCTTCTCTCTATTTCCGTGTATTTTCAATGATTTCATCCAAGCCCAGAGATGTGGAGGGGCTTTCCTGAGGTCACACTGCAGGTCAAAGGGGCCTCCCTGGGACTCTCTGCCCATTCCTAGAGGTGGCAGAGGCCACTGTGCTCCCTGCCTTTCCTCCCCCACAGCCTGGCCATTGCATGGCCCCTACTCCTGCCATTTCTGCCCCCCACCGCACCCACCCCACCCCCGCACCCACCCCACCCCCCGCACGCTCAGTGGCAATCCTGGCAAATGTCTACGAAATCGAGTTTTCCCAGCAGGATGCAAGGCGTCTGCTTGGCCTGAGTCACCTGCCTCACAGCCCACAGGGCTGAAAACTTGGAGCAAAATGAACAGTGGCCTTGAGGGCGCCACAGCCTGGCCCGCCATTTAAGGGGGCGGTGGGATGAAAGGAGGGGTGGGGGAAAGAAGGCAGCATTGACCTAAATCAAGGTGGATACTTGGGGCCCCGGCCGTGTGCGGCTACTTGTGGCTCTGCAGGTGGAGGGAGGCCCTCTGCACCCACCTGCCCTGTGAACCCAGGTCCAAAGCTGAGGTGAGGGCCTGGAAGCCAGAGGGAGCCAGGATGGAGGCTGCTTCTTTGAGGGCCAAAGTGTTTCCGCGTGTGCAAAGGCAGGGCGCTGCATTGGGTGGGCCCCAGAGGCTGTCCTGCTGTGGCTGCACCTCTCTGTGCCCCACCCCACCCCACCCTACCAAACCTCACTGGGGAAGGAGGAAGCCTCAGGGGGCTCAGAAGGCCCAGCTGCAGCAGGCGCTCACCAGTGCCTGGGCCTCAGAGCTGGGAGCCCTTCCTGGCCTTGGGAAATGACAGGGCCGTGGGCTTGGAAGCATCCATGCTGGGACATATGACACAGCAGTGGGCCCAGTAAAGCGTGGAACCATGCGGCAGCTCAGACAGACCTTCCTGAATGGCCTGGATGGAGAGAAGCCACAGAGCGGCCACAGAGAAGCACATCCAGCGGGATCCCCTGTACGGAAGGCTGCAAAGAGCCCAAACGGACCTGCTCAGGGATACAGGTGGGCGGTCACACCACACAGACGAGCAGGGAAGTGAGTCCCCGAGGGTCCGGGCTGGGGAGCGAGTGGTCTGGCTGGACACTGGTCTCTTCGTGGCCTGGATGGGTGTTGTCTGAGAGCGAGTGTGCAGCTGCCTGGGCTCTGGAGTGGGCTGGCTCCCCCACTGGTGTGGTGATGTGGGGAGCTCACACGACCTCTCCCTTTCTTATCTGTGAAATGGGGGGACAGGACTGCGTCCCTCCTGGGGGGTCATGAGGGCTAATAGAGTGTGGAAGGGTCGGTTATGAGTGAAGGAAGCTGCTGCCCACCCCGTAGCCACCATCACCACCACCATCATCATCATCATCGATGTCTTCAGGTCAAAGGCCAGGGAAGGCATTTCTGCGGCTCTCCTTGGCTGTCCCTGAGGCCTGAAACTTGGGGGAAGAGGAAGAGGAACAGGAGGTCTTCTCAGCTGACTCTGAAGCCAACAAGGATTCAGGGTTTTGGGGATCCCAGGGGTGGGGACAGATGTCAGCCTCTGGCTGCAATGGGCAGTAAGTGGGGCCAGGGCAGCCTGACCCCAGGGCACCAGGGAGTTGCTGGTGGGTGCTGCAACTTCTTTAGTGATCAGTAAAACCTCCCACCTCTGCCCCTATAGAAGGCCTCCTGGAGGGAGCCGTCTCCTGGGGCCCGGCCGTTGACACCTCCATGGACAGGCTGAAGTAGCTGGCTTTTGAGTGTCTCTCTAAGACAGCAATTTGCCACCTCATTATGAGCTTGATGGATGAGCGCTGACCAGGACAGTCATCCCCTTGGGTGGGGGAGTGGCCCGGGGCCACCCGAGGCCCAGAGAAAGGCAGCTGATGTGCATGACAAAATGTTTTCTTACCGCCCGGTGCCAGTGACAGCCCCTCAAAGGAAATGCAGTCTCTGCAGAAGTGATTCATGCGCCCGTCTTTGTGGGGCCGAGGTTCGCTGTTGTTCGGCGGTTGAAGAAAGGGCCACCGGCTCCTTGTAGTCTCTGGGAATGCCATCCCTGTGGGCCACCAGCCCCCCAGTGAGCACGCACGAGGCCACTCTTCATTTTGATGAGGTTTCCAAAGGCCCTAGCTGCAGCCGGGGCCACTGCTTGATCGGATGCACTGCAGGCCGGCTCGGTAGCAACCTTTGCAGGCTGTACTTGATTCCATAAGAGAGAAAGAGCCCGAGCCCCTGCCAGCCCATCTGTAATCTTCGATAGCACCAGGTCCCCAGCACCCTGCACCCAACCAACGGGTCATCAAATATGCACTATGTCATCGGCTGATTGACACCTTGCTCCCCTCCACGAGGGCCGTTCTTACAGCCCCAATATGCCCTGACCATTCCCTCCACGGGTCTCTGTTTGCCTGTTGCCACGCTCCAGGCCTTGGATACCCCTGTGAGTGGGACAGACTAAGCTCATGTGGCTGTGTGTCCCACAAGGGAAAGCCGGACAGCAAACCAACGCGTGGGTGAGATGTCCAATGTGACCAGTGCTCAGCGGCAGGCAGTGGCGGGGCTTGTGTCCTTGCTAGGGTGGCCGGGAAAGTTTCTCCAAGGGGGTGATCCAGTGTGATGATGGACAATTTCTGCATTTCTCTGAGTTTCCTCCCCTGTAAAACAGGGATAATAGTAGTTGTATCATAGTTGTTGCATGCATGAAATGAGATACAGCATGAGACACGCTCAGCTCCGTTGGGGATGCAGTAAGACCTCAATAAACCACACAGCTATTACATTGCTGCTGCCATTGTCATTAATCTTTAGTTTCAGATCATTCCAGTTAGAAGGCTTTCCAGATCCTATAAACCTCTGTTCATTAAACTTTCACTTAGCCAATGCTTCTGGGGCAATGGGTCCTCAGAAACTAGGTTTGCCCAGAGTGTCAGAGGCTCCTCCAAAAGCAGGGGCTGGCAGGACCACGGCCATTTCCTGCAGGAGAAAGACGAGAGAGAGGTAGAGGTGGCCACTATCCAGGTGAAGCAAGAGCAGCCTTCGTTTTTGACACCTGTCCCAGGTGGGCAGGAGTTCTGGATTGCCAAGGTCAGCCTTGGGTCTGTGCAGGTGAGCCCAAGGATTTGGAGCTACTTGGTCTGAGGAGTGAGAGCTGAGCTCTGGGGAAGAAGTCATCAAAGTAAAAGCAGAAAGGGTCCTGGAAAAAGCACTCGACTAGGAAGCTGGGGTCCAGGGTCCTAGCCCCACAATATGCCTGTACCTTGCTGCCTCCCTTTGGGCAGGTCACCTGATCCCTCTTGGTGTCAGCCTCCCTATAACGGGCTGGGCCAAGCGAATCCTCCACGCACTGCATCCCAAGAGTCCTGGGGATCTGCTGGAGGTGTTGCAGGATCTGGGTTTAGAGTGAGAGTGGCCCAGGAAGGACAGTAGCAGGTAGTTATCACTGCACAGCAAACCACTCCAAACTCGGCGACTTCACATGAGGAGCACTTCTTCTGTTCACACGCCCAGGGGTCAGCCGGGCAGTCCTGCTTATCTGGATGAAGCTCGGAGGATCTTGGCTGGACTCATCGTTTATGTCTGCAGACAGCAGGTGGGCTGGCTGGCCCAGGATGCCCTCATTTCCATGCCTGAAGGTTGGGCAGCTCTCAGCTGGAGTCACAGTGGACCACTGGGCCACTGTCTCTCTTCCTCCAGCAGGCCAGCCCCTGATGAGAGTCCTGGGTCCTCTTAGGGCCTAGGCTCAGGCTCAGAATTGGTGGCTGGTCACTGCTGCCACATTCTTTTTTTTTTTTTTTGAGACAGAGTCTCTCTCTGTTGCTCAGGCTGGAGTGCAGTGGTGTAATCATGCCTCACTGCAACCTTCGCCTTCCCAGCTCAAGCAATCCTCTCACCTTAGCCTTCTGAGTAGGTGGGACTACAGGTGCATGCTACCATGCTACCATGGCAATACAAACTAATTTTTTGTATTTTTTTGTAGAGACAGGGTTTTGCTATGTTGTCCAGGCTGGTCTGGAACTCTTGGACTCAAGCAATCTTCCCTCCTCGGCCTCTCAAAGTGCTGTGATTACAGGCATGAGCCACTGCACCCAGCCACCGCTGCCACATTTTTTTGGCCAAAGCAAGTTACAAGACCAGCCCAGATTCAAGGGACAAGGAAATAAACTTTGCCTCTTGCTGGGAATTGGTGCAACCAGGAGTGTTGAGTTGGGGAGGAAAATAATTAGGGGCATTTCTGCAGTCATTTAACCACGAGGACCAACAAACAAGACTGAAAGCCGGGGTGGGGCCAGAAGCAGGAGACGCAGTGTAAACCGGATCCTCTCCAGAGGGCAACATGGAGTCCAGCTCAGAGGTGGAGCTCACATTTTCCTCCAAAACTACACGTGGCTGTTTTCTCTTCCTCGAATTACCCCATCCCCTTGTGTGTATATTTTTTAAAGAAGAAAACATTCTCTCAGATTAAACAAAATTGTACTTGTGATCACAATCTCAGCTTCTACACCGTGAGAACATCGGAGGATTTGTGTAGGAAGCCTAAAGGTGTGTCGCTCTGGGTGACACACGGGCCAGTCCGTAGAAAAGACAAGAACTGCAAGTTTGTGTAATACAAAAGCCTCCCCTGCTGCATGGGAAGAAATGGGTCTGGTACCTTAGAACTGGGGAGTAAAGGGATAAATGAGAAGAAGCGACAGCTCTTCCTTACCAAAGAATCCAATTAATATATGTAGAAAGAATTTGGAAAATAGAAAATCACCATTAGAACAACACAGTCATCACAGTCATAATGTGTCCGAGTTGGTTCCCGCCGGTGGGTTCGTGGTCTCGCCGACTTCAAGAATGAAGCAGCAGACCTTCGTGGTGAGTGTTACAGCTCTTAAAGATGTCCCGGACCCAAAGAGTAAGTAGTATCAAGGTTTATTGTGAAGAGCAAAAGGACAAAGCTTCCACAGCCTGGAAGGGTACCCGAGTGAGTTGCCCCTGCCAGCTGAGGTGGCCAGCTTTTATTCCCCTATTGGCCCCTCGCATGTTCTGTTTCTGTCCTATCAGAATGCCCTTTTCTAAATCCTCCCCGCAATTGGCTACTTTTAGAATCCTGCTGATTGGTGCATTTTACAGAGCACTGATTGCTGTGTTTTGCAGAGCGCTGATTGGTGTGTTTTACAGAGTGCTGACTGGTGCGTTTTACAGAGTGCTGATTGGTGTGTTTTACAGAGCGCTGATTGGTGTGTTTTACAGAGTGCTAATTGGTGCGTTTTACAGAGTGCTGATTGGTGTGTTTTACAATCCTCTTGTAAGACAGGAAAGTGTCCCAAGTCCCCACTCGACCCAGGAAGTCCAGCTGGCCTCACTTCTCAATAATTGTTGCAGGTAATATCTGCTGGTTGAGGCTAAAATTAGTGGGTAAAAGTTTGAGGAGAAAGAGAATATTTGCATAGTCTGAAAGTATTGCTCCTAAAGTTATTAATTACAACAGGAAAAGTAGTAAGGAAGACACCACCTTAGCCAAGTGATCTAGGTTAATTTTGCCACTAATGAGATACAGTGACATGGGCATTGCTTCCAGGGTATTCTTGCAAAAATGCATAACCTCCACCTTATCATGAGATATCAGATAAACCCAAATTGAGGAAATTCTGCTAAATAACTGACCATCACTCTTCAAAGGCGTCAAAGTCACAAAAGATAAGACAAGGCTGAGGAACTGTCTCAGACTGAGGAGGCTAGGAGGATATGACAAGTAAATACAATGTGATGTCCTGGACTGGATCCTGGAACCGGAAAAGGACATAGCGATGAAATTTATGAAACCCGAATCAGGTGTGTAGTTTAGTTAATAGTGTTGAACGCATGTTCATTTCTTAGTTTTGACAATTGTATTTGGCTGCTTGAGATACTAACATTAAAGGAAGCTGGGTAAGGAAGTTTTGGGACTATTTATTGCAACTTTTCTTTCAGTTGAAAATTATTTCAAAATAAAAAGTTAAAAAAAAAAACTGTGTGAAGCAAAGTAATTTTGGTTCCAACCATGTTGTATTGAGTATTAAGATCACCCTTTCATCATAAACAACTGTTCAATTGGGTGCAATATTTAAAATAACTTTTGAAGGCATCAGACAACAGAAAATACAGGGATATTTTCCTCAATGGGGAAGGCCATATGGGAATAAGCTTCGCCTTCATCCTGGCTTTATACTTGAGGGAAATTTCTAAACTGAGGCACAAGGCAGCAAAACCCACCTAAAGCAGCATTCTTGCCATTGCAGCCCTAGAGCAAGGGCTCTTCTAGGCCCACGATAACAAGGAATAAAAATAATCTTTGATCAAACTGTTTCACCAATAAATTAACAGCCTGTTAAGGGGGAAAAAATTCTCAAGATTCTTTAAAGGAAGACAATAAAATCCAGACTAAAACAGCATAGCATTTGCAATGTCTAGCATACAGTAGAAAAATTACTAAACATTCAAAGAGGCAGAAAAAATGTGACCCATAATCAGAAGAGAAAAAGTAATTAATAGAAACAAATGCAGAGATGACACAGATGATTTAGCAAAGACTTAAAAACAACATGAGAGTTAGAGGTGCCAACACCCCATACTGTCAAAACTCCATGCTTAAATTTTGAATCCCTCAAAACTTAACTAACAGCCTATTGTTGACCAGAAGACTTACCAATAACAAATAGTTGATTAACATATATTTTGTAAGTTTTATGTGCTATACACTGTATTCTTACAATAAAGTAAGCTAGAGAAAAGAAAATGTTATTAAGAAAACCATAAGGCAGACTGCTCAACATAACAAGACCCCATCTCTACAAAAAATTTAGAAATTAGTCGGGTGTGGTGGCACACACCTGTAGTCAGGAGGCTGAGATGGGAGGATAGCTTGAATGCAGGAGTTTGAGGCTGCAGTGAACTATGATTGTGCCACTGCACTCCAGCCTGGGGGACAAAGTGAGACTCCATCTCAAAAGGAAGAAAGAGAGAGAAAGAGAGAGAGAGAAGGAGGGATGCAGGGAGGGAGGGAGGGAGGGAGGAAGGCAGGTAGGCAAGCATAAGGAAGAGAAAATATGCTGATTATTCATTAAGGGAAGTGGATCATCATAGAGGTCTTCATCGTCATTGTCTTCATGTTGAGTAAGCTGAGGAGAAGGAGGAGGAAGAGGAAGAGTTGGTCTTGCTCTCTCAAGGGTGACAGAAGTAGAAGTAGTGGAGGAGGTAGAAGGGAGAGCAGGAGAGGCAGGTGCACTTGCTGTAACTTTTATTTTTAAAAATCCACTTATAAGTGGACCTGCACAGGTAAAACCTGAGTTATTCAAGGGTGAACTGTATTATAGATATGCTCCAGGCCTTAAAGAAGAAGATGCACATAATGAATACAGAGATGAAGAATCACAGCAGATATATGAAAACTAAAAAAGAAGTAAATGGAAATTCCCAGATCAGAAAAGTACAATGTCTGAAATGACCAGATCAAAAATTCACTGGATGGTCCTAAAAACAGATTTAACAGTGTAGAAGAAAATGTCATGAACTTGAAATCAGCTCAACAGAAATTACCCAAACAAGAACAGAGATAATTGATGGTATCTCTGATATGAAGCAAAAATAATCACAGTGTGTTATGGGTTTATAACATACCCAGAAATAAAATGTATTATATAATGGCACAAAGGGCAAGGTGAAGGAATAAATAGAAGTATGTTGTTAATAGCCAGGCGTGGTGGCACACTCCTGTAATCCCAACCACTTGGGAGGCTGAGGCACCGGAATTGCTTGAACCTGGGAAGCAGAGGTTGCAAGTGAGCTGAGATCGTGCCGCTGCACTCCAGCCTGGGTGACAGAGCGAGACTCTGTCAAAAAAAAAAGCATGATTGTTGTAAAGGTCTTACAATATATGTGAAGTGGTATAATATTAATTCAAGGTATATCATGAAAAGTTAACGATACACACTATAATACCTACAGCAACCAGAAAAACTAAAACAAAGTTTTATAGCTAAACAACAAAATGGAATACTAAAAAAATTCAATTAATTTAAAATAAAGGAAAGGAGAAAAAAGTAAAAAGAACAGATAGGGTGAATGGAAATAACTAGAAAGATAGTAGACTTAAAATCAACCATATTAATAACTACATTAAATTCAGTTGGTCTAACTACTCATATTAATAGGGAAAGTTGTCAGCCTGGATATAAGAATGAGAATCAATTATGTGTTCTTTATAAGCGATATACTTTAAATATGAAGACAGATCAAAAATGAAATAATGGAAAAAGACATAAGCAAATGATAAACACAGGAAAGCTAGTATTACTATATTGATATAGTAGGCATCAAGGCAAGGAGTACTATCAGAGATATAGGGGGTTATTTCTTCAGAAATTGTTATGAGGATTGTCATGAGGAAACCATAACAATCCTAAAATTGTATACATTGAACAACACAGCTTCAAAATACATAAAGCAAAATCTGAGAAAACCAGAGAGAAACATACAAATTTACACTGTAGTTGAGAAATTGAAACTCCACTAAATCATTAACAAAAATCAATAAAACCTAGGAAAAAAATAGTGTACAAGATTTAAACAATGCTATCAACCAGCTTGACCTAAGTGACATTTATAGGACACACTATTGAAATTAACAAGAGCACACATTTCTTTCAGGGCATAGGGAACATTCACTAACATAGCTCATAGCTCATATTCTGGGTAATAAAACAAGTCAATGTATATCAAAGGACTGAAATCATATAGAGTATGTTTTCTCACCACAGTGGAATGAAATTTAAAATTGGTAATAAAAAGATATCAAAAATTATCAACTATTTATTTTATTATTTTAATTAACCAAATATTAGTTAACTAGTTATTAGTCAACTAATTATTTTTAAGTGTACAACTTAGTGGCATTCAGTACATTCACAGTGTTGTACAACCATCACCACTGCCCCTTTCCAGAACTTTTTCATCATCCCAAACAATAACTCTGTAAACCACTAGTCAGTGATTCCCATTCCCTCCCCCTCCCTCAAGCCCTTAGTAACCTAGTAGTGCATATTTCACTTTCTGTCTGGATAAATTTGCATATTCTAGGTACCTCACATAAATGAAATCTTATGATTTGTCCTTTTGTGTTTGGCTTATTGGACTTAGCATCATATATATACATATATATGAGTTTTTAAAAAAAAATTTTTTAGACGGAATCTCGCTCTGTCACCAGGCTGTAGTGCAGTGGCGTGATCTCGGCTCACTGCAACCTCCATCTCCTGGGTTCAAGCGATTCTCCTGCCTTAGCCTCCGGAGTAGCTGAGACCACAGGCGTGTGCCAAAATGCCCAGCTAATTTTTGTTTTTTAGTAGAGACGGAGTTTCACCATGTTAGCCAGGATGGTCTTGATCTCTTGACCTCGTGATCTACCCGCCTCGGCCTCCCAAGTGCTGGGATTACAGGTGTGAGCCACTGCACCCAGCCAGCATCATATTTTTAAGGTTCATTAAAATATGGTAGCATGTATGGTAGCATGTATCAGAGTTTCATTCCTTTTTAAGGCTGAATAATATTCCATTGTATGTAGATACAGTAGTCCCCTCTTATCTATGGGGGATACATTTCAAGATCCTGTGCCTGAAACCACAGATACTATCATACCCTATATACATTACATTTTTCCATCTCATAACAGAGTCAGATACTAAGTGACTAAGGGGCAGGCAATGAGGATATGATGGACAAAGGGATGACTCATGTACCGGGTGGGATGGAGTGTAATGGTGTGAGATTTTATCAGACTACTCAGAATGGCACGCAATTTAAAACTTATGAATGGTTTGTTTCTGGAGTTCTCCATTTAATATTTTTGTACCTTAGTTGAACACAGGGAGCTGAAACCATGGAAAGCAAAACCATGGATAAGGGAGGACTACTGTAGTACATTTTGTTTATCTGTTCAGCTGCTGATGGACACTTGTGTTGTTTCCACCTTTCGGCTACTGTGAATAATTTTGTTATGAACATTGGCATGCAAATATCTGCTTGAGTCCCTGCTTCTATTTTTTTTTTTTCTGAGACAGGGTCTTCCTCTGTTGCCCAGCCTAGAGTGCAGTGGCACAACCATAGCTCACTGCAGACTTGACTTCCAGCTCGAGTGATCCTCCCACCTCAGCCACCTGAGTGCTGTAATCCCAACACTTTGAGAGGCTGAGACAGGCAGATTTCATGAGCCCAGGAGCTCAGGACCAGCCTAGGCAACATAGTGAATACCCATCTCTAGAAAAAATATGAAAATTAGCCAGGCATGATAGTGCATGCCTGTAGTCCCAGCTACCTGGGAGGCTGAGGTGGGAGGATGACCAGAGCCCAGAAGGTTAAGGCTGCAGTGAGCTGTGGCTAATTTTGTTACTTTTTTTTAGAGATAGGGTCTCACTATGTTGCCAGGCTGGTCTCAAACTCCTGGGCTGAAGTGATCCTCCCCCTTCAGCCTCCCAGAGTGCTGGGATTACAGGTGTGAGCCACCACACCTGGCCTCAATTCTTTTGGGCATATACCTAGGAATAAAATTGCTGGATCATATGTCTATTCTATGTTTAACTCTCTGAGGAGCCATCAAATTGTTTTCTGCAGTGGCTGCATCATTTTACATTTCTACCAGCAACATACAAGGGTTCCAGTTTCTATCAGCAATGTACCAGTGTTCCAATTTCTCCACATCCTTGTCAACATACGTTTTCTGTTTCTTTTATAAAAATAACAGCTATCCTGAGGGCATAAAGGAGTATCTCGTGGTGGCTTTGATTTTCATCTCCCTATTGATGAAAGATGTTGAACAGATTCCCATGTACCTTCCAGCAATTTGTGCATCTTCTTTGGAAAAATGCCTATTCAAGTCTTTCACCCATTTTTGAATTGGGTTGTTTGGTGGCTTTTTTGATTGCTGAAATAAGCAAAAAACTTTTAGCTAATATGTAGATCAAAGAAGAAATTGCAAAGGAAATTATGAAATATTTTTAGTTGAATGATAATGAAAACATGAAAACCTCTGGAAGCAGCCATAGTTTTAAAGTCTTACATTAGAAAAGAGCAAATATATAAATTTAATTATTTATACTTCTACCATAAGACACTAGAAAAAGATGAACAATTAAGCTTAAAATAAGTTTAAAAAGAAAGAAATCATGAAGATTAGAATACAATTTTTTAAAAATAGAGGATAACAACAAAAGAAAAATAGGTTTTATAAAGAGTTTTTTTAAATTACAATCTCTTAGCTAGATTTGTCAAGAAAGAGAAATAATACAGATTACAAAGAATGAAAGAAGGGGCATCATATAGATCCTACAAATATCGAAAGAATAATAAGGACACACTGTAGACAACTTTAGGCCAATATATTTGACAACATAAACAGACACATTCTTTGAAGGACATAAATTACTAAAACAGACTCAAGAAGAGAAATAGAAAATACAAAATAGCCTTATATCTGTTAAAGAAACGCATTTGTTATTAAAGTCCCCTCCACAATATATTTGTGCTGGTGCAGTCTATCAAAAATTGAAGGAAGAATTAATATTAATCCTACATAAACACTCTCAGAAAATAAAGGAGGAGAAACAATTATTGGTTCATTTTATGTGGCAAGCATAACTCTGGAAGTCCATTATAAGAAAAGGATAGTACAAAACACTGTCCCTTATGAACATAAATGCAATAATCCTGAAGAAAATCATAACACATCAAGCCTAACAATATAAACAAAATGATGATACATCATGACCTAGTGGAATTTATTCTAGGAATGCAAGGTTGGCTTAATATTTGAAAACCAATTAAAGTAACTTACTATATTAATAAAAATAAATGAGAAAAATCATGTGATCATCTCATTAGATGCAGTAGAAGAATTTAACAAAATTCAATATTTATACATAATAAAGGGCTTCTACAAAAACCCCACAGACAACAGCATACTTAATAGTGAAAAACTGAACACTTCTTTTAAGATTAGGCACAAGGCATGGATGCCTGCTCTCACTGGTTCTGTTCAAATCAGACTGAAGACATAAGCCATTGCAATGAAGCAAGGAAAGGCACATAAAATGGAAATGTTTGGGATTGCCAAAACCCTGCAAGTTCCAAAGAAAGGGCTGGTCCTGGGCTAGAAGGAACTCTGAATTCTTGAAATATACCACCTGGTGACAATGTCTTTGTTTACCTGAGGCCTTCAGCCTCTTGGATCTGTTTGAGCTCTGGAGAGGCTGGAGGATGAGTGGCTAAGATCAGTCATGTGGACTTTGCATGTCTGTGAGATGGACCCCCTATGAAGCCCTGCACTCTGAGCCTCCGGAGAACTTCCTGGTTGGCAGTTCTCCATCTGTGTTGCCGCACATTGTTGCCAGCAGGATTAAATACTGTTCATGCAACTTCACAGCCAGAGACCAACCAGGAGCTGATGCCTGCTCCTTCCAGGACACTGCCCCATGTCCCTCTTGCTTTTGTTGATTTCAGTGTGTAGCCTTTCACAGTAATGAACCACAAATGTAACACCTTTTTTTTAGTTCTGTGAGCCCTTCTAGTGAATTATTGAAACTGAGGGTGGTCTTGGGGACCCCCTGACCCTTCACAGAGGAGGAGGCAAGGGAGCCAGATCCTGAAGGTTGAGAAGGAGTCCTCCAGGCAGAAAGGAAGGCAGGGGTCCCAGGTAGAGGGGCCAGGTGCCCAAAAGCCTGGAGGCAGGAAATGGACTAGAGCCTCAGCCTCATTGCCTCTTTGACTCCAACAGAAGACAAAAAGGTAAGTTTCGACTTTAGTTAGTGTGTGAAAGGAAGAGGTTCCCCTTTTAACAGGCAGCATGAACCATGCAGGCTTTGGTGCCATGTCTCTTAGAGGTGCACAAAGCAGCAAGGATTAGAGCTGTTGTAGAACCACAAACCCCAGATGTCCACCTGGCTGGACGTCTGGAGGAGTCCATGGGGCATGGAGGGTAGAGAGCAGGAAGCAGTTTGGAGTCTCTCCAGCCTCTGGCTTCCCCCAGGCACTCCTGTGACCTGCTGAGGAGGGGATTTCTAGTTTGTAGAACCATCCACTGGCATTAGGACCGTCTCTTTTCTGACCAAGGAGGTTGTTCCCTGCTCAGACCCACTTGGAGACTGAGGCTTTCAGGAAGGAGAGCAGACTGGTGAGGAACCTGCCAAGAGTTGGAGAACCTGCTGCAAGGCAGCCTCAAATGATGTGTGCTGCTTACACCCAGCCACAAATGTACAGCACCCCAACTGTGCTGAAGATTCAGCAAAATTTGATCTGAAGACCACCATATGCCCTGAGGATGGCTCTCCTTTGAATTTCGATTCTTATGAGGACTTTGGAGGATACAGCTGCCAGGGAGCTTGGAAAACAGAGACAAAAGGTTAACAATGCTTGGAAAACAGGACAGGCTATGCTTAGCCACTGCCAGCTTCACCCTAATTCTTGGATTCTGTTCCTTCCTCAGTCTTCTAATGGATAACTGGGTTCTCTCCTCTGCATGAATCTCTGGTGCCTCCTCCCTTGTCCTTATCCTCAGCTGATCACCTTGTTCTCTGCTTCACTGAGAATTGCAGGCACCATCAGAAAGAATGATCACAAGCCACCACCACCACTCTGACCCCCAAGCTCCTACACCCGTCCCCACAGCATCCCCTTCTTGGTTACTCTGCACAGACGTCAGGCTCTGGTCTCTGCACTTGATGTCAAATACTAGCCTGCCTCCTACCCAGGATCACAACTCCACTAGTGCTCCCCTCTCTCTAGAATCCTCTATTTGTCCATCTTAACTGGATTTTATTTTATTTTATTTTTATTTCATTCTGAGACAGGGTCTTGCTCTGTCACCCAGGCTGAAGAGCAGTGGCATGATCATGGCTCACTGCAGCCTTGGCTTCCTGGACTCACGTGATTTTCCCACCTCAGCCTCCCAAAGTGCTGAGATTACAAGCATGAGCCACTGCACCCCCAGCCTCTTTTTAAAATATACATTATTATTTCCCTCATTTGAGAGAAACCTGAAAGTCAGTTAAAAAAAACTGTGTGATTCCACTTATATGATGTACCCAGAGTAGTCAAATTTATAGAGACAGAAAGTTGAATGGTGGGTGCCCGGGACTGTGGGAGGGGATGGAGAGTTGGTGTTTAATGAGGACAGACTTTCAGTTTGGGAAGATGAGAAAGTTCCGGAGATGGATGGTGGTGATGGTTGCACAACACTGTGAATGTTCTTAATGCCACTGAACTGTGCACTTAAAAATGATGAGGATGGTAAATTTTAAGCTATGAGTATTTTACCACAATTAAAAAACTGTCAGAATTTTTCTCTTCACTTGAGCTATTGTTCCCCTCTATCTTGTTCAGCTCCTTCCTTTGAAAGGGTGACCTAAACTCACTCTCGACCTGCCTCCCAATCTTCCATTTTTTTAATCTCTAACTTTCTATATTGAATTTTTTTTTTTTTGAGACAGAGTCTCACTGGCCCAGGCTGGAGTGCAGTCTGCTCACTGCAGCCTCCACCTCCTGGGCTCAAATGATTCTCATGCCTCAGCCTCCTGAGTAGCTAAGAACACAGGTGCTCACCACCATGCCCAGCTAACTTTTGTATTTTTAATAGAGACGGGGTTTCACCACGTTAGCCAGGCTGGTCTCGAATTCCTGACCTCAAGTGATCTGCCCGCCTTGGCCTCTCAAAGAGCTGGGATTACAGGCATGAGCCACCAAGCCTGGCCCATGAAAATTTCTAAGCAGTAAAAAAGTTGGCTGGGTGCGGTGGCTCACACCTGTAATCCCAGCACTTTGGGAGACCAAGGTGGGTGGATCACGAGATCAAGAGATTGAGACCATCCTGGCCAACATGATGAAACCCCACCTCTACTAAAAATACAAAAATTAGCTGGGAGTGGTTGTGTGCCCCTGTAGTCCCAGCTACATGAGAGGTTGAGGCAGGAGAATTGCTTGAACCCAGGAGGCAGAGGTTGCAGTGAGCTGAGATCATGCCACTGTATTCCAGCCCGGCAACAGAATAAGACTCCATCAAAAAAAAAAGAAAAAAAAATTGACATAACAGAACCATGAGAAACGAATGTGACCAAGATAATATGTAATGCTGTGTAATGTATTTAATTAACTTGTGTATTAGCTTCTTGTTGCTGCTGTACCAAATGACCACAAATTTGGTTGTTGGCTTAAAACAGTACAGATTCATTGTCTTCAAGTTCTGGAGGCCAGAAGTCTGAAGTTGGTCCCCCTGGGCTAAAGCCAAGGTGTGGGCAGGACTGGTTTCTTCTGCAGGCTCCAGGTGAAAACCTGTTTCTCTGCCTCCTCCAGCTTTTGGAGGCCGCCCCAATTCCTTGGCTTGTGGCCTCTTCTTCACATCACTCCAATCTCTTGCTTCCATCATCCCACCTTCTGCTTCCTGTTGTGCAGTCAAATTTCTCTCTGCCTCCCTCTTATAAGGAAATGTATAGTCCCATTTAGGGCCCACTGACTAATCCAGGATATCTCTCCCATCTCCATACGTTTGATTTCACTGCATCTGCAAAGTCTCCTTTGCCATATAAGATCACTTTCACAGGCTCTATAGAAGAGGACCTGGGTGTCTTTGAGGGTCATGATTCAGTTTACCACATACTTGTTATTGTTCTCCCAAACCCCCCAATTCTTCCACCGAACATAACCTCCATGAAGGCAGGGATTAAAAAAAATTTTTAAGTGCAACATATATACAATAAATACACAGATTTTGAGGGTACAGTTTGATGATTTTCAGACTGAACACATTTGTGCTGAAGAATCAGGATGCTAGGTTGGGCATGGTGGTGCATGCCTGTGGTCCCAGCTACTCAGGAGGCTGAGGCAGGAGAATCACTTGAGCTCAGGAGTTCGGGGCCAGCCTGAGCAACTTAGAGAGAGCCCATCAGAAAGAAAGAAAGAAAGAAAGAAAGAAAGAAAGAAAGAAAGAAAGAAAGAAAGAAAGAAAGAATCAGGATTTTTCCAGCATCCAGAAACCTCCCTCAGAAGGCAGGGGTTTGTGTCTGTTCTGTTCACTATGATATACACTATACACTGTGTTTGGAACAGTGCCAGGCATCAAGCAGCATTCAACAAATACTTGGAGAATAAGTGGATGAATTCCAAGACTGTAAGAATAGACTTATTAGAGTCTGGACAAGTTTTTACTTATCTAAGCTTCAGTTTCTTCATCTGCAAAAGGAGGATCACAATAGTTCCTGTATGACAAAGGTGCAGTGAGAATTAAGTTACATAAAACACATAAAGCCCCTGGCACAGAGCCTGGCACATAATAGATGCTCAGCATGTGTGACAACTCTCTGCATTTGCCTTCTGAGAGCTAAAGGAGCATAAGAAGAGGGAAGTTATGCATTATAGAAGTAGTGACCTTGGATGTACAGGGCTTGGAGCAAAGCTGAGAGAAGTCTGGGTGATGCTGCAGTGTTTTGGTGCCCTTAAAAGCTCTTCCAACTATAGTGAGCACAGTATCATATTTCTGAGGTACAGTAGAGGCCTCCAGGTTCAGTCTTATACTGTGATATGGTTAGGGTTTATGTCTCCACCCAAATCTCATCTTGAATTATAATCCCCATAATCCCCATGTGTCAAGGGAGAGACTAGGTGGAGGTAATTGGCTCATGGGGCAGTTCCCCCATGCTGTTCTTGTGATAGTGAGTTCTCACAAGATCTATTCCCCCTTTGGTTGGCACTTCTCCTTCCTGTCCCCTTGTGAAAAAGGTGCCTAGCTTCCCCTTCACCTTCTGCCATGATTGGAAGTTTCCTGAGGCCTCCCCAGCCATGCTGAACTGTGAGTCAATTAAACCTGTTTCCTTTATAAATTACCCAGTCTTGGACAGTTTTTTATAGCAGTGTGAAAACAGACTGATACACACTGGAATGAGATATCCTGCTCTGTCTGGAACTGTTTTCCAAGTTCCCGTCCTGCTGCTCATTCCTGAGTCCCCCTGCTCTGCTCAACCCTTTAGATAGATAACCCAGTTGCCTTGATGGGTTTTTATTTTACTGCTCCTCTTGGGTGGCCCAAAGGAAAGTCTTCTTTCACCTTAAAGTCCAAGGTCTTCTGGATACTCTTCTCTCCTTGGGTATATGCTCACCTGAAGTGAGGAATTAGTTAAAGAGCAGAGAAGAGGCAATGTGGTGTATACAACAGTGCAGAGGGAGAAGGGGGAGGGATTTTGAGAATAAATGGCCTTTTATCCAAACTCGTTTTTTTGTTTTTTTTTTTTTTGAGACGGAGTCTCGCTCTGTCACCCAGGCTGGAGTGCAGTGGCGCGATCTCGGCTCACTGCAAGCTCCGCCTCCTGGGTTCACGCCATTCTCCTGCCTCAGCCTCTCCGAGTAGCTGGGACTACAGGCGCCTGCCACCACGCCCGGCTAATTTTTTGTGTTTTTAGTAGAGACGGGGTTTCACCGTGGTCTCGATCTCCTGACCTCGTGATCCGCCCGCCTCGGCCTCCCAAAGTGCTGGGATTACAAGCGTGAGCCACCGCGCCGGGCCCCAAACTCGTCTTAATTGTGGTAGATTTGCCTTCTCACCCAGCTACAAAGGCCTTTGATAAAATAATGGACTAGAGTATTTACCTGCTGGGCTTTTGTGTCCTAAGAGCTGGGCTTTGTACCTGTGGAGCTCTTGCTGGGGCCCATACCTTGTGTATTTCCTAGGATTTAAGCTACAGGGTCAGCTGAGCCAGATTCTTTTGTTGCCCTGATGGAAGACTGTGGGTTAAATTTTCCTAGGCCTCCCTCTTCTTTTCTTCTCCTCTGCCTCAACTTACTACAGCTTACTGACCTCTCTGTAAATTTGTGTAAAAACAACTTGGGGGTTCCACTTTGTCATTCAAAAAATCATTGACTGAAAAGGAAGTGAAATGTTTAAAAATATGAACATATCACACCCAGTTTTCTAAGTATTTACAAACAACTGTGTCTCTGCCCCAGAGGCTACATGGCCTCCTACTTCCCACTAAAATCATATCTGGTCGGTTTGGCTTATTAGAGGGACCCAACCATGCTCATCTTTTTCCAAAACCACTCATAATACTGAATATAACTGATCAATTGTGCATGGGGTGACCCCTGAATAGGACTGCTCTAGGCCAGGCATTACCTTCTTATAACTGGATGACCACAGACATTTCCTAGCTGGTCTCTTAGCACCCTTCCAGAAACCCAGCAGCCAGACCTGTCCTTTAAAATGCACATCAGATGCCATCACACTCTGCTCTTGGTCCTCCAGTGATTTCTCCTCACATCCAGAATAAGGTCCAGAGTCCCCAGGCACCTTAGGAAGCCCTGCCTGACTGAACCCCTCCCAGCCTCTGGCCCTCATGCCACAACTTGCCTCTGTATTAGCTTCCAAGGACTGCTGTAACAAATGATTTCAAACTGAGTGGGCAAAACAGAAGGAATTTATCACCTCACAATGCTGAGAGAGAATCCAAAATTCAGAAATCCAAAATCAGGATGTCTACAGGGCCACACTCCTTCTGAAGGCTGCAAAAGAGAATCCTTGTTTCTTGCAGCTTAGGGTGGTTGTGGGTGTCACTCCAATCTCTGCCTCCGTCTTCTGGCCTCCTTCTCCCCTCTGTGTCTTCTCCTTTGTGTGTCCCTCTTATAAGAATACATGTGAGGCTGGGCACAGTGACTCATCCCTGTAATCCCAGCACTTTGGGAGCTTAAGGCAGGTGGATCACTTGAGGCCAGGAGTTTGAGACCAGCCTGGCCAACATGGTGAAACCCATCTCTACTATAAACACAAAAATTAGCCAGGCATGGTGGCACTTGCCTATAGTCCCAGCTACTCGGGAGGCTGAGGCACTAGAATCGCTTGAACCTGGGAGGTGGAGTTTTCAGTGAGCCGAGATGGCACCACTGCACTCCAGCCTGGGCAACAGAGTGAGTGGGACTGTGTTTCAAAAAAAATTAAAAAAGAATACATGTGATTTCATTTAGGGCCCGCCTGGATACTTCAGGATAAGCCTCTCTCAAGGTTCTTAACTTATCCTGAATTTCCCCAATGAGGTAGTATTCACTCTTTTGCCATATGAAGTAATACTCATGGGTTTTAGGAATTGGGGCATGGATGTGTCTTTTGGGAAGCTACTATCCTACCCACTGTAGACCCCAATGTTCACATGACCCCAGATCCCTGACCCCTGGCTGTTCCTCAGACACATTTCCAAGGCCCTTCTTCCCTCTGCATGGACTGCCTCCCCACTCCCCGCCCCATCAAAAGCAGAACAATATGATCATTCTCCATCCTTGTACTTGGCTTTACAATGCCTGACTTGAATACATTTGCTTATCTATTGTTTTATGTCCTGTCTCTCTCAACTAGTGCAAATGCTCCACAGGGCAGAGGCTTTGTTTCTGCTGCACAGGTGAGCACTCAGCACTGGTGTGATGTTCTATGGTCATCAGGGACCCTGGCCCTTTCTATCTGTCTGCTCCCAAGGAAGCATGTGACTGCCTTTCTCGTGGCTGCATGATCCGAGGTAGCTGCTCAAGCTCCAGCCATCCTATTGGCATCCCAGGCAGAAGGAAGGAAGCTGGAGTGAAGGCAGAAAGGGATTCTCTTAAAAATCCCATCCAAGAACTTCTGCTCCTATCTCATTGGCCAGATCTCAGTCATATGGTCACACCAAAGTACAAGAGCTGCTGTTACTAAAGAAGGAAGGGGGTGACAGATATGGGGAAGGAGGCAACTGGCAGATTCGACACATCTGAGGAGTTATGCCTGAGCCATCTAATTCTGGGCACCCATGAATCCCAGGAGTTCATGCAAGGACTAGACCAGTTGCTTCAATTCAAGGTGGTAACTAGGGCAGAGGAGAGAGCACTGTAATGAGCATAAGGAGCCTCGGGTGCCAGGTCTGTCTCTCCCCTAATTGCACTGTGATTTTGGGTTACTTTCTCCATTTTCTGCACCTCTAAAGAGAGAATTGGATTAGATCTTCAGCAGCAGCACCATCATCACCATCATCTTCATCTTCTTCACTATCATCATCACCATCTTCATCATCACCATCTTCACCATCATCATCACCATTTTGACTGTCTTCATCATCTTCACCATCTTTATCTTCTTCACTAACATCCTCATCGACATCATCTTCACCATATTTATAATCATCTTCATTAACTTCTTAATCATCTTCATCATCATCATCGCCACCACCATCTTCATCTTCTTCACTATCGTCATCACCATCTTCATCATCACCATCTTCACCATCATCATCATCCCCATTTTCACCATCTTTATCTTCTTCACTAACATCCTCATCACCATCATCTTCACCATATTTATAATCATCTTCATCAACTTCTTCATCATCTTTATCATCACTAATCACCTTTACCGCTTTCATTGATATGATCTTTATCATCTCATACCATCCAGCACTGTCACCCTCTTCTTCACATAATAACATCATCCTCACATTACAAGGGAGCATAAACTCTTCACTCTCTTCACTGACATCATTATCTTCATCATCACACCATCTTCACCCCACCATCATCATCTTCATTATCTTCTTCTTTGTCACCTTCATTGACATTATCATCTTCATCATAATCACTACCGCCATCAACATCTTCTTTAACATTGTCTCCATGATCATCATCTTCATCACCATAATCATCACACCGTCATTATCATTATCATCATCACCATCTTTCCAGCTCATTCTGAGCACCTGCTCTGTACTGGCACTGTGCCAAACTGTCATGTGCATCATCTCATTAAATCTTCACTACAATGGTGTCATTAGGTGCCATTTTCCTCCCCCACCCTCAGTGGGGAAACTGAGGCTCATGAAGAACAAGGGACCAGCCATGGGCATATGGCTGAAGAGTGCCAGAACTGAAATGCAAACCAAACCTTCACCTCTCTAAATGCCCCGGCTGGATTTCCTCTTTGAGGTTCCATCCTCAGCCACCACCCACTCCATGACCTGGGAACCTCAGAGCCCTGGCCTCACCGGAGTGCTGACAGAGTCACTATGCAAATTGCTTCATAGCCAGTTAACCCCTTCCCCTGCCCACTCCTTTGCTCCCCCTAGGCTTGAGACAGGAGCCCCTGCCTTTCCTGCCTTGGGAGAAGGCTCCCTCTTCAAAGTCGGCCTTCCTGGGCAGGGCCTGCCTATTGATGAGGCTAAATTATCAAAGGGCCACATCAAAGCCTGCCAGGGTGGCTTTCTGAAAGGCAATTTACAAAACAAAAAAAGATGCCTGGGCTGTGGGGAGTGGTGGGGCTGAGTTGGTGAAGTCTGCCTTGAAAGTGTTGGATAAAAAGCTGGTTTTGCTGCTAAAAGAGGTCACGGAGCCGCCCCCACCCCAGCAAAACCTGCACATTGAGATGGGGAGACCTGGGCTCTATGCTGTACCTGCCCATGCAAGAGTCAGCACATAGGGATGGAGGCACCCCGGCTCAGTGGAAGCAGGTAAACTGAGGAAGGTGCCAAGCTCGTACCTCCTCAGAAGCCAGGAAGAGTGGCCTGTGGGGCCCTTGGCCCATCTGCAAGTGCCCTCAGGGGCACCGGGTCTGGGGTCCCTAGGACAAAAGCCCTGGAGCTATGGCTCCTTGTGCTGACATCTGTGCTGTTAAGCCTTAGGTTACCTTTAAATGTCAATATCCCCATTCTGCAGATTGGGGAACTGAGGCATAGAAGTTTCATTTCTGGCTCATTTCTGCCCCTCAGGTGGCACCTGGCAGAGCTGGGATCTAGACCAGGGCAGCCTGGCTCCGGGCCCTGGGTTCTGTCCTTGTGTCATTGGAAGTCCTAGACTGAAGTCCCCAAGCCAGCTCTAGCCCTCAGACCAGCTTTATTTGGCCAGCATTGGGTTTTCAGGGTTTTCAAGTTAACAGCCAATGGATGAACAATTTCCCAGTGCAGATTTCTTTGTAGCTTCTTTCTGCACCGTAGGTCAAATTGGAACGCCCTCTTAAAAGTCCGGGCAGATATTTCCTGTCGGTCCCGGGAGTGCAGCACTGGTGTGCACTGGGCAGAGACTCAGGGTCTGCGGGTGAGCACAGCCTCACAGCCACCTTTGCACACTGCACTCTCCTGGTTCATCAGCTTGGGAGGCAGCCTGGCTGCTTGGTTCCAGGTGCAGGTTCTGAAATCAAATTGCCTGTGGTTCAGATTTTGAGTGCCCGACTTTCCAGCAGAGGGCAATCTCCTGCACCTCTCCAGGCTTCAGTGCCCTCATCTGTGAAATGGGAGAGATGACAATCACATCCCTCTCTGAAGGAAGCAGCTGGAGTTCGGTGTTTAAAATAGAACCTGGGGCACGGTGAAAGCTTCCTAAGTGCTGGCTGCTCTCTGCCTTCACTCATCCAAGAGCTCTATGTGAATTAACACATTTAACCTTGACAACAGCCCTGCAAGGCCAGGACCACTGTGAACACGCTTATTTCATGGGCGAAGAACCTGGGTTTTTGCTGTGGCTGCTGCTGGTGGGAGTGGGGGTGCCACCATGACTGCTGTTGTCAGGGTGCTGCTGTCCCTGCTGGTGTTACTGTCACTGCTGCTTTTGTTATTACTGCTAATGTTGTCACTTCTGTTGCTGTTATTGCTGCTGTTGTTGTTGCTGTTGTTTTTGAGGTGGTTGTGGTTGTTGCTGTTGATGTGGTTGTTGCTGTTGTTGTTTGTTGCTGTTGTTGCTGTTGTTGTTGCTGTTGTTGTGGTTGTTGCTGTTGTTTGTGGTGGTTGTTGCTGTTGTTGCTGATGATGCTGTTGCTGTTGATGGTAGTTGTTGCTGTTGTGGTGGTGGTGGTTGTTGCTGTTTCTGTTGTGGTGGTGGTTGTTGCTGATGCTGTTGCTGTGGTTGTGGTTGCTGCTGATGCTGTTGTTGATGATACTGTTGTGGTTATTGCTGCCTTTGTGGTTGCTACTGTTGTGGAGGTGGTGGTCATTGCTGTCGTTGCTGCTGTTGTGGTTGTTACTCTTGTTGATGCTGCTGTTGTGGGGTGGTGATTGTTTCTGTTGCTCTTGTTGATGATGCTGTTGTGTTGTGGTGGTGCTGGTGGTTGTTGCTGCTGCTGTTGCTGGGAGGGTGCTGGCTGTGGTCACCCTGTGGGTCCCAGGCTCTGCTACTTGGCTCCATGTGTGACCCCAACCTTATCCCTCCCTTCCTCCTGCAGCAGGGGTTCTGGAAAAAGCCCAGGGCTGCCAGGGAGGTGTGGAGGAGGGGCTGCTTTGCCAGCCAGGAGTGGTGGGCCGACCTGGCACACCGAGCCATTCAAGGTGCGCCAGACTGCAGCTGCCCCCCACCCAGCCCCAGCCCTTTCTTCTCTCTGCTCTTTGTTCAGGCCCTTTTGATTTGGGAACAAGGCCCCTTTATGTGGCGCCGGCCCCGCCAGGCCTCCCTGTCCCACCCGTGGCTGGGGATTTCCTTTTCATCTGGCACTAGGAGCCCCGGGCTCAGAACGAGACAGCAGGAGGGATTTGGTGGTGTCACAAAACCTGGGTGACTCAGCTTTCACTGGGGCATTGTGGCCCCGCAGCTTTGATATCTTAAGTGGGAGTCACAGCAAAGCGGAGCTGGGGCGGTGGCAAGGCAATGCTGCCCGCGAGGGCTGCTGGGGGCGTGGTGCACCTGCTGAAAGGGGGCCTCTCTCCCAGGAGGACTATTCCATTTCGGCAGCAGGACTGGCCTGTGACCCCGGACTCTTAAGGATGACATTGAGCAGGGTGGCTGCCTCAGGGCTCGGGGGTCGGCCGCTGGCTCCCACCTGCCCTTAGTTCCTGAGGCTTCCCAGGGGATGCGCTTGCAGGCTGCTCTGGCCAGAAGTTTCTAGGCAGAGAGAGGCTTGGCCCCAAGCCCAGGGCCAGGTGAGTCAGCCTGGAGGGGTCTGGGCAACCCAGGGAGCCGGTCAGGAGGCAGAAGCTGGAGAGAGGCCAGCAGTGAAGCAGGACAGCTGGGGACCACAGCTCCCTTCACTGCCACTCTTGCCTCTAAGAGGTGTGAAGCCCACGAGGAAACAGAGATGGACTCCCTTTGCCATGGGCTCTTAAATCAACTATCCTGATTCCCTGTGCCTCAGTTTCCCCATCTGTAGAATGGAGCACCTATCTCAACAGGGCACCATGAGGGTGAACATTGGATGCTCATACAGTGCTTAGAGAAACACCTACATAGCACGAGTGGAGAGGTTTTATAGCGGTTACCCTCTGGAATAGATATATATTTTTTTGAGACAGTCTTGCTCCATCACCCAGGCTGGAGTGCAGTGGTGTGATCTCGGCTCACTGCAACCTCTGCCTCCTCGGTTCAAGGGATTCTCGTGCCTCAGCCTCCTGAGTAGCTGGGATTACAGGTGTGCGTCACCACCCTGGCTAATTTTTGTATTTTTAGTAAAGAAGGGGTTTCACCATGTTGGCCAGGCTGGTCTCGAACTCCTTACCTCAAGAGATCTGCCCACCTCGGCCTCCCAAAGTGGTGGGATTACAGGCGTGAGCTACCATGCCTGGCCCAACCTGTGTTTTGAAGTCACCTCCTCACCTGCTTGCTGTTCATTGATGTGGGACGAGGGCCCAGTGATGAACACAAGATGCAGGCTCAGGCAGTCCTGGTACAGCATTGGACTAGGGACTTCGGGCCACGTGCTCAGCCTCCCTCTATCTTAAAGTGGATAAGGTGGCCAAGCCAGCCTGCCTGGGCTGTTTAGGGACTGAATGAGATATTCCACAGAGAGGGCCTGGTTCTGGCCCGGCCCATTCAAGACTTGTCCCCCAGGTCTGTTTCTGTGACAAGGATTTTTTTTTTTTTTTTTTTTGAGATGGAGTCTTGCTCTGGTGCCCAGGCTGGCATGCAGTGGCACGATCTCAGCTCACTGCAACCTCCACCTCCTGGGTTCACGCGATTATCCCACCTCAGCCTCCCAAGTAGCTAGGATTACAGGCGTGTGCCACCATGCCCAGCTAATTTTTGTATTTTTAGTAGAGACAAGGTTTCACCATATTGCCCAGGCTGGTTTCAAACTCCTGACCTCAAGTGATCCACCTGCCTCAGCCTCCCAAAGTGCTGGGATTGTAGGCGTGAGCCACTGCACCCCCCTTGTGACAAGGATTTCTTATTTTTTTGAGACGGAGTCTCACTCTGTCGCCCAGGCTGGAGTGCAGTGGCACGATCTTGGCTCACTGCGAGCTCTGCCCCCTGGGTTCACGCCCTTCTCCTGACTCAGCCTCCCGAGTAGCTGGGACTACAGGCGCCCACCACTATGCCTGGCTAATTTTTTGTATTTTTAGTAGAGACGGGGTTTCACAGTGTTAGCCAGGATGGTCTCAATCTCCTGACCTCATGATCCGCCCGCCTCAGCCTCCCAAAGTGCTGGGATTGCAGGCGTGAGCCACCGTGTCCAGCCCTCTTGATTGTTTTTTAACAAGAGGCCCCACAATTTCATTTTGCACTGAGCCATGAAAATGTAGCTAGTTATGTAGCTAGTTCTGGATACAGGCATCCTTACCATGCCAAAGACTGGGCATGTCAGCTGCTCCACTGATCCCCCTCATTCCATCAATCTTTCTATCACTCTCCAGTTCCTTTTTCTCTACTCAGACGGATCAACAACTCTGACATACCAACTCACCTCCAATGAGAACATCCAAGGCCAGGCTCTTGTAGGCACTACCGCTTTTTACAAATTTCCTTCTGAAACATCCTCTAAGAAGACAAGGAGAAATCTCTACTACTCCTCACTAGGCCCCAAGTGGACAACTCTGCTAAGCCACCATAATCAATCTGTATTCAGTGTGGAGAGTTTCGTGAATTTGCTCTCTAATAAATATACATTAGTCATGTATAAAAAAAGAAAGTCTGTTCATGCTCAGTAGAGATGCAATCATCTTTTTTTTTTTTTTTTTTTGAGACAGAGTCTTGCTCTGTCACCCAGGCTGGAGTGCAGTGGCACAGTCTCAGCTCACTGCAACCTCCACCTTCTGGGTTCATGCCATTCTCCTGCCTCAGCCTCCTGAGCAGCTGGGACTACAGGCACGTGCCACCATGCCTGGCTAATTTTTTGTATTGTTAGTAGAGACAGAGTTTCACCGTGTTAGCCAGGATGGTCTCGATCTCCTGACCTCGTGATCCGCCCGCCTCGGCCTCCCAAAGTGCTGGGATTACAGGCGTGAGCCACCGCACCCGGCACAATCATCCTTTTTTTAAAAAATATTTTGGATCCAAGTTGGTTGAGTCCATGGATACAGAACCCATGGATACAGAAAGCCAACTGTAAATAGTTTTGCTTTGGTTTGGTTTTCTGAATGTTAAATTGTGGTTTGTAAGCCACTCTCCTTTGGGGTGGTTTGTTATGCAGCGAGAGATAACTGAGACCATGAACCATGCTCTTTGTCACAATGGTGCAAAGAATTGAGTCATTTCTGGAGGACATCAGGTGGGAGTGGGGTCCAAGACAGCTCCCCCTGGGGTGGGGACATAGTGGTTGTGGTTTGAGGGCTGACATGGCTTAGTCACAGAGGACCCTACATCCTGGTCTGCTCAGGACAGCCTCAGTCAGTGCATGGGCCCTTCGCACCCTCTTCCACTGTCCTGGGTTGGGTGATAAATCATTTAGTGACCCCCCTAAACACACTCTGGAAACACAAGTACAGGTGTGGTTGGGCCCAGTGAGAACAGCGACACTGCCTGGACCTGACCACGGCATCACCCCCTCCAACCTCCTGCAGACAGCCACCAGAGCTCTCTCTGAGAATTGCTGGATGCCTACTGTATGCACCTGGAAGACAGGATACGCCTACTGTGTGCACCAGGCTGCAAGAGCCTGCCTGGAAGACACAATAAATCCTTAACTCCTGCAACATCTGAAATGCAAACCATGGATCTAGATCATTCCAATTAGAATATGTCATTTCTCCATTTTCTGGCAACCACATTTAAATAAGTGAAAAGAAATAGGTGAAATTAATTTGAATAATATTTTTAATTAACCCAATACATGCAAAACATGATCATTTCAGAATGTTATCAATAAAAAAACCCTAATGAGCTATTTTACATTCTTTTTTGGGTACTAAGTCTACGAAATCCAGTGCTATAAAACATCCCAATTCAGATGCTAAATTTTCTTCAGATATATCTGCTCAGATATATAGCCTAGATCTCAGATATAAATTTCATAAATCTGTGGTTGAAAAAGTAGATTCGCAAACCCAAGTCGTTCCAAACCTACAGAAAAGTTTTCCAGTAACTAAATTGAGCATCCGTTTTTATTTTATATATATGTATTTAGTTATTTATTTAGAGACAGGGTCTCACTCTGTTATCCAGGCTGGGGTGCAGTGATGTGATCACAGCTCGGCTCACTGCAGCCTTGACTTCCCAGGTTTGGCTGATCCTCCCACCTCAGCCTCCTGAGTAGCTGGGACCACAGGCCCACATTGCCACACTCGGCTAATGTTTTTGTATTTTTTCTAGAGACAGGGTTTCAGGCTGGTCTCAAACTCCTGGGCTCAAAATATCCTGTTGCCTCAGCCTCCCAAAGTGAAGGAATTACAGGTGTGAGCCACCATGCCTGCCTAGAGCATGTTTTTAAAACTAAATTTTAGTTCATTAAGACATGGTAAAATGAAAGATTCAGTTCCTCAGTCACACCAGCCAAATTTCAAGTCCTCAATCACCACACACAGCTATGGTTATTGAACAGTGCTGACCTAGAGGCTCCCTGCTTTTCCAGTTGGGTAAACTGAGGCTCAGAGAGGAGAAGTGTCTTGTCCAAGGCTTCTTATCAGGTTCTGCCTGAGTGGAGACCAGATTGCATATTTTGGCCCCTGGTCCCTGTTGTTATGCCTCATGAATTCACAACTCATCCTAGCTCAGGCACTAAACACCCCCACATCCGTCCAGTCTACAATCCGCTGAAGCCACGAGCTTTCCTGGGGTGGGGTGGTCGTGTGGGGTGAAGGGCAGTGCCCAGGCATGGAGCCTGACAGCCGTGGCTGCTGGAAAACTGGCTCCTGAAGCCCCCAGTGCGTCATTGTCCCCATCTGTGGAAGGGGATCCTCATCCCTTCTCATATAGCCGAGCTGCCTGGGCTAGCGTCTGACAGCAGGGCCTCTGTGCCTTGGTTTCTCCAAATGTAAAAAGGAAAGTGTGCAGATGAGGCTCGTGAGCCTCCTCTGCAGGGCCGTTGTGTGGGAGAGAATCTCTGCCACAATTTGGGGGATGAGGCGGGCACTGTGGGAGCCAGATGAGAGAGTGCAGGTCTAATCATGTCCCCCCAAAACCCATGCCCCAGTCCCAACTACCAGTACCTGGGAGTGGGACCTTATTTGGAAGGAAGGGATTTGTGGATGTAATGAATTAAGATGAGGGCATGCTGGGGGAGGGCAGTCTCTGCTCCAGTGACCAATGCCCATGGGAAGGAAAAATAGAGACACTGGTGTGCAAGGGGAAAAGGCCACGGGTAGACAGAGACAGAGATTGGAGTGATGTGGCCTAGAGCCAAGAAACCCCGTGGCCGGAAGCGGTGGCTCACTTCTGTGATCCCAGCAATTTGGGAGGTCGAGGCGGGTGGATCACGAGGTCAGGAGATTAAGACCATCCTGGCCAACAGGATGAAACCCCATCTCTACTAAAAAATACAAAAATTAGCTGGGTGCGGTGGCGTGTGCCTGTAATCCCAGCTACTCGGGACGCTGAGGCAGGAGAATCGCTTGAACCAGGGAGTAGGAGGTTGCGGTGAGCTAAGATGGCGCCAATTCACCCCAGCCTGGGCGACAGAGCGAGACCCTTTCTCAAAAAATAAAAAATAAAAAAAAAACTTGGAAATTTCTTGGAAGGAGCCTCCCCGGTGTGCGGCCCTGCTGGCACCCGAGTCTCAGATTTCCAGCCCGCAGCACAGTGGGTGGATGCATTTCTGCTGTTTTAGGCCCCTCGCTTTGTGGGACTTAGTGACAGCAGCCCCAGGACAGTAAGACAAAATTGATCAGATTCTAATCTCCATCCCAGCAGGGCACACCGGAGAGCCCAGCCCAGTGGGCCGGACCCAGGGGTTCTCTCCGTTTCTCAAACCAAAGCCAGGAAGCAGGACTTGGAGCTGTAAACACCACTCAGCAGGGCTGTGGGGCCCTCGGCCGTGCCAGACCGGGCTTCCCGAGCCTGGGAAGGGGATGCGGTTCTGGCCGCCACCCCGCCCGCCCTCCCCTAACCGCCACCGCGTCGGCCTCCTCCGCCTGCCGAGCTCACAATGCGGCTCCACTTGGCCCCTTGAAAGTGGCCGCCCGGGTTCCAATTAGTCGTCATTTAAGGGCCTTAAGTGATGTCCTCCCAGCCGCTCACAACACACACTCGGCCCCTCTGGAGCCTTTTCTCTACCCCAGCTTTGAAGATAAACGGTTTCTTGAAGACCACAGCATCTTTTTAAAGCCAGAAACATGGGGGTGGGACGGCTGGAATGCAGAGTGGTCTGAGGTGGGGAGCAGTGGGCTCCGCTGATCCCCCTCCTGCCCAGCAGCCCAGGGTGGGTGGCTGTGATGCCCTGGTGTGGGTGCCAGCAAAAGGCTGACGGATGGGGGTGAGCCCACGGGTGGAGGACAGACGTGTGAGAGTGGGCCTGAGTTCGAATCGTGCACCCACTTCCTGGCCATGAGACTGAGCGTGTCGTTCAGCCCTCTGTGGCCAACTCCACCTCTGAACCTGGTGTTGGGGGATCCAGTGTGATCGCCCCACAGTCCAGATCATTGTAGCTGTGATCGTTAAATCTAAAGAACCCAGCCTGGAGGTGAGGGGTTGAGCCCCTCGGATCTTCTTGTCTGCTGTGTGACCTTTCCAAGTCTGTTGACCTCTCTGGGCCTCTGATGTCTACTATAAATAAGGAACCAGGTAAGGAGGTGAAGGAGAAAACTCCTGAGAAAGGAGGTGGGAGCAGTTGCAGGAGGCCCCAGCCCAGCTCAGGTGCCCCCTCACCCTTTGCTTTGCAGCAGGGCGGCTGTAGAGCGCA
The DNA here is from genome assembly GCF_006542625.1 of Nomascus leucogenys. NCBI lineage: Eukaryota > Metazoa > Chordata > Mammalia > Primates > Hylobatidae > Nomascus > Nomascus leucogenys. Next base: position 89,180,591 of record NC_044384.1, on the reverse strand, counting down.
GGCTCGTGTCCTCAGGGATCCCAGACCGCAGCTCGGATGCTTGTCTGGCTTTCTACTCTCCCAATCCCAGCCCGTAGGCCCAGGGCCTGGCACATTGCTGCCAGAAGGCGAAGCTGACTGGGCCGGGGGCCTGCAGGCAGCTTGGCCGAGAGAGCAGATATCCTCTGTCAGAGATGGAAGGGTGGCCTGGGTCCCCTCACACCCCAGATGATCCAAAGTCCAAGAGAAGCAGATGTCCCCAGCACCGGAGGCCTGAGCCAACTGGCATCTGCTGGTGCGATGAGGCCCTCTCCCACTACTCTAAATGGGATAAGAGGCCCGGCCAGCAGCCACACGGGCCCGCAGGGACCACAGACTGCGCCACACAGGCCCGCAGGGACCAAAGACTGCTCTGCGTGCAGGGGAGCCAAGGGGTGTGGGTGCGGCATCATGCAGCAAGGGCACCCTAGTCTCTTCTCTTTAAGTTTTTTTTTTTTTTTTTGTTTTGAGATGGAGCCACGCACCTCTGTAATGGTCCCAGGGCTGTGGTGGCAAGATGTGGAGCTCCACCTGCCAACCCTCCTGTCCTCCCAAGGGATTACAGAGCGATTCTTCCCTGCCCTCAGGCCTCCCCCTAGGTAGCTGGGATTTAGTTGGCATTGAAAATACTAGGTCGACTACGAGGAGCGTATGCGGTTCATGGAGGTCAGAGTGGAATTGAGACCCATCCCTGGCTAACATCAGGTGAACATCCTGCCCATCCTCTACTAAAAATACAAAAAATTAGCCAGGCGCAGTGGTGGGCGCCTGTGGTCCCAGCTACTCGGGAGGCTGAGGCAGGAGAATGGCTGAACCCGGGAGGCGGAGCTTGCAGTGAACCGAGATCGCACCACTGCACTCTGGCCTGGGTGAAAGAGCAAGACTCCGTCTCAAAAAAAATAAATAAATAAAAAATTGAGTAAAAAATAGCAATGAATCCATGCTTTCTTTGCAGATATTTTCTTACTGGCAAGATGTGTGCTGGGACTTTTTTAGCTCCTGCTGCAGCCCAGTAACTGGGGGTCCAGTGATGCTCACTCTTGCTGGGACACCGAATCAATGAATGGCCCAAGGAGATATAGAGCTACAACTGATAACCTGGGCCGGTGGCTCTGCCTCTCTGCCCTTTGAGTTCCAGTCTACGTTGAGTTATTTGAATATTTAATACATGCTCGAGCGGTTCTAAAGATTTTATCATCACAAAAACCCATTAAGTGTGATGGGGAAACCGAGGCACAGAGTGGTCACAGGACAGGTCAGGGTGAGGCCGGGATGGGACTTCTGAAGCTCTGTGCCATGGTCACCGTGTCAAGGACTGCGCGGGTACTCATTCACTCATTCATGGGGGCAAGGCCGCCTTCAAATCTTCCTTTCTGCACCGTGCACCAGCAGCTGGGACAGAAGTGTCCCCAGACTCTTCAAGCCCGTTGTAAACAGTGCTGGTGGCTGCAGCATCCTTTGTAGGTTGGATCTGCTAGAATATCTGTTTGATTTCCCATCTGTAGGGACCGTTGCCTTAATCCCCTTCACGTCCTGAAGCTGCCAGCCCATCAGGAAACATTTTCATACATGTTCGCTTAGCGGGGTGTGGAGTCGTCCCTGTCTTGGTGCAAGGTCAGTTGCCCCATGGCCCGGGTCCTGGGAGTCTCAGTGCTTCAGGAGCCTCTGAGGCTCCGGGAGATGCCCAGACAGAATTACCCAGGGCCGACCGGGAGCTGGCCTGAGCTGCTGAGCTCCCACCCGCCTTGTCACATGGAGGCCACAGCGTTTCTTTACCCGGGTCTGGTTACCCTCCGGACGTTCCAGCCTGCCCAGAGAAATGCCGTTTTTCTTTCAGGTGATGCATTCTGAGCATCAAAGCCCAGGACACGCGGGAATGCTGTCCTTCTGTCCCTGGATAATGGGCTGCCTTCACTCCCATGGCAAGCACCTGAGTAAGCCTGGAGAATCCGAAAGGAATTGTGAAGTGACACTTTTAGGAAACCCATTCATGGGGAAATGAGTTATTTTTGTTGTCAGACAATGGGGTCAGTCACTCCCCGCCCCATTCCTCCACGCTAATCACTCTGGTGTCTTATGCTTTGTGTCTGCTCCCCGCCAGGACATGCCCCACGTGATATATGCATGTCTTCGTTTTTTTATATAAAAATATGTGTATACTTTGTCTCCTGTTTATATATACAATGTCCACTGCTACTTTTTTCCCTTATCTTGTCATGACCTCTTCCCCATCCAACACACAGTCTTCGTGATTGTCCTGAAAGCTGAGTGATAAGTAGTTCAGAGAGAGATGGCAGAGCCTGGTGATCAGGAACTCAGCTCCCTGCTGTCAATCCTGGCTCTGCCCCTCAGCTGCTGAGCATTGCAGGCAAGTTGCTTGGCCTCTCTGTGCCTTCGTTTTCTCATCTCTGAAATGGGGCTATTAAAAGTCCTTACCCCTGGGTTATAAGGATTAAATGAATCAATATTTATAAAATGCCTAGAAGGATGTGCTGTGCATTGCATCCTCGTGACCTCAGCTCATGGCTGGGTGTGAAATGGAAACACAAAATATTGCTGAATGAATGAATGAGTGAATGAATGAATGGACGACACGTTAGTGGAGGAGATGGGACCCGGTGGCTCACGCCTGTAATCCCAGTACTTTGGGAGGCTGAGGCAGGCGTTCTTTGAGAGGCTGCACTTTGGGAGGCTGAGGTTAGGAGTTTGAGACCAGCCTGGCCAAGATGGTGCAACCTTTTCTCTACTAAAAACACAAAAATTAGCCAGGCGTGATGGCACATGCCTGTAATCTCAGCTACTCGGGAGGCTGAGGCAGGAGAGTCGCCTGAACCTGGGAGGTAGAGGTTGCAATGAGCTGAGGTCATACCACTGCACTCCAGCTTGGGCACCAAGACCGAAGCTCCATCTCAAAAAAAAAGTCAGTGGAGGAGTTATCAGACTGTACTTTCGTCTCACAGATGGCCTAAGGCAGTAATTTCCATAGTTGGCAGACCACGGGCTTGCCTGGACAATCTTGATAGACATTTGGATGCCACTGGAGCCTGGGTTGCTCATCATGAAGAAGGCAGGGTCCCTTGGTGCTCACACCATGTGCCTTCCGAGGAGGGGGCCAGGCGGCAGCCTGGGGGAGCCGTACTGCAAGTGGGGTCTCCAGGTGGGCATCAGTGGCCCCAGGTGGGTCTAAGTGGCCTCCAGGTAGGTGTCAGTGGCTCCATGTGAACATCAGTGGTCCCCAAGTGGGCACCAGTGGCCTCCAGGTGGGTGTCAGTGGCCTCTATGTAGGTATCGGTGGCCCTAGGTGGGTGTCAGTGGCCCTGGGTGTGTGTAAGAGCTGCGGGGCTATCTGTCAGACTTCGGTCATACAGTGGACGTCCAGTGGCTTGAACACATTCTCCTGAGGCCACCTTGAGAGGGTCGCACCCTGCACAGCCATCCCAGCGGAAGATTTATAGACACAGATGCTCAACGGCTCTCAACGAACTCTCTTTTGGGAAGGAAAGTAGGTTCCGACATTTTTAGGGCATTTTTGCAAGAGGTTTGTGGTGAGGAAACTCCCCTCCTGGGGCATCTTTCCAGGTGGACTGGCACCTCTGGGTACATGGGACTCCAGGGTGGGTCCCCGGGGCTCTGGCTTCTGTGGCTTTCCTGTTCTTTCCCCATTCCAGGGGCCAAAGATGGGGTTACATCCCGGGACAAAGATGGACTGTTCCAGTTTCAAGTCTGGGGTTCTGGCCCTTTTGAGGGCGTTTTGAGGTGGCATCCTCCTCCTCTAACTCCTGAAGCTAGATGTCCTCTCTCAGGCTGCTCAGCTCCTCCAGAGCCCACTGCTCATCTAGGAAGGCCGGAAAATGACGCAGGGCTCATGCAGCCCCCAGCTCATGGTCCCAGGCAGAAAAGGATCCCAGGAAACTGCAGCTGCTGTACATGGGGGGCTGGGGGAAAGGAAGAGAGGGAAAGGGGCAGACAGAAGGCAGGGAGAGGGAAAGAAAAAGGGGAAAAGATAATATGTTGGGGTGCATATGGGATCTGCCTCCTGCTCTCTCTGGCACTTTCCAAGTGCACAAACGTAAGAGAACAAGAATATTCAGTGCCACCCTAGTTTGCATTATGATATTAAATAGAATCCACGCAGCAACCCCCACAGGAGTCACTGAATTAACTGGAGGACAGTGGAGTCCCACTTTAGCTGTGAAAGGGATGGAGCAGTGGCCTGGGCACTGGCGCACAAAGTGTCCACGACGTTCTGCTCCTGACAGAGCAAATGGCGGAGCAGCCTGTGTGTTAGATGCAGGTGTGTGCTTGCAACTCATGGGGAAAGGGCTGAAGGAATCCGCACTGAAAATTGTTAGGCCCTGCTAGCCTGCTACACAATGGCCTAATGTATAATATTTATTGTCCACCTCCCCACGCTGGAACTGAAGCCCCACGAGGCAGGGGCTTTTGTCTGTTTTTTTGTTGTTGTTGTTGATGTTTCCAAAGTGCCTAGGGCAGACCCTGGCATATAGTAGGTGCTTAAGAAACAGATACTGAGGCTGAGCGCGGTCACTCATGCCTGTAATCCCAGCACTTCGGGAGGCCGAGGTGGGTGGATCACCTGAGATCAGGAGTTTGAGACCACCCTGGCCAACATGGTGAAACCCTGTCTCTACTAAAAATACAAAAATTAGCTGGATGTGGTGGTGGGCGCCTATAATCCCACTACTCGGGAGGCTGAGGCAGGAGAATTGCTTGAACTCAGGAGGTGGAGGCTGCAGTGAGATCACACCATTGCACTTTAGCCTGGGCGACAAGAGTGAGAGTCTGTCTCAAAAAAAGAAGAAAGAAAGAAAGAAAAGAAAGAAAGAAAGAAAGAAAGAAAGAAAGAAAGAAAGAAAGAGAAAGAAAGAGAGAGAAAGAGAAAGAAAGAGAGAGAAAGAGAAAGAAAGAAAGGAAGGAAGGAAGGAAGGAAGGAAGAAAGAAAGGAAGAAAGAAAAAGAAAGAAAGAAAGAAAGGAAGAAAGAAAAAGAAAGAAAGAAAGAAAGGAAGAAAGAAAAAGAAAGAAAGAAAGAGAGAGAGAGAAAGAGAAGGAAGGAAGGGTTTCTGAATAAATAGATAAACTTTTCATGGTATATTTTCTGAATTGTTTGTATTTTCCACAGTGAACATAGATTACCCTTATATTAAAAAAAATGGCCTTGGGAAATAGACAATTCCCATCTCTATTTTGTGGCTGGGAAGCCTCCAGGAGGAAGATGGATGGGTTCTCGGGGGAGGCAGGGGTTGCTTTGCCCGCTGTCTTTCCCCCTGGCCTTGCTGGCCTCAGAAATGCCCTCAGGAGACCTCACAGGGTCTAGAGCCCTGTTGCCTCTTGGCTGTAGGTTCCTGCTCTGAGACTGTGTCCTGGACACCTGGGCACTGGGCCAGGCACCAGGATTGAGCAGCAAGGACCCTGTGTCTCTCTTTGCTATGGTGCCAAGTTATAAAAATATGGCTTTGTCTCGGTAAGAGGGAGACCGCATTTAGAAGTTCATCAACAGTGGTCGAGGTGCAGCATAGAAAATGACAGTTTCACAGACACACCTGCCCAGCCAGTGGGCGGGAGCCTCACTGTGGGGTGAAGTCCAGGCCCAGGTGGCCTGGGGCTTTCTCTTCGGCTTTTCCTTGGCTCTTCAGTCTGTCCCTTGAGCCCATCATAGCTGACAATGCTGACCCTCAAGGCTCACGTCCACGGAGTTTCTCTGCGGGACAGAGTCGGGGCGCCCACCCCTGTGCCTTCCTTCCCCAAATCTGTACAGGACTCTGGGGGAGCCACAGAGACGGTCAGACCCGGCCCTGCACCAGGGCTCATAGTCCAGTGAGGCCTGACTCTGGCCATGGGGTCAGCCCCCCAGGTGCCACGCTATCTCAGGGCACGAGACCAGCAGACTTCGGCCCTCTTTTTGCTTTGGGGACAGGCAGACTGTGTAGAGTCTCAGCTTCAGCAAAAGAAGAGAGCTGGGCTGGGGCTGGGAGAGGCAGAGTGATGAGGAGGTTGCCCGGCTCTCCTGGCAGGGTCTGCGTTAGAGGGGTTCCATCAGGGAGAGGAGGGGGGAGGCAGGGAAGGAGAGAGGAGAAGCAAGTCCTGGCTGGTACCTCCTCAGCACAGGCTGCCTGTGCCCCTGATGTGTACAAGCCTCACGCTGCTATTGTTGCACCTATTTTTCAGTTGTAGAAACCAAAGTTGGTCCTATCGCTGCCTGGGTCCCCATATTTGGGCAGCGGAGGCTCTGGGGGACGTGATCAGGGAGGTGAGAGGAAGAGACTGCTCTACGTCTGGAAAAACAACCTCCAAGCTTGCAGAGGTCGGAGCCCGGCTCGTGGAAGAAGACAGAGATGGGACCAAACACTGGTGCTGCCAGGTCTCAGTGGGTGACCTGGGGCTTACGCTGGGGATGATCATATGCCATTTCAAATGCCCAACCCCAATCTGGCACAGCACACGGGGCTTATTAATGCCACTAGAACTGTCCTTTCCCTAGGGACTCAGCCAGCCTGGTCAGAAGTGGGCAGGCTCTTGAGAGCCTCCTATGGGTCTCTGACCCTGGTTTTCGGACTCTAGCTCAAAAGAAGTGGCAAAAACTCCTGCTCTGTCCACACCAGGTCAGGGCTGGGCCCCGGCCACCCTGCAGCTTGCAACCTGCGAATGCCATTGGGTGCCAAGGTAGGGGGCGCTAGGGAGGGGAGGCCTTTTCTTTGATGCAACAACAGGTTTGGTGGGTCACAAAAGACTATCTATTGTGGGGTCAATATATATAAAATGTCCAGAACATGGCCAGGTGCAGTGGCTCATGCCTGTAATCTCAGCACTTTGGAAGGCTAAGGTGGGAGGATCACCTGAGGCCAGGAATTCAAGACTAGCCTGGCCAACATGGTGAAACCCTGTCTATACTAAAAATACAAAAAAATTAGTTGTGCATGATGACGGGCACCTGTAATCCCAGCTACTTGGGAGCTGAGGCAGGAGAATCACTTGAACTTGGGAGGCAGAGGTTGCAGTGAGCCAAGGACGTGCCACTGTACTCCAGCCTAGGTGACAGAGTGAGACTCGGTCTAAATAAATAAATAAATAAATAGTCCAGAACAGGCAAATTCATATAGGCAGAAAGCAGATTCGTGGATGCCAGGAGTTGGAGGGATTAGGGGAAGAGGAGAGTGACTGCTAATGGCTAGAGGGGTTCTGGAGGTGATTAAAACATTCTGAAGTTGATAGTGGTAATGGTCATACAACTCTATGAATAAAACCTTCTAAATCGCATGCCTTCAATGGGTGAATTTCATGGTATGTAAATTACATTTCAACAAAGCTACCATAAAAACAAAGAGATTTGCGTCTTGGCCTGGAGGAAAGCTCCCAGGTTTTGGCCCTAGGGAAGTGCCCCTGCATGCCCAGCACACGCTGGGCAAGGTGGGCACCCCAGGCACTGGACTGGGCACCAGGACTGAGCAGCAAGGACCCCATGTCTTTCTTTGCTGTAGTGCCAAGTTATGAAAACATGGCTCTGTCTCAATACAAGAAAGAGTGTATTGAAAAGCTCATCAGCAGTGGTAGAGGCGCAGCTGAGAAAATGTCAGTTTCACAAAAGCATCTGTCTAGCCAGTGGGCGGGGGCCTTGCCGTGGGGCAAAGTCCAGGCCCAGTGGCCTGGGGCTTTCTCTTTGGCTTTTCCTGGGAGCTCCATTCTAGGGGACTCATGCTTTCCAAACTCCCTTGTCAGCCCCATACTCACAGTAGGGGCTGTAGGACGAGGCCTCGGACCCTCAGAAGAATTCTTTTCTAGTCCTGTTCTGGTTTGGCCAAAGCCTGAGGCCCCAGCACCCTGGAGACAGGTAGGTGCAGGCCCTGCAAGTCAGGCAGGGAAAGGGTTAAGGCTGCTGCAGTGGGGCTGGGGGAGCCATAGCTGTCAGTTTGCAGGCAGGCATGGGACAGGGCCTAGGCAGGCTCTTTCCCTGGGTGACAGGCAGGTAAGATCAAAAGCTGTTGGGACAAAAGGGGCTGAGGTGAATTGTCCTGGCCAAAGGCAGGGCACTCTGGGAGAGTGTGCAGCCCAGCCAGGCCTCAGACATGCACCCCAGAAGAACCCCCACCCTAACAGCAAGCACCATGTGGGGGTCAAAGGTCGGGGTGTTTGGCTTGGATTATGGTGCCTGCCTTTCACCCAGAGCAAGAAAGCCAGAGAGCAGGATAAGAACCTTCCGGATTGGAACTGCCAGGAAAGGCTCCTTTGTGAGCTGCGGCTAATGAAAATGTCATTGTGGCTCGGAGGCATTCTTTACATTTGTGTGCATGTCCCCAAGAGAGACACACGGCACCTCTAAATAACCCGGTAACGAGACTCACCCAGGAACAGCCAAGCCAGCGTTTTCCACCAGCCTAATGACGGCCCCAATGAGTTCAGCCTTTGTTGCATAATCTGTTGCTAAAAGGATTTAAAATTCAAGAAAGAAAAATGTTAGGGCCAATTAGCTACATTGTGCAGGCCTCGATGTCTATATGGGCCCCAAGTTCCTCTCTTGAAGTCAAGTGGGGGCTTTGCTTAAGCCCGTCTGCCCATCAGACCCCAAGCTGGACCCAATTGATCTTTCAGAGTCGGATTTTGTTGTGTAACATGGCATGGGAGAGAAGGTCTAGGAGCTCAGGGCAGGGGCCCAGAGAAATCCTTCCCAGTTCACTACTTACGCTACTGACACATAGGGAAAAGGAAGGCTTTTATTTCTCCCAAGATGTCAGTTTAAAATACATCTCCAGGCCGGGCGCGGTGGCTTATGTCTGTAATCCCAACACTGTGAGGCCAAGATAGGAGGATTGCTTGAGCCCAGAAGTTCAAGATCAACCTGTGCAATATAGCAAGACCCATCTCTTAAAAACAATTTTAATTTAATTTAAAAAATAAATAAAATAAATCTCCAGGGTAGCAGCACATTGTTCTGGCATTTCTGCTCACAGGTCTGTGCTGATGACGGCAAAACATGATGATGACGGCCGTGGTGTCAAATTCCACTGGACATGAATCCAGCTGCATGGTCCCCACACTATGAGCCTTTGCCTGGGCTTCAGCCTTCACATCCATTCCTGGGCAGAGCTGACGCCAGAGGAGAGAGAGACCACATACCGAGGACAGTCCTGGTCCCTTGTAGTCCTGTCTGTGCCTTGCAGTGAATACCCTGCACACCAGCTGGCTTATTCATCACCAAAGGAATCCCTATTTGCAGTAAAAATCAAGTCAATAGCAAAATTAGTACCAAAGACTCAAAGAGAAAAGTTCTCCCTCTCACCTCTTTGTATCCTTACTTCCCAGAGGTGGTCATTCCTACCGCTGCTTGCCTATCTTGCAGAAGGGCCCTGTGTATAAATCACATGTGTGGGCCGGGCACGGTGGCTCACACCTGTAATCCCAGAACTTTGGGAGGCTGAGGAGTGTGGATCACCTGAGGTAAAGAGTTCGAGACCAGCCTGACCAACATGGAGAAACCCAGCCTCTACTAAAAATACAAAAATTAGCTGGGCGTGGTGGCGCATGCCTGTAATCCCAGCTACTCTGGAGACTGAGGCAGGAGAACTGCTCTAATCTGGGAGGCAGAGGTTGCAGTGAGCAGAGATCATGCCACTGCACTCCAGCCTGGGCAACACAGCGATACTCTGTCTAAAAATAAAAAATAAAAAAATCACATGTATGAATACCAACAACAGCAGCAAGCACTGATCTGGTGTGTCCTGCTCGCCAGACACTGTCCCAGCTCTTCACCCATATGGATTCATGTTGGCCTTCTAAGAACACTGTGGCACGTTCCTGTTTTATAGATGAGGACATTGAGGTCCAGAGAGATTACTATGCCCAAGTCCTCACAGGTCATACATGGCAGAATCTGGATTCCAACCCAGCAACTGACACATGGGAGGGCACTCTGGTTGCTACTGTGTCATTCCCTTCCTGGCCGCCCTGAGCACGACTCCGGCTGTCTGCTGTCCCGAAAGCTTCACAGCGCACCCTTGTGTGGCCATCAGTCTCTGACGGGAGGATTCTTTCTGGTCTGAAATCCTGCGGAAGGATGCTGCTTGTGCGTGTTTCTTTATAGAATCTGCAAGATAAAGTGTCAGAGTGTCAGGTGTGGCGTTCCTCAAGCAAAAGGCATTGTGATGGACACGTCATAGTCACGGCCCAGTGTCCCCTGTGATGATGGCCCTGGTTTGCACCTCCCCCCACCCCCACCTCTGCAGAGACAGGCTCAAGGCCCATTCTCGGTCTTTTTAGTTGCCCTGATGGTTTTATCTATTGGTTGAACTCGTTCAAGTTTGAGAAGTGCCTGGAATTAGCTCTGTTTCCGAGGAGCAGTTCTTTCGTGGGCGATTTTCTAGTCTATCACTTTTCTGGAGTTTTGCCAAATCAAATTTTGCAGAAAGCCTCCTGCATCCCTACTGAAAGGTCTCCAAGTGGGTCATGCCACCCTGCCAGGGGGTGAGAGGGGATGAGGCTGCTTGTCCCCGGCCACCCTCTCCCTCTTTGTCAGGATCTATGTAAGGACCTTTTTCTGTCCATGTTTTCACTCAAATGACGGACATTGTCAGGTCAGGGATGCCATGGAGGTTTCATGCAATCGTTCCTGAAGCATCTCAGGGGGACTTTGGGCCAAGCCCTGGGGAGGGGCCAGGAGGAAAGCAGATCCCGTCCGCCTGCTCCGGAGCTCACAGCCGAGGGCCGGGGGTGGCCGCACAGATGCCCCTTGATGAGGAAGGTGACTGTGCAGTGCAGGAGGCTGAGGGACCCGGGAGGAGGACCCTGGCCCAGCCAGGGCGAGGGGGTTTAAGGACCACCCCCAACCCCGAGGAGAGACTCTCTTAGCTGCATCTGGATGGACATGAGGAATCTAAACAAGCCAAAGGTTTGGAGGAGGAGAGGGAGCAGTAGCTGCAGGTGGTGGTAACAGTCCGTGCAGAGACCCCAGAGTGGGGAGGAGCCGGTGCTCACAGGGAATGTCCAGGTCACAGCAGCTGCTCAAGGCCAAGGGTGGGCCAGGAGGAGCTGAAGAGATGGACAGGGCCCAGACCATGCCCAAATGCAAGCAAAGAGCATGGGCTTCACCCCAGAGATGAGGGGCTGCAGCCCTGCCTCAAAAAACAGAAGGACACAGCATACTCACGGGTGACTCACCCCCACGCGGCTGGAGGCAAAGGAGCCTCCTGAGGCAGGGGCCAGGGCAGCCGTCAGGTGGGTGAAGGCAGGGGTCTTGCCATGGTAGGCACAGGGGCTGCATACAGCTTACTCAGTGACAATCAAGTCCCTGGTGCCAGCCTCTGGAAGTCTGGAAGTTAGCAATGTTTCCCATTAAGGAAAGTGTGTGGCCGGCCATGCCCCCCAACGCTGCAGACTCACTGCCTTTGCAGGGTTGGGGCTTCCAGTCACAGGGTCCCATCCACGTACCAGCCCAGGTGGCTGCAGAAGGTCCCTCGCAGTCATGAAACCAAGGGAGGCTTGGGAAACCACATCTGAAGGGCATGGCTTTGATTTAGTGAGAGGGTGGGGCTGGGCCGGGCAAGGCCACTAGGTCTGAGTCAGAGCCAGAGGTAGGAAGCTGGTCCCCAGGCACTGCTGCCTCTGCGATGTGGTCCTCTTGGCCACCTGAGAACAGCCTGTAGAGAGGCGGTGGTGTCTTTCGGACTTCCTCGAGAGTCCCTGCAGCTTGGGCATTGATGGCCAGTCACCGGGGCTGCAGGACCCTGAGCTCACACAGGCCCGGCAGGACCAGGCCAGCACTTGGCTCCAGAAACTCCCTCCCTGGAAATTTCTTGGGAGTTATCTCAGCTCTTCGGCCCCTTCCTTAGCTCAGGGAAACAGGTCAGAGCACGCTCAGTCCTGGTGGGAGTGGGGTGCTCTGGGACTTGAGAAAAAGGGTAGACATCCTGCTTGTCCTTTAAACTTAGAATAGGGGTTGGGCACAGTGGCTCATGCTGGTTGTCCTAGTGCTTTGGGAGGCTGAGATGGGAGGATCGCTTGAGCTCAGGAGTTTGAGACCAGTCTGGGCAACATAGTGAGACCCCATCTCTACAAAAAATACAAAAATCAGCTGGATATGGTGGCACATGCCTGTAGTCTCAGCTACCTGGGAGGCTGAGGCAGGAGGATCACTTGAGCCTGGGAGGTGGAGGTTGTAGTGAGCCAAACTCTAGCCACTGCACTCCACCCTGGATGACAGAGTGAGACCCGGCCTCAAAAAAAATCCAATAACTTGGAATTGATATCAGAGGCTGACAGCTGTAGGGGCGCTTATGCAGGGTAATGAATAGAGCAGAAAATGGAATCTGGGTGGTCCTGGACCCATGTGCCACCACCCCCAAGATAGACCATGCATACCAGAGTCCATCGGTCCATCGATGCTGGCTCTTGTGATTGTATTTGTAGTGCTCCCCAGCCTCCCCCAGTTGTAGGCGGCTGAGTGAAGGCCCCAGCAGCGCAGCCTCTTTTTCCTAGCAGACACGGGAGCCTCCAAGCAGCACCATGATGGTTTAAGGAGAACATAGAACATGCAGGTGTGGAGGAGGAACACCCTAGACTGGGAGTGGGGAGCCCAGCACTCCTCCCTCTACCCCCACCTCACCATCCCTGCCTCCTGCCCACTGTCCAAGCGTCCTGGCCACACCTCGCACAGGTCAGCACAGGGGAGAGGTAAACAAAGCCTGCCTGCCCTCTAGAGCGAGCTGCCCTGCCTGAGCCGCTGCTGATGAGAAACAGGCCTAGGGATCAGGGTGGCATGGAGGGAGCAATGGCCAGGGAGGCCAGATGAAGATTCTCTCTGCCTGGGGCGTGGGCCCCTCCAGGGGCCGGGGCCAGGTCTGCAGGAATGGCAGGAGCTTCTAGATGGAAAGAATGAAAGAGCCCCCAGGTGGAGGGACTGGCCTGGGCAAAGGTGGAGAGAGGTGGGGGGTGCAAGGCGGGGACACAGGGTGATTGCATGGGTGTGGGTTTGCCGCCACAGCTCGCCATCAAGCCTGGCCCTGCCCAGCTGCAGTTGACTTCATGGTGGGAGGAGGTGGGGGTGTGAATTTCTTCCCTTCCCTCCACCCCAGGACTGGGGGCATACCTCATCATTTACACTTGTTTTGGGCTGAACTGTATCCCCCAAGATTTGTGTGTTGGAGCCCTACTCACCAGGACCTCAGAATGTGGCTGCATTTGGAGCTAGGGTCTTTCAAAGGTGATTAAAGTAAAGCGAGGTCTGCAGAATGGCTCCAGTCCAATCTGACTGGGGTCCTTATAAGAAGAGGCGATGAGGACACAGGCACACACAGAGGGACAAACCTGTGAGGACACAGGGAGAAGACGGCATCTACAAGCCCTGTTGGCTGCCCTGCCTGGAGCCTGATGCCAGGCACTGACAGACGCAGGGGATACAGAGGCTGGTGGCTGCCCTCAGTGTTGTGGGGAAGAAAAAGAGCAGCTGGAGGTGTCTGTCCCTGGGCCAGGGGGCCCTCTGCTCCTTCCTCTCCTCTACCCAAAGAGAATACCTCCTTTACGTCTCAGCTTGGGGCTTCGAAATAGCCAAGTAGCCAGGAAATAAGCCGAACATCCATCCATGGATGAAAAATAAACAGCACGTGGTCTGTGCACACGATGGAATGCCACTGGGGCGCAAAAGGGGAGGACGCACTGGCACACGCCACACCGTGGATGAGCCTCAAAATGCTGCGCAGGCCCCACTGCGGGGAGATGTGCCTTCCATTCCATGCCTGCCTGTGGGGCTCCTAACTTTGCCGGAAGCAAAGCCCCAGCTTTGCCCCAGAGGGACTTAGAGGGGCAACGGTTTTCCTCTCCCCACTGCTCGGGTCCCGGGCCCCATAGCCAGAAGGGGCATTCCAGTCTTCTCGCCTCATCTCCCAGCTGTGTGACCCCGGGCAAGTCACTTCACCTCTCTGAGCCTCCCTTTCTCATCTGTAATGTGGGGCTGATCAGGGCTGTCCCGAGAATTTCAGGGACCCATGGTCTCCCGGTGACACAGGCAGGTTGGGTCTCTCTCCCACTGCTCTTGGGGACAACGATGGGGTAAGAGGATTTGGGGGCGGGCAACATAGAGTGAGTTTGGGGCTGGGAGTCAGCATCACATCTGAGTCCCTGGCCAGCCACCTGTGGCCACACCGTGGGACCCTGTTCTCTGCCCTCTCTCCACCCCAGCTCTCTCTCCAGGGGAAGAGGCTAGGGGTCGACTCAGTACCAGATAGGGCTGGGGTGCTCTGGAGGACAGGGTCCCAGTGCAGAAGTTCGGGGGATGCTGGTTGGAGCACTTTGGCTGCTGGGCCTGGGGTGTCCAGGCTGGGCTCTGGAAAAGACCAATTAGTCAAATGGCTACAGTTGACCATTTGGAAGCAATTAACAGGGTCGCTATTAGCACAGGGTGCACCCCCCACCTGGCTCCAAATGGCAGGGAGAGGGGCGAGGTTGCCATTATGTGGGTGTCTCTGCCCCACCCCACACACAAGACTTTGTGGCCCAGACCCCTGCCCCTGCCGAGCAGATGTGGAGGAATCAGGTTCCCTTCCCTTGGCTGGGCCTGAGGGTCCCAGAGTCCCAGGGTGGGGGTCTGGGGGTGCTTCCTGGGCTGGAAAGATCAACAGGTTTAGATGAGGAGGAAGAACTCAGTAGGTGGGTGGGTAAGGGCCTGGAGGCCCAGCCCGGAAGCCGTGGGAAGTGAACTAGAGGTCCACGCGGGTGGGTGGGCATCCCCAGGGTTCCCCCAACACTACGGCGTTTGTCAGTGGGGCTGGGGCAGCTGGAAAAGGCAGCTTTGGGCTCCAGATAACTCCCTGTGACTGCAGGGTAGACCGCGGATGGAAGGACCCGGCTGAAGGCCGTCGCCAGCGACCGGAGGAGAGAGGAAAACTTGGCCCAGAGAGCTTGGCTGCCTCAGAAAAGTCATGCTCACCAGAACAGAAGACATTGAGCCAGGGCCACCAGGAGGGACCTCAGGCAGGGCACTGGCTATCCTGGTATAACTGCAAATTACGCCCTCTTTCACTCTCAAAGGCAGCAGGGTTTGCATCATAAACTGTGGTCCCCTGCGGCTGGAGCATGCCTTGCGCTGATGGGTGGCCGGAGACTTTGCAGAGGTAATGCCACTCAGTTTCTGGCCCTACCTTTGGGACATCACATACGTGAGAAACCAGTATCTCAGGAGTGACAATACGCAGCCAAGGCCTCATGGCAAGGAAGTGGCCGAGCCATTCATCCATTCATTCATTCATTCATTCATTCATTTTAGGCGTATGCACTGAGTGGCTAGTGTGTCAGGCGCTCCCTAGGAGCTGGAAACCTCTTGCCCATCCCCTGGGCTTCCCTCCTATAGAGGGATCACCCTGGGACCCCTGCTTCAGGGCAGCAGCCCCTGCCCTCATCTTGGGTTCTTGGGCACAGGGCAACCTGGCAGTGGGCAGGGCTGGAGACCAGAGCCCGGGAGTCCCCCTGGGAACTGCTGGGGGCCCCAGGTGTGGAGCAGAAGGGGCATGTACACCCAGATTACGTTGGTCAGATTTTTCTGGCTCCTTCCAGTCCTCCAGAGGGGGTCCTGCCAAGGAGGCAGCCTGGGCCTCGACAGGAAAGGGTATTGGAAGTCCCCTGGCCCCCGCAAGCTGCTCTTGCTCTCTCTCTCTTAAATATTATTGTGTCTTCTCTCCTCTCTCTGTCAGACTGTGCCCCCTGACTGCACCTCTCTCTGAATTTCTTGTGTACACTCCCCTCCCACTACATCTCCTCTCTTCTTGGCCAGGTGTCAGGAGGTAGCAGAGCTAAGGCATTTAGAGCAGGGACCTGTGCCTCTTCCACGCCTCTTAGGGAGCCCAGGTGACCACACATCCCAGCCCAGACCTGCACAGGGCTGCACTGGACAAGCTCTCCTCTTGCTGCTGTCCTTTGGGGCTTTCCTGGCACCATCCTCTGACCCCTGTAACACAGTCTCCATCACCAGGAGTCTGAGGCTCCAGCAGTTCAGTGGCTGGCCTCTGGCCTATTCAAGGACTCTCACAAGCTGGCCCTGGGGCAGCGGCTAGGAGACCCTGACTAAGACTGAGGTGCTCGGGATGGCTTGGGGGTGCCCTCCTTCAGGAGGGCCACCTGGACCCCGTGCACGCTGGAGTGGGCTCATGGAGGACACGCTGCCCTGTGTGTATGG
This sequence comes from Nomascus leucogenys, assembly GCF_006542625.1. NCBI lineage: Eukaryota > Metazoa > Chordata > Mammalia > Primates > Hylobatidae > Nomascus > Nomascus leucogenys. Next base: position 89,164,401 of record NC_044384.1, on the reverse strand, counting down.
GGCCATGGGAGCTGGACATGTCCCAGGGTGTGTGCTCACTGCCACAGCTCATGGTGCCCTGCACACTTGCCTGACCCCAAACCCTGATGCAGATGGCGGGCTGGGGAATGTCAGCCCACCCAACTCACCCCAGAGCCCCTGGTCAACTTGGAGCCAAAGCTGTGGCCTAGACCCCTGGACCCTACAGCATGCCCTCCTCTGGGGCCGGGTTGAGAGAGGCAAATCCCCTGTGCTGGCCCCTGCTTCCTGCTGGCCCCAGGACCCTGGGGGACAGAGGACCAGGAAGCAAGAGAAATGGGTGGGGATGTGGCTTTTCCTGATGCTTTCTGAAGCCCCTCTTCACGGGGCCCCCTGAGATACACCTTGACCCCCACACAGTCCAGGGGACCACCTGGGCATCTGCACTGCTTCAGACCCTCCAGGCCAGGACCCCTCACACCCCTTCCCAGCTTCTACCGGGTTCCTCTTGTCATCACCGACCCGCTGTGGCTGCCAGACGCCCTGTGCTTTTCTCTGGGTGTTCTCCGCGGCTCTGTCTTCTTTCCATCTCCCCTGCCTCCTCTCTTTTTGCCATCTCTATCATTCACATTTTCCATGTCTTTCCCGTCCTTTCCTCCTCCGTTTCTCTCTGTCTCTATCAGCATCTCTTTCTCTCTAGGGCTCTCTGTCTGCGCCCACTTCTCCGGCTTTCGCGTCCCTCCTCCCGCCGCCCCAGGCCCCTCTCTGGACTGCCACTGGGACGGGATCCTCCGAGGCCTGCCCGACCAGCGCTAACCCCACCACGCGGGGTGCCCAGTTGGGGTGCGCAAAAGGAGAGAGCATCTCCAGGCCCGGCCCGCCCCGCGCCTTGCAAGGCTGAGGACAGCGCCGCTGCTCCTGCAGGAAGCGCCGGGCGCAGACACAAACCCGGGGCTCCCCACGCGTGCCCGCGCCCCGGAGCCTCCCCGCCGCCGCCCTCCGCGGTCCCCTTCATTATGCGCCGCCTTTAATGGGCGTTTGTCAGCTCGACTTCCCCGCAAGTTGTTTTCACGGACATCAGTCATCGGCGGCGGCCCCATTGTGCAGGGGGATTGATGGGGAGCGGGAGGGGGTGACAGGGCCTGGGGCGGCCGCCTCAAGGCCTCGGTCTATAATTTTCGGAGGCATAATTGGTCTGGGGGAGGGGGCGGGGGAGGGGCAGAGAGGGGACCTTTCAGAGCCGGGAGGGCGTTCGGGGGCGTGGGGCACGCTGCGGAGCGGCGCCGCGGCTCGACGGCTGTGCGCTGGGGGCGAGTGTATGCAGGCGGCGCCCGGCCCGAACCCCGATCCCCGCGGGGCTCCCCACCCGCCGGCCTCCCGCCCCTCCCGCGCCTCCGCCTGGGGACCACGTCGGCCTTTTGTTGGCGAACCGTCCTTTCTTTCAGCGCTTTGCGCAGCAACGGAAATTTCATTGCTCCTGGGTGGAAATTAAAGGGACTCGCGTTCGCTCTCTCCCTCTCCCTCTCCCACTCTCCCTCTCTTTCTCTCTCTCGCCCACCCTTCCCCCTTCTTCCCCCACCTTTCCTGCGAAGCCGGAGTCAGCTTCTCCAGGCGCGGAAGCCCGCTCGGAGCACCTCGCAGCTGCCCGGCTGCCGCCCCTTCCATGGGCGCCGCGCTCGCCTGCAGCCGCCGCCGCCGCGGGGCGGGCACGATGCCACGATGGGCCTAATCTGGCTGCTGCTGCTCAGCCTGCTGGAGCCCGGCTGGCCCGCAGCGGGCCCTGGGGCGCGGTTGCGGCGCGATGCGGGCGGCCGTGGCGGCGTCTACGAGCACCTTGGAGGGGCGCCCCGGCGCCGCAAGCTCTACTGCGCCACGAAGTACCACCTCCAGCTGCACCCGAGCGGCCGCGTCAACGGCAGCCTGGAGAACAGCGCCTACAGTGAGTGCTCGACGCTGCGGGGCCCCCCCGGGGAAGCGGCGCCGGGAGGGGTCGAGCCCGGGAGAAGGTGCGCTGCGGGGTCCCCGGGGAAGCGGCGCCGGGAGGGGTCGGGCCCGGGAGAAGGCACGGTGCGCCCGGGGTGTCCGGGAAAAGACCGTCTGCCTCCCGCTGCCAGAAGGCGACTGCCAGGGTGCCCTCCTCGCCCTACACGTCCGGGAGAAGAGCGCGCGCTGGGGTCCGAGCAGAACTCGGGGGGATGGGCGTTCACGTCCGAAGAGGGCGCCGGCGGCTGTCAGAGTCCGTCCCCGGTCCGGCCTGCTGGTCTGAGGGGACGCGAGCTAGGCGACCCCGGGGCTCCAGGCTCTGCTGCTTTGGGCAGCTCTGACAAGTTTAAGCCCTTTGAATGTGTCGGAGAAAAGGAGCCGGACAAGGCATTTATCATCCTCTTTATTATTTTGACGACTTCTCCTCCTCCTGCCGACCCCTGGACGCCCCGCCGTCCCCTCCGCCCTCCCCGCTCGCGGCTGCCCAGGTGGCCACCCCCGCCACTGCCTCTGCGCGGAGGACTCTTGCCCTGCGGAGCTCAGTTCCCTGGCCGCGGCCGCCACCGACAGTTATTCCCCGCGCTGGAATCTGCACCTCCCCCGCCTCCGTGCTGGCCGCACAGCTACAGGAGGGTGGAGGCCCTCGCCTTCGGGACGCGCGGATCAGGAGCGCGGAACGGTGTCCGCCCGGGCCTGGGGGTGCAGACACACACACTCCGGCCCCTGCACGCAGGACCCGCGGCCCGGGCTGCGCTCACTGCGGGAGTCCGCCGGGCTACACAGTTGGGCTCCTCTGGTCACAGGGACCTGAGGCCCGCGCCGAGCCCTTTGAGGAGCAGGATAGCGGAGCTCAGGGCCCGAGAGGACCGCATGGGGAGCGCGGGAGGGCAGTCAAGACCACAGCGGTCCTCGGGTGCGCCGCGCGGCGCTCGGCTCCGGCCCGGGGCGCAGGAAGCGGTGCGGCGGCTTGAAGGTGGCGGCGGCCTCAGCAAACCGCGGCTTCCTCCAGGAAAGCCGCAGCCCTGCGAGGGCGTCCTGGGGACATGCGCGTCCGGAGCCGCACGGTGGGCACCAGCTGTCGCCAGGGGGTCCGAGTGCGCGGAACTCGTCTCACAAAGACACCCCGGTTCTCTCCAAAGCCAGGCTCCCCCTCGGAGTCGCACAGCATCCAAACTTCTTGGTGTTGGCTGCTCAGGGGGAGGGGAGGGCGCGCACCCGCAGCCGCCCCTGTCCTGCGTCGAGACTCGGGCTTCGCTGGTCCCCGGGCAGGCACCGCTGAGGCCGCCCAGCCTGCGCACTGGGAAGGCGGGAGGCTCGCAGCCTGCACCGCAGCACCCCTGGGCTGGAGCAAAAGCCCGGTGGTGACCGCGGCTGTGCTCGGACCGCGTGCCAGGAGCGCGCTCCTGAGAGGCATGCCTTGGAGAGGGTGCAGGCAGTCGCCCCAATCCCCTCGCAGCCTCTATTGGGAGACAGTGACCCCAACCCGTCCTTTGATGCAGTCCCCCGCCCCCAGCCCCCACCACAGCACTCGTGTATCCAGAAGGAAAGGCAGGAGGGGAGATTTGAACTTTCTTATCCCTGGGGAGTGGGTGAGACCCGTCCAGCTTCCCTCTGCGGGCTCCAGGGTCTAAACTGGTTTCCTGCCCTCCCAGGTCCCCCGGGGGGTACAATGATCTCCCGCCAGGTCTATTGCCAGCAGGATTTGGGTGGCAGGCACCCTGGCTGTGTTGCTGCCAGTGGGTTATATTATCAGCCTCGTTCATCAAGGCCCAGCTTTCCCGCTGGCAGGCACAGGCATTGAGGACCGTGCAGTCCCCGAGCTCAGACTCCCATGGCTGCCGCCAGAGCTTGATTTCCCGCTCAAGCACATGTGCAGGGGCCTGACAGTCACCCAGCCATAGTGGTCCCCACTTGCTTGTCTGTCGGATGATGATGGCAGCTGGCAAGGTGTTGTGAGGCTCGAATGGAAACCAGGGTGCAGGCAGCGTCAGCAGGTGGGAATGTTAATTTCATTGTTACCCTCCCAAGTCTGAATGAAGAGAAGCCTTCCCTGATGTCCCCTTCTCTACCTCCTGTCCGGTGACTTCCCCCTCCCTGAACTTCCACTCACTCCCCGACCTGTGGGGTGTGTGCTGCCCTCCCCAGTCCTGAGCCCGGGGTGTGGCTTTGGGCAGGGCCAGCTGGGCCTCAGCCGCCCCCTCCGTGGGGGCGGCGGCAGTGAGGCACTTCTCATTTCTTCTAGGTATTCTGGAGATAACGGCAGTGGAGGTGGGCATTGTGGCCATCAGGGGTCTCTTCTCTGGGCGGTACCTGGCCATGAACAAGAGGGGACGACTCTATGCTTCGGTGAGTCCAGGCTGTCACGTGGGTGGGCGGTCTGGCCTGCACATCAAGCCAGGGGACAGGGGATGTGGGCAATAGAACGCTTTGCCCAGGGTACATGGGACCCAAGCTGGGACCAGACCCTGGCCCAGGGCTCCACGCCCAGTGATCTTTGGCTGAGTCTGTTAGAGGCTGCTCTGAGAGTGACCTGGAGCCTGGCCCTGGGGGACCTGGGATCCGGAGAATGCCAGGTTAGCAAAGGTTTCCCCCATCCTCGTCATCACTACCACCCTCCCTTGAGACTAGCTGAGAGCAGGGAAGTGATTGTCCTCCAAATTTCCACCAAGATAAATGGACCCAAGACAACCTGGGTGTGTTCCTTGGGGCAGCCAGAGCTCTCCTGAGAGCATGGAGAGGAGGGCGCTGGCCCAGCTCCGCCGGCTCTCTCCAAGGGTGGAAAGGTGAGAGCTGAAGCCTAGGAGGGGAAGGGAGATGGCGCCCATGTCCCAGGCACACAGGAGCCTTGGAGCCCGGGTTTGGGACCCAGTCTATCTACTGCCTGGGCCTCCACGTAACCAAAAAGGGTCTCCTTACTCTGTGGGTATGGCAGCGCCCCTCTTCATAAGGGGTAGGGGTGGGGAATACACAGAGTAAAATACATGTCACAGGGAAATTTGCTACCTCCAACTAGTCATTACATGCAATTTGGCTGATACTTCCTTGGGCAATGAGAGGTTTTCCATCCACAAGTAGCCTGGCCGACGCGGCCCAAGGACAATCTCCCTGCAGTGAGCTCTCTGCTCAGTCCTGCTCACAGAGGACACATCCCGCAGCTCCCTCTCACAGAAGCTGATGATTTCATCACAGATTTTTAGCCGTTAGGAAGGTCCAGAAAGCTGAGATGCACCCCTTCATTTTCTCTGGTCCAGAGGCTACTCCCTCCTTCCTCCCATCCATTCACCCATCCACCCATTCACCCATCCACTCATCCACCCATCCACCCATCCATCCACCTATCCATCCATCCATCCATCCATCCATCCATCCATCCATCCATCCACCCATCCACCCATTCACCCATCCACTCATCCATCCATCCATCCATCCATCCATCCATCCACCCACCCACCTATCTACCCATCCACTCACCCATTCACCCATCCACCCACCCACTCACCCATCCACCCATCCACCCACCCACTCACCCATCCATCTATCCACCTGTCCATCTGGCATTCAGTCCATTCATCGGTCAGTGTCCTGGAAGCTGTGTCTGGGAGCAGGGGCCCTCATGGTGCCAGCTTCTGCCATAGGGGACCCAGGATTTGGAGAGACAGAATAAAGCATGACATGAGGGGGTCCCAGTGGTTCAGAGCCCACCTGGGGCTTCCATGCCTGAGAGCTCACAGCCTGGCTTTGAGAAGGGTGGACAGAGGCTCCTAGCCCCACCAGAGATGCTTAGCTGAGCACTCTGGCTGGAGGGTGTGGAACTTTCCAGAGTGCCCAGTGGAGAAGTTCCCACTGCCCTGCAGACAACCTAGGAGGCATAGTAGCCTGGATGCCAACCCTATCACCTGCCACCTGCCACCTGATACCACAGTCCTGCATGTGGCCAGCTTGTCCAGGAGTGCTGTCCCACCACGGGGCTCCCTGGACTTTGCCGGCAGCATGCTTGCCCTCAGGCCAGCTCATCCCACTGTGGGCCAATGGGCACTGCACCCCGACGCTCCTGGGTCTGGCCCTGACATCCCTTCTGAGGTATAGACCACCCTCTCCCAACATCCTGCTGACTCGGACACTCCAACTGAACTCAGCAGCTCCCCGACTCCCCATCTTAATCATCGCCCCACCAGCCACTCACTCTCACCCAGAATGGGCTGGGAGTCACGGTAGACCCCTCCTGCTGTTCAGTCTGTCCCTAGTCCTCAGACCACGCCCCTGCATCTCTTCAGCCCACGCACCTCACCTCCCTCTGCCTCATCCCCGAGAGCACACCTTATAAGGCAGGCTCATCACTTCCCACCTGGATCACCACTCCAGCCTCTCCCACCTCCAGCCCATCTGTTTGTCAAGCCATCCATCCTCTACCCTCCCTTCCTTCCTTCCTTCCGTCCTTCCCCTTCCTTCATTCTCTTCACCCATCTGTCCATACACCTCTCCTTCCTTCCTTCTTTCCTTTCTCTCATCCTTCTTTCCATCCATCCTTCCATCCATTCGTCCATCCATCTGCCCATTCACATGTCCATCCATCCATGCTCCCTCCTTCCTTCCATCCTTTCACCCATCCACCCATCCACCCATCCATCCATCCATCCATCCATCCATCCATCCACCCATCCACTCATCCATCCATCCACCCATCCATCCATCCACCCATCCACCCATCCATCCATCTACCCATCCACCCATCCATCCATCCACCCATCCACCCATCCACCCATCCATCCATCCATCCAGCCATCCACCCACCCGACATTCAGTCCTTTGTTCACCAGTCAGTGTCCTGGGCACTTACCATGTGTTGCACTCTGCTACTGCATGTTAAGGGGGCTTCCTAAAAAAGCAAATCAGCCCAGTTCATGGCTTCTGAGGACTCCCATGACGTGCAGGCATCCCCCAGGTACCTTAGCTCCACCCACAGAGCAGCAGCCCAGGTGCCATCTGCTCCCAGGGGGGCCATCATCCGAAGGTTAAGCCTCCTCCAGCTTCCAGAAGCCCCTTCAACTCTCCAAGCCATCTGTGCTGCTCAGACCACACCTTCACTGCCTGGAATGCCCTCCTCCAGAAAATGCCCATGAGAAAGTGCCCACCCCGCCCTTACGGCTCTCTTCAGAAGTCACCTCCTCAACAAAGTGGCTTCGGAGTCAGCTTCCTCCCCGCCACTCATAGGGTGGAAGCGGCCCTGGGGGAGGGGCCTGTGGAACCAGGTCTGGTGGGACAGCAGTGTCAGGACATACATTGGAAAGTGTTGTCACAGCGAGTCCCAACTGCAGTAGCTCTGGAGTCTATGGCCCTGGCCCCTGAGCCAACACCTTCTGCCCTGGTCATCTTGGCCACCCCAGGTGCCCTACCACGTGTCAGCAAGTGATCTACACTGCCCCCAATCTCCCACCTCGGGAGAGCCTGAGCCCCCTGCCACCTGAGGCTCACAGGCACGTGTCCTTCAGTGACCCACCCCGCCAAGTGACCCCCCAAAGAGAAAGCCTATTTCCTAGCCTCTCTGGCCCTGAGAGGATGCACCTGCTGCAGGATCGAGGGACCTGGGGGAAGCTTGGGTCCTACCCTGAGCTTCTCACAGTCTGCCGTGGGGGCCAGACACTAACATGGTGTACCCAGTGTGTGGGGTGCGGAAGTCGGCCCTGAGCCCACTCGCTCATTCCCAGTAGCCGCTGAGCCCCAGGCTATGTGGGGGTCAGGCACAGAGCAGACACTGTTCTATCCCCCTGTAATGTAAGGCCTGGCACCACCCCTGGGCCTCAGTTTCCCCATCTATAAACATGGAGACTGATCTTGGATAGTAACATCCATACTGTGGCCCAGGGGGCACTGGGCTTCCAAGAGGGCTGGAGAGCAGGGGGGTCTGGGTTATGGGGAGAGGCAGCCCCTACCACCAGGTCAAGCCTTCCACCCTTTCCTGCTCTGGGCTTTCATGTCGCTGAAAAAGAGGATGGGGTGCTTGAAGCATCCTGTTCCCTGAGGTCCTGCGAGGTCAGATGCTGCTCGGTCCAGTCTGGGAGCCCCTGGAGGCCATTTCCACTCTCCCTCTCTCCCACGGGACACCACACCCCAGATGGGGACAGACTATGAGGGCCTCCGACTCCTCCCTGCGGCCAGTCCCCAGGAGGAAAGTGAGATCCTGCTGTCTGCCTTGCACCTGCTGCTTCCACCTCCCACCACCCTTTCTGGTTTGGAGGGAGTAGCTCCTGTCAGTCATCCCCTGAGGGAGGTGGCCCTGGGCGTTACCACTTACCTGTAGCTGGGACTGAAGCCTAGTGGGTCTGCATAAGGCATAACCACCCCTTCCCTACCCCACAGACCAAGAAGACCCCATGAGGCAGCCCTTGAGGGAAACTCCCATGGCCAGGCCTTGGGGATGTTGGTGTAAGCTCCTTCAGTTCAGAGCTTCACTGTGCCTTTGAGAGGGCAGGGTCCCTTCTGCCCTTCCCCCACTGCACCCCGGGCCTGACAAGGGTCCCATTAATCTCTGATGACAAAGAGGTGTCCTCTCTGTCCTGCTTGTGGTGGGACACCCCAGCTTCTGCTCTCATCCTAAGAACAGCAGTATCTGTGGCACTGATTGAGCATGTGCCTCATGCCAGGCCTCAGCCCCTGGTCTGTGTTGTAACTTCTTCAACGTGCAAGGCGGGATCCTCCAGCTTAAGAGAGTGCTGCTCAGGGGTCAATGACCCCAGCTGAGGCCCCTGAGCGCAGCATTTAATGGAGAGTCTGGGCTCATCAAACCTGGCCGTGTCCCCTTCCCTTCCTGCTTTTTGTGTTCTTTCTTCTTTTTTCTTTTCTGCAATTTCTTTTTTATTTGAGTCAGAGTTTTGCTCTTGTCACCCAGACTGGAGTGCAGCGGCACAATCTCTGCTCACTGCAACCTCTGCCTCCCGGGTTCAAGTGATTCTCCTGCCTAAGCCTCCCGAGTAGCTGGGATTGTGGGTGCACGCCACCACGCGTGGCTAATTTTTTTGTACTCTTAGTAGAGACGGGGTTTTGCCATGTTGCCCAGGCTGGTCTCGAACTCCTGACCTCAGGTGATTCACCCGCCTCGGCCTCCCAAACTGCTGGGATTACAGGCATGAGCCACCACACCCAGCCTCTGCAATTTCTTTAAAAGAGATCTGGGTGCTGTCATCTTCCTTTGACCAAATGCCCAGTCCTTGCTGATCTCCACACTGCCAGCAGACCTCCAGGGCACCTGGATTGGCCGGCCTGGTCTCTGCTCCACAGACAACCCTACACATCCCTTTGCTGGGTCAGTGCCCTCAGACGGGGACAGAGGCTGGTGGAACCCAGAGAGCAGGAGCTGGGTGTTGTTTGGCACAGCTTTGAGCGAAGGTGACCTTTGGGCAGAAGGCCAAGTTCACCAGGCACACAGGGGAGGAAGGACATGCTGGGCAGAGGGCAGGGCCTAGGCAAAGGTGTGGCGGGCTGGGAGTGTGCCAGGGTTTGGCACTGGACCGAACAGTCTCAGAGGAGGGGAGGGAGGCATCGGGCAACCCTGGGCCCTGATGCTGGCGCAGTCTCCCTGGGGCACTGACCGTGACATCTCATCCCCGCAGGAGCACTACAGCGCCGAGTGCGAGTTTGTGGAGCGGATCCACGAGCTGGGCTATAACACATATGCCTCCCGGCTGTACCGGACGGTGTCTAGTACGCCTGGGGCCCGGCGGCAGCCCAGCGCCGAGAGACTGTGGTACGTGTCTGTGAACGGCAAGGGCCGGCCCCGCAGGGGCTTCAAGACCCGCCGCACACAGAAGTCCTCCCTGTTCCTGCCCCGCGTGCTGGACCACAGGGACCACGAGATGGTGCGGCAGCTGCAGGGTGGGCTGCCCAGACCCCCTGGTAAGGGGGTCCAGCCCCGACGGCGGCGGCAGAAGCAGAGCCCGGATAGCCTGGAGCCCTCGTACGTTCAGGCCCCGAGACTGGGCTCCCAGCTGGAGGCCAGTACGCACTAGCTGGGCCTGGTGGCCACCGCCAGAGCTCCTGGTGACGTCTTGGCATGGCAGCCTCTCGACTCTGACTCTCCTCCTTGAGCACTTGCCCCTGCGTTCTGCGTCTGGATTCTCAGCTATTTCCAGAGCCAGCTCAAATCAGGGTCCAGTGGGAACTGAAGAGGGCCCAAGTCGGAGGTCGGAGGGGGCTGCCTGCAATGCAGGGCATTTGTGGGTCTGTGTGGCAAGAAGCCCACAGGGAAGGGCCTGAGTGCCAGCCCTGGCAGACTGAGGAGCCTCCCAGGAGCAGTGGGGCAGCGTGGGGCTTTGTGTCATCAAAACATTAAAGTATTCTATTCTACTCTGTCGTTTGGTAGATCGTGATTCAGGCTGAGGAGCGCTTGCCGCCTTTACTGGAACGGGCTTGCTTTGAACACAGCAGAATCTGCGCTGGCATTAGCCTGCATCAGCTGCTGCTTTAAGAGGAAGACAGTATTCCCAGAAATCAGGTTAAAGGTGCATTTCAGTCCCCTGTTTTTAGAAAGTTATGATTTTTTTGGATGGATGGAAACAAGCTAAGGCATGTTTGTGCATGTGTGTGCATCGTGTGTGTGTGCGTGGAGAGGAGTGTGTATTTCTGAAAGCGTGAGTGCACATGTGGGTATGTGTGTTCTTATGTTAGTGTGTGCCTGTGTGTAGACCTGTATGTGTGTGTGTGTTTCTGGGTGTGTCTGAATGTGTGATGTGTGTGTGTGTGTCTGTGTGTGTATGTGTGTGTGTGGAGAGAGAGAGGTTACTTTCTTTGAAAACTCTAAAAACCTCCTCCCTCTGGAAGCTGTGTGCTTCTCCAGGGACCCTTTAGAGCAACTGTGTCAGGTCAGGCAGCACAGAAACTTCCTTTATCCTTACAACCTCCTCTTGGGGCCCGTGCATCCCGCCTTTACCTAAGAAGGTGAGGCTCAGAGAAGCAATTACTCAGTGGCCGGGCCCTGCCTTGGACTAGGTGCCTCCTTACACCTGTTCCACAACAATGGCATGGGTGGGATCACCTGGGCCAGTCCAGGTGAGAGCCAGCATGGGCAGTGTACTAACCTCTCCTGGCACTTGGCAGGATGGGCAGGGTCCAGGTGAGGAGTCTGTCCTGAGCCTGGGACTGCGAGGACCATCGCTCTCTGTTCCCATGCCCTCCCAGGGGTCACAGAGCCCAGGGTCAGAGAACTTAGGGTCAGAGAGGCCAGAGGCAGAGGGCTGAGACTCAGAGAGCCCAGGGTCAGAGAACTTAGGGTCAGAGAGGCCAGAGTCAGAGCTGAGACTCAGAGAGTCCAGGGTCAGAGTGTCCAGGGCCAGAGAGCTTATGGTCACAGAGCCCAGACTCAGAGAGCCCAGAATCGGAGCCCCCGATTGGTCAGTGCAGACTCGCCAAACCCACAGGGAGGCTGGGCTCCTCACTGGCACGTGTGCAACACAAGTGAAAATCTTGGTGCCTCCTTCAGCCCCCAGCACATGTCAGATTTCCCGGAATGGCTCCCCTGCAGGTGCGAACATTCCTGGCAGTCAACAGGAGCAGCGCGCAGGCTGAGCTCTGCTGTGGGTTTTGTTGTTTGTCCAGAGTGAGATGGGGCAGGGGCTGCCATCGCTCCCTCCTTGCAGATGATGGCCCTGAGGCCTGGCAAGGGGAACTTTCCCAGGGCCGTGTCGACGCAGGGGAAGCAGTGGCAATCAGTGCTACAGGTTCAACAGGTGGTCCCTGATGAAGGCGTAGGAAACACTGGGGGCTCTTGTTTAACATGTAAAACAGCTTTGACAAGAGAATGTGGATTTTTTGCAGCTGACAGCTGTGCCGAGGTCACCTTCTTCCCCACACCAGAGTCCAAGGGACTTCATTTTGTGTGTGTGTTTGGGAGGTCATGGGCTGAATTATGTCTCCTCCTCAGAGTTCATCTGTTGAAGTCCTAATCCCTAGTAACTCAGCCTGTAACCTTATTTGGAGTAGGGTCATTACAGATGCAATTGGTGAAGATGAGGTCACATAGGAGTAGAATGACCCCTGAATCCATTGTGACCAGGGTCCTCCTTAAGGGACACATGAGCACAGCCGTGCACACAGGAGGACACCATGAGAGCGTAAAGGTGGGGACAAGGGTGACCCTTATACAAACCAAGGAGTGCCAAAGTTTGCCAACAAACACCAGCAGCTAAGGGACAAGAAAGGAACAGATTCTGCCCTGCAGCCCTGAGAAGGAGCCAGCCCTGCTGACACCCCAGTCTTGGACATCCAGTCCAGAGTCCTGCAGATGATAAATGTCTGTTTGAGCCACCTACCCTGTGTGGGGCTGTGTTACCACAGCTTGAGCATCAGGCACAGAGGGCAAGGGGCCTGCTGGCCCCCAAAAGGAGAGCGACCCTGCTTCTGCTGGATGAGGGGAAGGGGAGAGAAGGCGGGCCCCAGGCTGAGATCGTGGGCTCCCTGGGAGGGGTCAGAGGGTGCCCACTGCTTCCGGTGCCACGGTGGGAACTCCTGCTTCCTTACACACAGGAGGGGCTGGGGGCAGGTAGAATTCTCCTGAAAAGGAAAGGGGTACGGGGGTGAGGGGGTCCTGGGACCCAGCACCCATTGCTGTTATATGGTTCACCTGTTCCACGTGTGCTCGGGGCGGGCAGTGCCTAGAGACCGCACACCTGTGGCTCTGTGGGAAGATGCCCTCAAAGTCAGGAAAGGCCGCCCCAGGGGCTCCAGGGACAGTGGCCTCCCTACTTGCATTTGCGTCACCCAGAGGGAACCGGAAGGGAGAGAAAGAGGCTGAGCAAGTGGGGCAGGTCTTTGCCTATTGAGTCTCTGGGACTTTGGGTCCAGAACCTGTCAGGAGTAGGAATGGAAAAATTATGCAGTCTATGAAAAATGGTACGGTGGCTCCTCAAAGCACTAAACAGAGAGCTACCATGTGATCCAGCAATTCAACTTCCAGGCATATCCCCAAATAAATGAAAGCAGGATCATGGATAGATGTTTGCACACTCATGTCCACAACAGCGCCATTCGTGGTTGCTCAGAGGTGGAAACAAGCCAAGTGTATTAGGATTCTCTAGAGGGATAGAACTAATAGGAGATATATACGTGTGTGTGTGTGTGTGTGTGTGTGTGTGTGTTTAAAGGGGAGTTATTAAGTACTAACTTACACAATCACAAGGTCCCACAATAGGCCGTCTGCAAGCTTGAGGAGAAAGGAGAGCCAGTCTGAGTCCCAAAACTGAAGATCTTGGAGTCAGATGTTTGATGGCAGGAAGCATCCAACATGGGAGAAAGATGTAGCCTGGGAGGCTAGGCCAATGTCGCCGTTTCACCTTCTTCTGCCTGCTTTGTATTCGCTGGCAACAGGTTAGGTTGTGCCCACTAGACTAAGGGTGGATCTGCCTTCCCCAGCCCACTGACTCAAACGTTAATCTCTTTTGGCAACACCCTCGCAGACGAACCCAGGATCAATACTTTGTATCCTTCAACCCAATCAAGTTGACAGTATTAACCATCACATCAAGTATCCATCAGCAGAGGGATGGATGCATAGAATGTGCTCCATCGATGCAACGGAATGCCATTCAGTCTTAAAAAGGAAGGACATGGCTGGGCATGGTGGCTCCCGCCTGGAATCTCAGCACTTTGGGAGGCTGACGCACGATCACCTGAGGTTACCTGAGGCAGGCAGATCACCGAGGTGGGCAGATCACCTGGCCAATGTGGCAAAACCCTGTCTCTACTAAAAATACAAAAATTAGCTGGGCATGGTGGCGAGTACCCGTAGTCCCAGTTACTCAAGAAGGCTGAGGCAGGAGAATCACTTGAACCCAGGAGGCAGAGGTTGCCGTGAGCTGAGATCGCACCACTGCACTCCAGCCTGAGCGACAGAGTGAGACTCCATCTCAAAACAAAACAAAACAAAACAAAACAAAACCCACAGGCCAGGTGTTGTGGCTCACGCCTGTAATCCCAGCACTTTCAGAGGCTGAGGCAGGTGGATCACCTGAGGTCAGGAGTTTGAGACCAGCCTGGTCAACACGGTAAAACCCTGTCTCTACTAAAAATAAAAAATTAGCCAGATGTGGTGGTGGGTGCCTGTAATCCCAGCTACTTGAGAGGCTGAGGCAGGAGAATCGCTAGAACCAGTGGGGGCAGAGGTAGCAGTGAGCCAAGATCATGTCATTGGACTCTAGCCTGGGCAACAAGAGCGAAACTCCGACTCAAAAAAACAAACAAACAAACAAACAAAAACCCCACAAGAATTAGCCAGGGGTGGTGGCGTGCATCTGTAGTCCCAGCTACTTTGGAAGGCTGAAGCATGAGAATTGCTTGAACCCGGGAGGCAGAGGTTGCAGTAAGCCGAGATCGTGCCATTGCCCTCCAGCCTGGGCAACAGAATGAGACTCTGCCTCAGAAAAAAAAAAAAAAAAAAAGGAAAGACATTCTGACACACGCTACAACATGGGTGAACCCTGAGGACATTGTGTTGAGTGAAAAAATATGATACAATTTTACTTAGATGAGATCCCTGAAGTAGTCAAATCCAGAGAGACACAAAGTAGAACGGTGGGTGCTGGGAGCTAGGGGAGGGGAATCGGGAGTTAGTGTTTGATGGAGAGACAGTCGCAGTTTGGGAAGATGGAAAAATACTGAAAGTGGATGATGGTGATGGTTACAGATTGTGGAAGTCCTCAACGCACTCAATTGTACACTTAAAATGGTGACACTCTTGCAGCACCTTGACTGCAGTAGTTCTGTCATTCATCTTCGTGCCCTCCCCATGGAAAGTGCTAGTTGAGAGTGTTGGCAGCATCCAATAACCATTGCTGAATGAAGGAAAAAAAGGAAAAAAGGTCCTCTTGGAGTGGCCAGTAGGTTCCCTGCCTGCCCAGTCGGCCAGCACAGTGCTCTCCAGGGTAGGCACAGGCAGAGGGAGTGCTTGGCCGGGGTGTGGTCCACTCCCCGCTTGCCCCACAGGGGAAGACAGCCTTGCCTGGGTGAAGCCAAGAGACTAAGGACCCCCGCTGCCTGGACCCCTGCATCCCTGCCCTGGAGCCCGCTCGACCTTCTCTGCATCGGATGGAGTCAGTACTTCAATGGGGAGGGTAGGACGGCTGTGGGTGCCCGAGCTTCAGCTGCTCAGAGCGGGCCTTTGAACCCGTCGGTGGGTTCAGAGGCCTCCTGCCTCCCAGGGGTGGAAGGACTCAGAAAGGCGAACCAGCAGGCCTATAATTAGCGCCCACCCATCGGAGGGCCACCGTGCCTCAGCATTCCAGGGCTGTGACAGATATAGCCCCTGGAGCTGACCTCTGTCCCCACTTGGCTGCAACGGCCGGAATACCAGGGGCAGCCCACACTTGTGCCTGAGCGCCTGGCCGGCTGTGTGTCCACACTGAGGAAAGGGACCATGGGAGAAGAGGCTTCTGGGTGGGTAAAAAGCCAGCACACATGCTGTTTTCAGACCTGCTGATTCAGATGTGGCCTTAGTCACTTCTGTTGTTTGATCATGACAGTATTTGCAGCCACGTGGCCCAGAACTGGCAGCTGCCCCTCCCCAGCCTCAGTGTTCCCATCTGTCAAGTGGGGCTCCCACAGTGGTCATTGAGAACTGCTGAGGCCACACAGATGGTGAATGGTCTGTAAATAATAGCTGCATACACAGCCATGAGAGGATGCAAGAGAAAGCCTGGCCCTGCTCTCCAGCCAGCAGCAGGGGAGGCACAGTGCAGAGAAACAGAACACACCTCCACTAGGTGCCCTTTCTGCAGCACTCTTGCTGGAGGGGCGGCTGACCTGGGCCCAGAAGGTGGGGAATGATTGGAAAAGTTTAGAGGACACAGGGAGTGTTGGTGGCGGGCTGGGAGATCCTGGGAGCTCTCATGCCTTGAGCAGGCTGGTTTGAAGACAGAAATTTTAAAAATTCATTTATTATCACTGATAAACAAAAACATTTATCTGTGTTTCGTACCGTTCAGGAGAAAGGCACTGAAATTCATCATCCCTCCATCCACTTATCTATTATTCATCCATCATCCATCTATCCATCCATCCATCTTTCATCTTTCCATCTATCCCTCCATCATTCAATTATATATCCATCCATCCACCCATTCATCTACTCATCTACTATCCATTCATTTATCCATCCATCTTCCATCTTTCCTTCCATCCATCTTCGATCCGTCCTTCTATCCTTCCTTCCATCCATCATTCATTCATTCATCCACCCATCCATCTGTCTACCCATTTATCTACTCATCTACTATGCATTCGTCCATCATCTTTTCATCCATTCCATCCATCCATCCATCCATCCATCTTCCATCCATCCTTCATTCATCCATCCATCTGTCTACCCATTCATCCACTCATCTACTGTCCATCCATCCATCTTTCCATCCATCCTTCATTCTTGCATCCATCTATCCTTCTATCCATCCATCCATCATCCATCCATCCATCCATCATTCATTCATCCATCCATCCATCTGTCCACTCATTCATCTACTCATCTACTATCCATTCATCTACCAATCCATCTTTCATCTTTTCATCCATCCACCCATCCTTTCTATCTTTCCATCCATCCTTCATTCATCCATCCATCCATCTGTCTGTCCACCCATTCACCTACTCATCTACTATCCATTCATCTATCAATCCATCTTCCATCTTTTCATCCATCCATCCTTCTCTCCTTCCATCCATCATCCATCCATCTGTTCACCCATTTATCCTCTCATCTACTGTCCATCCATCCATTCATCCATCCACATCCATCCATCCATCCATCCGTCCATCCATCCATCCATCCATGCATCTTTCCATCCGTTCATCCCCCTATCCATCCACTCATCTACCGTCCATCCAGCAAGCATACGGGCATCCATCAGTGGGTCTGGAGCCTGGGTAGAGAATGCAGCAGGCACCCATACAGCTAGCTAAATGCCAGATCCTCTCCTGGGCAGGATGGACAGTGGTGGAGCTACCTCTCCTTGTGCATCAGAATCTTGCAGTTTCACAGGGCACAGGCTGGCCCTGGGCTATGGAAAGGCTCAGATTGCAGGGCTGAAGAAAGGGCAGAGAAGACAGGACAGAGAAAGAACTGGCTGCCTCGTGAGGAGTATTTAGGATCTCAGGCCTTGGAAGTCAGGTCAACCTGGGCCCCAGGCTAAAAGCTCCCTTCACAGGCTGTGAGGCCAGATAAAGCGCTCTGACATCTCTGTCAATCCCAAACTCTCCCCTGCCCCAGGACCTTTGCACATGCTGTCTGTCGAGAATAGTCTTCCCTCCACTCTTCACTAGTTGAGTCCCTTCACAATCTTTACTTCTAAAGGTGTCACCTCTTCACAGAGACCTACCACGACCACCTTACTCCAATTGGGGCCCTTTCTCATTTTGTTCTTAGAGTGCCTTGTTATTTTCCTTCAAAGAACCCAACATAATCTGTAATTATCTAGTTAATTGTCCACTCACTGCTGTCCCCATCAGTCCCCCACATGCAGGTGAGGCACCTGGGCTATTTATTTCCACCAACTCAAGTCTGCCTTTGGTTGAGGACTACTCCCAGGGACAGACACTCCCTGAACTTCTGGCCTGCTCCCCTCAGACAAGAAATCCGAGGGCTTGTGACGGGAAGCAGAGGGGTGAGGACTGAAGGGTTATGGGTGGAACAATGCCAGTGTCTGCTACATTCTGTCATGATTCACCTTTTGCAGATGAGAAAACTGAGGCTTAGAGAGATGAAGCAATTGTCTCAAGGTCACACAGACAGTGAGGGACATGTCAGGGCTGATTCCAATATCTCTCAGGCTCCAATGTTTGTATTACTTGGAGCCCAAGGAGGGGAGCAAGAACAGGCAGTCGCCAAGAAGTGAGAAGTGGAAAATAATGTGACAGTTCTGAAACTGCAGAACAGAGAGTTACACATGACCCAGCGATTCCACTCCTAGGTATATGCCCCAGAGAAGTGCAAACACACGTCCACACAAAAACCTGTATATTGTTTCTAGCAGCATTATTCATCATAGCCAATGCATGGCAACAACCCAAATGCCCACCAAGTGATTAATGGATAAATACAACGTATCCACTATCTACTGTAGATAGCATATACAATGCTATATGTATACAGTGCTATGGCCTAGGATGAAATGGTGTTCACAGACAAAAGGAATGAAGTGCTGATACGTCTTACACCGCCTCAAGGCATGAACCTTGAGGGCCAGGTGCTAAGTGAAGGAAGCCAGACCAAAGGGACACACTTACGATTCCATTCCTATGAAATGTCCAGAATAGGCAAATCCACAGAGATGGAAAGTAGATTAGTGGCTTCCAGGGGCTGATGGAGAAAGTGGAGAGACTGCTCATTGGTATGGGGGTTCTTTTGGGATGATGAAAGTGTTCTGGAATAGATGGTGGTGATGGTCACCATCAGACTGTAAATATAAATAATGAATTGTACTCCTTGGGTGGATTGTATGGTATGTGAATGATATCACATATGAATGATACCTCAATGAATCTGCTGGCACAGCCACGTGGTCTGCAAGTCTTTCTAGGAGAATGGGGCTGGGCAGGCCCTCCCCACCCTTGGGGACAATTTGGGGCATAGGAAGTGGGGGCTGGGTCATCCCAGGTGGTCCGGGAGGGCACCCCTGCATGCAGTACTGAGGCCTACCAGCAGATGGCAGCGACCTCAGGGACAAGCTTCAGGTGTAGCAGAGTTGGCTGAGGACACCTCACCGGGTCTTTCCATCCATCCATCTTTCCAACGGGTGGGCAATGGTGCCTCTCTGCCCGTGACATGCTTGTGGCGACTGCTGATTTACCCTGACCAGGCAGTCAGGGAGGAATCAGGATGGACCGTGCCTGGGCATTCCGGCACGCCCTGATGGCACACGGAAGGCAGAGGGCCCCCTCCCCAGGCACAAGGGCCAGGCTTGGCACAGAGGAGGAGGCAGTGGGCCTGGGGCCTGGGTAGGGTATGTAGCAGATGCTCATCCTTGCCACTGGAGGAAGGATGGGCAGCACAGCTATACAAAATGATGATGATGATGAGTGGTGGGGGGAGAGGGGGAAGGGAAGGAAGGGAAGCATTTAGTGGGTGCCTTTCCCACCTGGCGCCATGTTGCTTTGACTCCACCTCAGCTCTCTGAGTTGAGTTCTAATTCTCCTCATATGATAGGTGAGTCAGAGAAGAAAGGCTTTCCCGAGGTCACACAGCTTCCAAGAACTGGAGCCAAATTCAAACCCAGCTGCCCGGCTGGTCTCGGGCCCAGGTGGTCTTAATGGGATCTTGATTCCTTGATTTCATGTTTTTTGTCTTAGGGTGTGTGTGTGTGTGTGTGTGTGCGCGCGCGCGTGTGTGACAGGGCGAGACTGTCACTCAGGCTGGAGTGCAGTGGCACGATCTAGCTTCACTACAGCCTCCGCCTCCGCCTCCTGGGTTCAAGCGATTATCATGCCTCAGCCTCCTGAGTAGCTGGGATTACAGGCCCATGGTAGAGACAGGATTTCGCCATGTTGTCCAGGCTGGTCTCCAACTCCTGACTTCAAGTCATCCACCTGCCTCGGCATCCCAAAGTGCTGGGATTACAGGCGTGAACCACTGCGCCCGGCTTGTCTTAGCGTTCTTGATTTAAACCAGTGGTTCCTGAAATTTGCATTTCAGGCCCCACCCCAGGTCTGCTGAACCAGAACCCTGAGTTGAACACCCAGTAATCTGTGTGTTTCAAGCCCGCCAGATAGTTTGGATGCCCTAGAATTTAAGAAACCCTTATTTAAAGGGGCATCCCCATGGGTTGCTAACGCCGACTGAGTTAATGTACACAGTGCTCTGCTATGGGCTGGGTGCTTTTCACCTATCATCCACTGAATTCACCCAGTGACCCTGCAAGGATGGCCACTATGATTCCCATTTTACAGGTAGGGAGACTGAGGCCCAGGGGTAAAGTCTGAAGTCCCTAGCTGGGAGGGATGAGCTTAGACAGGAGGCTGGGTCTGAGAGGCCACTGTGCACCAGGCACAGTGACTGTCACCCCCAACATACACACATTCTCTACCAAGTGGGGATTCCAGGGAAGGCATTGCCGCTGAAATATGGGCATCACTGTCTGGGGACACCTCAGGCCTTGTGCATGAGGAAGACAGGCCAGAGTGGGGGTGGAGGGTCACGGTCCCCTTGAGGCTCACCAAGGCCTCATCTGGGGCATCCCGGACCCCACAGCAGCAGAGTGGGTCCTCTCAATGCTAATCCGACCTGCAGCCCACCTTGAGGTGCACAGGAAAGACTTGCTTTCAGAACCCAGTGGGTTTGGTCCATGGTTCATCTTGGTCCGAGTTGAACCTCCCACAGTACCTGTTTTCCCTCTCTGAGTTATAATGGGATTCAACCTAGCTATGCAGGCCAGAAAACTTAAGATACACGTACCCTAAGCAAGATAAAAACTGGTGTTTCTCACGTAAAGGAAGTCCAGGGTGATGAGGTTGCTCAGATTCATCAAGGACCCAGGTTCCTCCTTCTTTTTCCTTCATATGTGTCATGTAGCTTTGACTTCATGGTACAAAATGGCTGCTTAGGCTCCAGCCATCCCATCCACATTCCATCCAGCAGTAGCAAAAAAGAGGGGTTGGTTTCCTTCCTCAAAGATCATCTCCTAGAAGCCATGTCCACTACTGTTGTGTACCTTTCATTGGCCAGCCTTCAGTCACATGGCCACTCCAAGCTGCAAGAAAGGCTGGGAAATGTAGTTTTTACTGCAGGCAGCCAGTGCCAGGCAAAACTCAGGGCTTCTATTGCTGAGGAGAAAAGAGAAAAGGGATATTGTCAGTGCCACAGCTCTCCTTAGAGGGGGCATCACAATTCCTCATCCACCCACTTGTGTGCCTCCTGGGGTCGTCAAGTGTTTTTTGTTTGTTTGTTTTTGTTTATTTGTTTCGCTTGCAGCTTCTTCAAATGTCAAGAATACAGGGGAATGCTTGGTGAATTGGATGTCCTCTGACTCCACTGTGGGAGTGATGTTATTTACTGCCAGTTCAGCCAGAGACCACCTGCTGGAGG
The DNA here is from genome assembly GCF_006542625.1 of Nomascus leucogenys. NCBI lineage: Eukaryota > Metazoa > Chordata > Mammalia > Primates > Hylobatidae > Nomascus > Nomascus leucogenys. Next base: position 89,143,406 of record NC_044384.1, on the reverse strand, counting down.
TCAGAGCGCTGCTGGTCCCACTCCAAGCCCAGCCATGAGAGCTTCCCCAGCCCAAGCCTGTCGGCCTCCATCAGAGGCTTTTCCAGCATGATGCTGAGTGGCTGTCATCAGAGGCTCCTTTGTGGGTGGCGGTAGGTTTTTTGGGCTGGTGCCCTCACCTGTCACTCCCACCCTCCTCCCAGGGTGGGGCCATGTAAGGGGCATTGGTCAGGTCAGGATGTCCCTGAGCACAGCCCTGAATGGGTGCAGTGGCTCATGCCTGTAATCTCAGCACTTTGGGAGGCCAAGGCAGGTGGATCATCCGAGGTCAGGAGTTTGAGACCAGCCTGGCAGACATGATGAAACCCTGCCTATACTAAAAATACAAAAAATTGGCCAGGTGCGGTGGCACGCACCTGTAATCCCAGCTACTTGGGAGGCTGAGGCAGGAGAGTCGCTTGAACCTGGGAGGCAGAGGTTGCAGCGAGCCAAGATCACGCCATTGCACTCCAGCCTGGGTAACAAGAGTGAAAGCCCGTCTCAAAAAAGAAAAAAAAAAACCACAGTCCTGAGGGCGACAGAAGCCTGCAGGGCTAGCGGGCTCTGAGAGTAGCTGTGCACCAGGCTCTGTGCTCGGGCCACACATGCTTGGCCAAGCTAACCCAGCCCTGGACACTGGAAGTGGCAGTTGCCACCCGAATGCTGGTGCTCAGTCCCCCCGCCTGGGCCCTCAGCTCCTCCCATAGTGTTGGCAGGCACAGTGGGTGCAATGTGTTGGTGGTATCTGCCGCCTTCCTGGATGTCTGATCTCTAGCAGCCCTTCCTGGGGCACTCAGTTGAGGAGGCTCATCCAGGGGCCCTCACCGGGCACATGGCAGGACTTTCATCTGAGCCAGGCCCTGTGTAGACTTCGGCTCCAGCCATGTAGCTTCTCACTGGCAGAGGGGACCAGGCAGTCCTCCTTCCCCAGAGCATGACTTCAAACCCAGTCCAGCACAGGTGTGAGACTCTAAACCCTGCTGGCCAGGTGCCAGCTATGCTCCATCCACCTGGAGACCCCGCAGGGATGGTGATTGGGTTTTGCGGCCCAGAGCTGAGGCCCTGGATTCCTATGCCCGAACAAAGACAGGGGTCAGCCTTCCAGAAATCAGCTTCCCTCCATGATCTTAGGGATGCAGTTCCCCTAGGGGCAGCCTTGTCATGACCCAGGAGGGGTTGGGTGTAGGGAGGAGAGCACTGGACCAGGAGCACGGTGCTGGTCCCGCAGGCCAGAGCTAAAAGCCACAATGTGATGTGACGCTTGCCTCACTGGGTCCCGGAAATGTGCTCTCTCATTCAGGCCTCAGGATTATCCCAGGAGATGTGTTCGGTCACTATCATCCCCATTTTACCGATGAGGGAACAGCTCAGAGAGGTGAAGCCATCTGCCCCAGGTCACACAGCACTTAGTCTTCATGGTTAAAGCAGCTGTTGAACAGTCAGACAGACCCAATTTCCAACCTGGCTCTTACCTTTCCATGAGTGAGACAGTCCTTTGCCCTTCTGAGCCTCGTTTCTCCCCATAAAATGGGCTGTGCCCCTCCCTGCCCCACACCCCTCATAGGGAGCATTGCAGAGCTGGCAGTGTGAGAGACTCAGGTGAGAAGGTCTTAGGGTCTCTGCACAGGCGGGACCCCAGAGGTCATTGGCAGCAACCCCTGGTCTGGTGTCTACTCTAGACCGACCAGGTGGGCCCCTCGGAGAGCCGGCTACCCTGATGGCTGGGTCCTGCAGGAGAGGCTGCTGAGTAGGGATGAAGCTAGGACTTGAGTCCTGGTCCAAGGGGAGCATGACCCCTTGTCCTTGGGGAGTGACATGGCCCAGCTGCAGGCCACCCTTCCATGCCCCACCCCATCTGCAGCTCCCCTGTCCATGAGGAGAGAGCCAGGTAGTGGCCACGCAGCGCAGCTGCCTCCAGCAGCAGATGGTGCTATCCCACTGACCGGGAGGAAGACCTGCACGGCGCCATCCACTCTTCCTGCCCAGCGTCCTTCTCTGCTCACTGACCTCATCTCTGTGCCAGCCTGGCACCGGCCCCTACAGGGAGAGGACGTGGGATGGGCCGGCCCCTGGGTCTGTGCGGCTGACACCAGTGAGGCGCTCACACAATGTAAGCAACAAAGAGCTGGTCAGGCGCGGTGGCTCACGCCTGTAATCCCAGCACTTTGGGAGGCCGAGGCGGGTGGATCCTGAGGTCAGGAGATTGAGACCATCCTGGCTAACACGGTGAAATCCCATCTCTACTACAAATATAAAAAACTAGCCAGGCGCGGTGGCGGGCACCTGTAGTCCCAGCTACTCGAGAGGCTGAGGCAGGAGAATGGCGTGAACCCGGGAGGCGGAGCTTGCCACTGCACTCCAGCCTGGGCAACAGAGAGAGACCTCACCTCAAAAAAAAAAAAAAAAAAAAAAAAAGAAAGAAACAGAGCCACTCCAGGTGGTGGCGAGTGTGTCACATGTCTAAAGCCTGAGCAGGCAAGAGAGACACGGCAGGGGAGACAGGTGACAATTTGACCAGGAAAACCTGCCTAGGGAGGTGACATCAAGTGAAGACCCGAGTGGCAAGAAGGAGCCACCCTGCAGGGAGGGTGTCTGTCAACTGCAGAGGCCCTGGGGCGCAGGAGTTCTAGCCCAGGCCCTGGGCAGCCAGGCCAGTGGGGAGGCTGCCTGGGACCTGCAGAGGGGCTGGGGTGACGGAGGCAGGCAGGGCAGCCTTTGCAGGGCTGAGCCAGGGACTCTGCATTTTGTTCTGAGTGTAGCCAGGGGCTAACTCTGGGGCTGTGGCTCTATGGGCAGGTGCAGAAGCCACGCTACTTTTGGTTGGGATCTTGCTTGTGGCCCACCCTGTAAAAGAGGCCCTCGCTGCTCTCAACGGGGTTGTCTGAGATGCTCCTGCAGCTACTACCGCCCTGCCTCAAGGTTCCTCCACCCCTGCTCCCCTCAGGCCCTCCCTGACCTCCCACAGAACCAAGGAATGGAAATATCCCCAGGGCTTGGCCCACGAGACTGCCAGCACCCATCTCCTGCAAAGCTCATCAGCAAGTACCCTGGAGTGACAGGTGACAGGCCCAAAGTGAAAGGACCGCAGACCGGCATGAACTGTATGAGCTGCTCAGGACAGGAAAGGGCTCATGTTGACAACCTCTACAGCCGCTCACGTTTCTGGGAAAGCTCCCGAGACCCCCAGGAGATAAAGGGACATGGAGGAGAAAACCCGAACGTCAAAGCAACTCATGGAGCCGTATTCAGCCCCACAGTTACCTTCAGCGCAGGAACGGAAACCAAGTACTGTCTCAAAACTGCCATCCAGGCTGGGCGCAGTATCTCACGCCTATAATCCCAGCACTTTGGGAGGCTGAGGTGGGTGGATCCCTTGAGGTCAGGAGTTCGAGATCAGCCTGGCCATCACAGCAAAACTTCATCTCTACTAAAAATACAACAATTAGCTGGGCGTGGTGGCACATGCCTGTAATCCCAGCTACTCGGGAGGCTGAGGCGAGAAGATGACTTAAACCCGGGAGGTGGAGGTTGCAGTGAGCTGAGATCACGCCACTGCATTCCAGCCTGGGTGACAGTGAGACACTGTCTCAAAAAAACAAAAAACAAACAAACAAAACAAACCTGCCATCCAGCCTGGACAACATAGAGAGGCCCCATCTCTACAGAAAATTTAAAAATTAAAAATTGGCAGGGCGTGGTGGTGCATGTCTGTAATCCCACTTACTCTGGAGGCTGAGGTGAAAGGATTGCTTCAGCCCAGGAGTTTAAGGCTGCAGTGAGCTGAGATCACACCACTGCACTCCAGCCTGGGTGACAGAGTGAAACCCCCCATCTCAAAAAGAGAGAATGAAAGAAAGAAAGAAAGAGAGAGAGAAAGAAAGAGAGAGAAAGAGAGAGAGAGAAAGAAAGAAAGAAGAAAGAGAGAAAGAAAGAAGAAAGAAAGAAAGAAAGAAAGAAAGAAAGAAAGAAAGAAAGAAAGAAAGAAAGAAAGAAGGGAGGGAAGGAAGGAAGGAAGGGGAGAAGAAAAAGAAGGAAAGAAAGGAAGAGAAAGAAAGAAAGAAAAGACAGAGAAGAGAAGAGATGAGAAGAGAAAAGGAAAGAACTGTCATCCAAGCCAGGCAAGTCTGATAAACTGTCACAGCCAAGAAGAGCCCGTGAAGATGAGAGAGCTACACGCGATTGGTGTCCTGGCTGGATCCTGGAACAGAAAGAGGACATTAGGGAAAAACTGAGGAGCTCTGTATAAAGCATGGACTTTAGTTAATAATGATGGATCAATATTGGTTCCTTAATTATAATAAGTGCACCACACTAACACAAGGTGTTAATAATGGGGCACTCAGCAGGGAATATACAGGAACTCTGCACTATCTTTGTAATTTTTCTAGAAATCTAAAATTATTTTAAAATAAATGTTTTTGTTTTGTTTTGTTTTTGAGACAGAGTCTCGCTCTGTTGCCCAGGCTGGAGTGCAGTGGTGTGATCTCAGCTCACTGCAACCTCTGACTCCCTGGTTCAAGCAATTCTCCTGCGTCAGCCTCCTGAGTAGCTGGGATTACAGGTGCACACCACCACGCCCAGCTACTTTTTGTATTTTTAGTAGAGATGGGGTTTCACCATGTTGGCCAGGATGGTCTCGATCTCCTGACCTCATGATCCGCCCACCTCGGCCTCCCAAAGTGCTGGGATTACAGGTGTGAGCCACCACACCCGACCTAAAATAAATGTTTATTAAAACTTATTAAAAACTAAAAGTTAAGTATCATTGCCTGCTTGCCAATTAATAAAGACAAAACAAAGTAGGAAAACACACACACACACACACACACACACACACACACATAAAATGTATCCAATGCTGGTGAAGATGTGGTTAAACAGGCAGCCTCCTGTGTGCTCCAAACAGCATCAGCTGACACTTTTAAATTGATACATAATATTTTACTATTTATGGGGTACATGTGATATTTTGTTATATGCATAGGATGTGTTTGTGGGTTTTTTTGTGGCACGCACCTGTGTGTGAGAATGTGGGCGTGTGTTTTGAGACAGGGTCTTGCTCTGTCACCCAGGCTGGAGTGCATTGGTGTAATCATAGCTCACTGAGGCCTCGACCTCCTGGGCTCAAATGATCCTTCTCCCTCAGCTTCCTGAGTAGCTGGGACCACAGGACTGTGCTACCATGCCCAGCTAATTTTTTTTTTTCTATAGAGACCAGGTCTCACTATGTTGCCCAGGCTGGTCTTGAAATCTTGGGCTCATGATCCTCCTGCCTCCACCTCCCATCTGCTGGGATTACAGGCATGAGCCACCGTGCCTGGCCCTGTGCATAGAATATATGATGCTCAGGTCAGGGTGTTTGGGGTGCTGACCACCTTGAGTACTGGTCATTTCTATGTGTTAGAAACATTTCGGCTGGGCACAGTGGCTCACGCCTGTAATTCCAGCACTTTGGGAGGCCGAGACAGGTGGATCACCTGAGGTCAGGAGTTCGAGATCAGCCTGGCCAACGTAGCGAAACCCCGTCTCTACTAAAAATACAAAAATTAGCTGGGCGTGGTGGCAGGTGCCTGTAATCACAGCTACTCGGGAGGCTGAGGCAGGAGAATCACTTGAACCCCGGAGGCGGAGGTTGCAGTGTGCTGAGATCTCACCACTGCACTCCAGCCTGGATGGCAAGAGTGAAACTTTGTCTCAAAAAAAAAAAAAAAAAAGAAACATTTCAAGTCCCCTCTTCTAGCTACTTTGAAATATAAAGCACATTATTGTTTACTTTTGAGGACCTTAAATTTTTAGCCCCCAAATCCAGAGATTCTGCTTCAGAAGATCACATCCAAAATACAGAAAAACAAACTTATGCACAAAGATGTTCATCACAGCATCGTTTATAATAGAAATAAACTCGGAAATCATCTAATATTAGAAACAGAGCAGGGTGGTTAAATAAGCCATGGCCTATTATATCCACCCTCTTGACAGAAGTCACAATGTTTACAAAGATCTTGCAATATTGTGGGAAAATGATAGAGTATATTTGTTAAGTGGGAAAAAGTTGTATTTGCAGGATGATTCATTCATCCATCTGTCAATTCAGCAAATCAACATTTATGGAGGGCTTGGCTGTGCCAGGCAGGCCCTACACTGAAGAGCTGGGATGTCACGGGAGAAGCAGATCATGGACCTGCAGTTATCGCCCACTGGAGTAGAGTGCTGATGGGGGTGGCACTGATGGGGGTGGCCCTGCTGGGCTCTGGAGCACGAGAGCCAGGCAGCTTTTTAAAGATGAGATGCCTTTGAAATGGTGGCATCAGAGAAGGTGGGGACAGCCTTTGCAGGCGCTGCGTAGCAGAAATGGAATCTGAGGAGTGGAGCATGACCAGATGGTCATGGTGGGTGGGGAACTATGCAGAGGCAGCCAGAGTCCAGCCAAAGCCATCAGACCTTCTTATCCAGCAATGGGGAGCCATGGAGGGTGAAGGAGGCAGCAATAGGATCGGATTGCCTCGGGAACATCTCTCAGGAGCCACCTCGAGTTGCCTGTCCTCCCACATTGTGGCAAGACCACTCACCGTGACCCACATCCTTTGTAAGAGGAAGATCCCCTGCCCCCGCCCCAGGACCTATCAGGGCCTTCATCTCAGCGGCCTTTCTGCCACCACATTCCTGGCCTGGGTGATCAAGATGGACGGAGTCTGGGCCCCTTCGGAGTGCCACGGTCACTGCTTCTGGCGTGTCCACATCCCCAGAGCCCAACAGCCCCTCCCCTGGGACTACAATGGCTCATGAGAAACCAAACATCCTCTGGCTCCGGCCCCCACACCCCTGACAACAGGCCGACTTGATGGTGTCCTAGGCCCCTCCCGCCTCCACCCAGGCCCTGGGTCCTGGGAAGCAGAGATGCCCCCACTCCATGCTGGGGCCGGGGGTGAGACAGAGGGTATCAAAGAGCCTGCTCACCCCAATCCAAAGCACATGCGTCTGTGCTGAAGAGGGACCCCCATGGGTCCTGGGAGGCCCCTCTGCTGTGACCCAGGGCAGGACCTGCCGCCCGCAAATGCCCACCGGCTCCAAAAGGTGCCAGGGAGATGGAGATCAGACCATGCAACCAGCCCATGCACAGGACTCTGCCTCCCTTGTCCACATTCTTGTTGAGGCCTCACTGCAAGGGTAGGAGGAAGTGAGGCTCAGAGAAGATGAGTAACTTGCCTGTGGTCACACAGCAAGCGATGAGCAAAGTGGAGCCCCTCAGAGGTCTCTCACCAAGGAGGCCATGTGATTGCTTCTAAAAATGCAGCAAGTCAGCCCACAATGTGTGTACAGCACCCAGAGCGGCCTCAGCCAGTCAACCGAGGCTCCACTGACTTCCGCCACACAGGCTCACCAGGCTAGTGACCCTCACTCCTGCTGATGCGCTGGCCCACGCCCTTGGCCACTAAAGGCCAGGGCCCAGATGCTCACACTCATTCCCGGGCCAGCAGCAGTCAGCCTGATTTGTTCCCAATTCAGCCCAGGCCCACTGTACTTGTAACAGCGACCAGGAAATTCAATGAATCCTAAAACTCACCGATGAAATACGAACCTCCAAGAGAGAGCTGATGTTCTCATGGAAACGTTGTCTGCTTTGGAAAGATTCTGTGAAAATGAGTTACCAAAAAGTCATGCCGGCCAACTGGGATGGGTGGGACTACAGGAAAAGATGAGAGGAGAAATTCACAAGCACATCCAGATCCTGCTCCCGGGTTGTTTGTGAGCCTCTTAAAACGGCTTTTGCCCTGAACTACCAGGTTCACTTCCCTGTGGCTCATTGTACCCGGGTCTCCACTGTCTTTCTGGTTGATGTGCATAACGTGATTCTCTATTTCTTGGCACCAGTGGCTAGTTTCAAGGAGAATTTTTGCCAGCGACTCATGCCTCTGCCTCGCCTGGGAGGGTGTTTGCAGCAACCAGAAATCTCTGCTTTTAACACAAAGCTGACCGGGCCCCAACCCAAGCCCAGCCGAGCCAGCCTTTTTAAAGCCCTGCTAGCTCGCAGCCTCTTGGATTCAGCTCCCAGGGCTGCTGCATGGGCTTCCCTAAGCAAGGCTGCTCGTGTCTCCTCTAGGCCTTTGCCCATGCTGTGCTTCCTGCCTGGAAGCACTGTCACCGCTCAAGCCCGGCTGTAGGTCAACCAGATGCCACTTCTTGGAGGACACCTCCCTGGCCCTTAGACTAGGTCAGTGGCTACTGGTCTCCATCAGACCCTACCTGTAGAGCCCTCTCTTCTTCTTTCTTAATCCTCACCCTACAGGTAATTCCTAGCTCTGTGTCTCCTTCTCCCCTGGGATGTCAGCTTCCCCACTGTGGACATGGCGGCATTTCTGCTGTGTCCACACTGCCTGGAGCCAAACTTGCACCCACAGAAGTACAGCCAACATTTGTTGAATGACTCGCCAGCATTCAAAGTGGGCAAGGTACTCCCTAGACTCTAGGCCTGATGCCATCACAAGGCCAGTAAGAGAGGGAGGCAATGCAGTCTCGAGCTCACAGCCCCAGAGTGGCTTTGCGGGGGGATGCCCCCACTCCATGCTGGCTCCTAGGCCTCACATGCCCACTACGCTTCCGCCCCCATCACTCCGGAGGGTTCACGGCTGCCACTAATTGTCGTCGTGATGCTGGGGCCCACCTGAGGCATTGAGGGACACTTGTCCAGAGACTGGCTTCCCAAGGTGGGAATGCGGAGGGTGGCAGCCCAGAGCGAGGCGTAAGACAGTAAAACCACCTGAGCACTTCATCGTCCAGGTGGTAAGGACACACACCTGAGTCACTTGGCAATTTGCTGTCTTTGGAGCATGGTGCCATCTCTTTAGTAGAATTTGAAGTGGCATTACTTTATCCGTGGGAGTCCTTTCTGCTCGCTTTTTTTTTTTTTTTTTTAGACAGAATCTTACTCTGTTGCCCACGCTGGAATGCAGCAGTGTGATCTCAGCTCACAGCAACCTCTACCTCTAGGGTTCAAGTGATTCTCATGCCTCAGCCTCCCTAATAACTGGGACCACAGGCGCATGCCACCATGCTCAGCTAATTCTCGCATTTTTAGTAGAGACAGGGTTTCACTATGTTGGTCAGGCTGGTCTCGAACTCCTGACCTCAAGTAATCTGCACACCTTGGCCTCCCAAAGCGTGGGGATGACAGGCGTGAGCTACCACACCTGGCTCTGCTTGCTTTTTTTCAAAAAATTTCCTCCAGCTGAGTGTGGTGGCTCATGCCTGTCATCCTAGCACTTTGGGAGGCTGAGACTGGAGGATCACCTGAGGTCAGGAGTTTGAAACCAGCCTGGCTAACATGGTGAAACCCCGTTTCTACTAAAAATACAAAAAATTAGCCGGGCGTGGTGGTGGACGCCTGTAATCCCAGCTACTAGGGAGGCGGAAGCAGGAGAATCGCTTGAATCTGGGAGGTGGAGGTTACAGTGAGCCGAGATCGTGCCACTGCAGTCCAGCTTGGGCAACAAGATCCAAACTCCGTCTCAAAAAAATAAAAATAAAAAAGTTTCCAAAGTTATTATGTGTATATTCTATTAAAGGACCCCCCCCCCCACCACCACAATCCCAATTTAGGGGAGCAAAGCCAGCAGCCATCTGGTCCTGGAAATCAAGGGGAGGTGAACTCATTTATCCGGGAGCTGCAGCCTCCCAGAGAATTCGGCTGCAGTGAGGGGCTGCTGGGCTCCCACGTTTCCAAGCAGACTTCGTGGAGTGACCCACCGTGGGGCCGGGGGACCGGCCACTGCTCCTCATTGACTTAGGCACTCCGATCACCTCCTGCGACCAGCCCTGTGATTTCATGAAAAACGTAAGCGCGTCTGTGAAACTGAGAAGCCACAGGCACCTCGGAGGGCCAGCTAGGTTTTATTTTGGTGTCCGCCCCGTGTTTGCCCGTCGGAATTTCAGCTGAGCCCCCCTGGAAGCTGCAGATGCCAGGGGCTGTATTTAACTTGAATGGGCTGCTAGGAAGAAGTGCGGGCCTGGCCTGACCTGGTTCTCAGGGAACGACCCCGGGTCTGCAGCAGCTATTTTAAAGGAGGCTGCCATTTGGTCTTTGCCAAAATAGTTGAAAGAAGACCCCAGAATAGCAGGCTGGGTCTGCCCCGGCTTAGAAGCCGCATCTCAGGCTTAGAGGCAGGCGCATGGGATGTCAGGGAGCAGGCGGCAGAGGCAGAAAAAGGCCTCTTGTCACCGAGGCCAGAGGCCCAGGAATGGCCCTTGGCTGCCTGCTAGGACCCTGCATCCCTGGCCTCGGAGAGGCGGGAAGCTCCGCAGGCTGATGGAGAGAGGCAGGACTGGCTTGGGAGAGCAGACCAGAATGGATGCCTGCTCTTTTAGGCGTGAGCTCACCTAACACCAGCCGCCATCCCACTGTCCTAAGATGTGAGTGAGTGCTAAGATTTCCTGCTTTACAAATGAGAAGACTGAAGGTCAGAATCTGCCCAAGGTCTCACCTAGAATGAGGGAGAGCCACGCGGTCCTTACAGGCCTTGGAGGCTGCAATGAACCTGTGAACTCCCCACATCCAGTGGCAGCAATCATAATGACCATGGCAGGTGGGGAAATAATAATTTACCAACATGGGCGACTCCACCTGCTGTTTCCTGAGCCCTGGGGTGGGGATAGGAGAGGGGGTGAGGGAGCCCTTACACCACCAGGCAGGGCTCAGCTTGGCCTCCCCACAAGAGATTAGTGTGCAGTGCAGAGAGTACTTTTTATCCAGCGTGGTCCCTAAGGGCAAGCTGCCTGCTTCATCCCATCCAGAAAAAAAGCCAACCCTGGAGGGCAACACGCCTCCGGGACCTGCTGGGAATTGGCTTCCGGAAGGAATTTTCCAGGACACTGACTCAGTGAGGTCTTTCTTTGCCCACGCTGACTTTAAGACACCACTTGGTACCTGTCACATATGCTTGGGGAAGTCACCTCCTCTCTGGGCCTCAGTTTCTTTACTGGTGAATTGAGATGGATCATCCCCGCCCACCTCTTGGGGTTGGTGAGTGAATGGGAAATGGGGTTCCCACTTGCAGGCTGATGGGGGGCACGTGTCCAAGGACTGGGCCGTCTTCCCTGCACCCTCGCCCTTTACCCAGCATTGCTGGATCCTGCTGCTATCCGCCCCATCCTGTGGACCCCTCAGGGTCAAATGCAGCCCTTTACACCACCAGCCTCAGAGACAGAACATCAGCCTTTTCGTGCACAGCTGGTCACCGGGTGAATCGAGGCCCCAGTGCTGCAGGTGTCCTGCACAGGTGAGTTCCCCGAGCCCTGCCGGTGCGCTCCGAGAACATGAGCTGGCCATGCAGGCTGCTCTCGGGCTCAGGGTGCGTGGTGGTGAGGATGGAACAGGTCAGGTGGCCCTAGTCCTGCTTGCCCGGAACTGTGCAGGAGTGCACCCCTCGTCCCAGTGTAATAGTGAGGGGCACTTCCTTTCTCTCTGGAAAGGCCCTGTTTGGACTGCCCTGTGGTCACCTTGTGATAGGCAACTGGACTTGAGAAGTCAGGCAAAGCTTCCCAGAAAGGTCAAGGTTGAGCTGAGGTCTGACGGGCACAGAGGGGAAGGAATCGTTCTCTGAAGCGTCCCTGCTCCATCCCAAGGCCACACCCGCAGCTGGAGCCCCCACTTCCTCCTGTCTGGTGAATGGGAGGAACAGAGACCCAGCCGCGGTTCCCTTTCCCCACCTTCCCTTTCACAGGCTCTTTCTCCCGTTTTACAAAAGAAAGGAGTGCTCCTTAGGTGCTAGAGCCTCAGGGCACCAAACAAAGCTGCAATGTGGACCAGCAGCCGACACTCCTTCCAGCTCGTCGAGGCCTGGAAGCAGCCCTGGGAGGGTGCAGGGTGGCGGCAGAAGTGGCCACCCATTTGGCCTGCCCTGGAGAGCTCCTAACAGATGCCTTGGGAGTGGAGGGCCAGAGGCCTGCCTATTTCTTTCAAAGTGACCTGTGCCTCCCAAACCCACGCCCTTGACAAAGATGCATTAGAGCAGAGGTGTCCAATCTTTTTTTTTTTTTAACTCTATTTATTTATTTATTTTTGAGATGAAGTTTTGCTCTTTTTGCCCTGGCCAGAGTGCAATGGCGTGATCTCAGCTCACTGCAACCTCCACCTCCCGGGTTCCAGCGATTCTCCTGCCTCAGCCTGCCGAGTACTTGGAATTACAGGCATGTGCCATCACGCCCAGCTAATTTTGTATTTTCAGTAGAGACGGGGTTTCTCCATGTTGGTCAGGCTGGTCTTGAACTCCAGACGTCAGGTGATCCGCCCGCCTGGGCCTCCCAAAGTGCTGGGATTACAGGCGTGAGCCTATTTATTTATTTTTCGAGACAGAGTTTCGTTCTTGTCTCCCAGGCTGGAGTGCAATGGCACGATCTCAGCTCACTGCAACCTCTGTTTCCTGGGTTCAAGCGATTCTCCCTGCCTCAGCCTCCTGAGTAACTGGGATTACAGGTGCTTGCCACCACACCCAGCTAATTTTTGTATTTTTGGTAAAGACAGGGTTTCACCATGTTGCCCAGGCTAGTTTGGAACTCCTGACCTCAGGTGATCCGCCCACCTCCCAAAGTGCTGGGATTACAGATGTGAGCCACCAATCCCGGCTGGGCTGGGTGTCCAATCTTTTGGCTTCCCTGGGCCACATTGGAAGAAGAATTGGCTTGGGCCACACATCAAATGCACTAACAACAATGATAACTGATAAGCTAACAAAAAAAAATTGCAAAAAGATAATCTCAAAATGTTTTAAGAATGTTTATGAATTTGTGTTGGGCCACATTCAAAGCTATCCTGGGCTACTTGCGGTCCCAAGGCCACAGTTTGGAGAGAGAGGCCCAGGAAAGGAGGCAAAAACCCTGGTGAGCCTGGAGGTCGCCAAGTGCCCAGCTCCAGGCAGGGATCTGGCCCTTTCTCTTCATCTCTGCATCTCCTCCTACTTCATAGAGTCAGAAATCAGAAGCAAGGGGTATACTCTGGAGACGCAGATTAACTCGCTTGTTTGAATTGGAAACTACAATCAGAGGTCTTCCAATGGTAAGTGGGACATGGCTGTCACTGAGAAAACTGGCTTTACTGATTCTGTGGCTATACGGGGAAAGCTGTCTACGTGTTGCATAGGTTGTATCTGCAGATGCAAGGTTCGGAAAGAAATAGATATAAACCTGCAATGCATTGGAAGCTTTGTATCACTATAGTACTGGTGAAGCCGTGTTGAAATTAGCAATAGTTTCATTCCCAGTCTTCCCCATTTTCATTATATCAGGTTTAATAAGTATCCTCCAAGTAAAAGAGTAACTGGTATAATTAATTGTTCTTTTATAGGTCTTGGTAAAAAAGACCTTTGGGCTGGGCGCAGTGGCTCACGCCTGTAATCCCAGCACTTTGGGAGGCTGAGGCAGGTGGATCACGAGGTCAGGAGTTCGAGACTAGCCTGGCCAAGATGGTGAAACCCCGGCTCTACTAAAACTACAAAAATTAGCTGGGCATGGTGACAGGTGCCTGTAATCCCAGCTACTTGGGAGGCTGAGGCAGGAGGATCACTTGAACCTGGGCGGCAGAGGTTGCAGTGAGCTGAGTTTGCACCACTGCACTCCAGCCTGGATGACAGCGTGAGACTCTGTCTCAAAACAAACAAACAAACAAACAAAACCTTTGGATAAAATTTCCTGAAGTTCAGAAAGTGCAGCTCCAATGGCTGGTGAGTCTTTGCTATCAAGGAATTAAGAGAGGAGCTGCCAACCAGCCTGGGTAACACAGTGAGATCCCAACTCTACCAAAAAAAAAAAAAATCTAGCTGGACGTAGTGGCACATGCCTATAGCCCCAGCTTCTCGGGAGGCTGAGGTGGGAGGATCGCTTGAGCCAGGGAGGTTGAGGCTGAAGTGAGGGGAGATTGTGCTACTGTACTCCAGCCTGGGTACAGAGGGAGATCCTGTCTCAAAGAATTAAAAAAAAGAGAGAGCTGCTGAAGGTGTCAGCAGATCAAGCAGGAGAAACCATTTTTGATATAAACCAGGTGATTTCGAGTGTATATCTTGGCAAGTGTTCAAATCCTTGAGTGACATCACCATAACAAAACTTCAATCCTGTCTCTTCCATCTGAGGACAAGGCTTCTTGGCTTTGCCATCAACAGAAATGGAAAAGGGGAATGAAATTGAGGCCAAACCCCATATTATTCTAGCAATAAGTAATGGTCATATGAAATTTTTTTTTAAGCCCTGTCCTAGGTCACATTAAAAGATTCATTTTGGCCGGGCACGGTGGCTCATGCCTGTAATCCCAGCACTTTGGGAGGCCGAGGCAGGCAGATCACGAGGTCAGGAGATCAAGACCATCCTGGCTAACACAGTGAAACCCCGTCTCTACTAAAAATACAAAAAATTAGCTGTGCGTGGTGGCGGGCGCCTGTAGTCCCAGCACTCGGGAGGCTGAGGCAGGAGAATGGCGTGAACCTGGGAGGCGGAGCTTGCAGTGAGCCAAGATTGTGCCACTGCACTCCAGCCTGGGAGACAGAGTGAGACTCCATCTCAAGAAAAAAAAAAAAAAAAAAGATTCATTTCTACCAGAATTTTATTTGTGCTCTTTACTTATCAATTATGTGATATTACATTCATGGCATTTTTGATTAACTATGTATTAGTAAAAGTTGTTTAAAGTAAAATCCAGAACAAAACCATTTAAAGCTAACAGTCATAAGAAATTCGTTTGTTTGTTGGTTTGTTTTGAGATTAAGTCTTGCTTTGTTACCCAGACTGGAGTGCAGTGGTGTGATCTTGGTTCACTGCAACCTCCGCTTCCTGGGTTCAAGTGATTCTACTGTCTCAGCCTCCCGAGTAGCTGGGATTACAGGCGCCTACCACCACGACTGGCTAATTTTTATATTTTTAGTAGAGATAGGGTTTCACCATGTTGGCCAGACTGGTCTTGAACTCCTGACCTCAGGCAATCTGCTTGCCTTGGCCTTCCAAAGTGCTGGGATTACAGACATGAGCCACTGCGCCTGGCCTAGGAAATTAGTTTTTAAAATATTTCATTTATTGCAGAGAATAATGATAGAGTGAGCAGCCAGGCGCTGTGGCTCATGCCTGTAGTCCCAGCATTTTGGGAGGCCGAGGTGGGTGGATTACTTGAGGTCAGGAGTTTGAGACCAGCCTGGTCAACATGGTGAAACCCCATCTCTACTAAAAATACAAAAATTAGCCCTGTGTGGTGGTGCACGTCTGTAATCCCAGTTACTTGGGACGCTGAGGAAGGGGAATCGCTTGAACCTGAAAGCCAGAACTTGCAGTGAGCCAAGATCGTGCCACTGCACTCCAGCCTAGGTGACAGAGCAAGACTCCATCTCAAAAAGAAAAAAAAAAAAGAAGAAGAATAAAATGATCAATAAAAGACTTTCAAGGTTAAAATTACCCTTGAATATTTGGGTGAAATTGATGTGGGAAACAGGATGAAAATATAAATACAAAGATAATGGGTGAGGGTTTATAATATTTGTCTGTTGGAGTAAAGCTTATTCATGCATTTTTTCTGAAATAAAAGATGGCAGATGTCAAACTGGTATGGTTATAGACTCCATTGGACACATTCTTAAAAGTAACAGGAGAGGCTGGGCATGGTGGCTTACACCTGTAATCCCAACATTTTAGGGGGCCAAGCCTGGTGGATCATTTGAGGCCTGGAATTCGAGACAAGCCTGACCAACATGGCGAAACCCTCTCTCTACTAAAAGTACAAAAATTAGCCGGACGTGGTGGTGTACACACCACCTGATCCCAGCTACTCAGGAGGCTGAGGCAGGAGAATCGCTTGAATCTGAGAAGCGGAGGTTGTAGTGAGCCAAGATCGCAGCCCCACGCTCTAGCCTGGGGGGCAGAGTAAAACTGTGTCTCCCCAAAAAATTAATTAACAAATTAATTAAAAGTAACAGAAGGCCCAGAGCAGTGACTCGTGCCTGTAATCCCAGCACTTCGGGAAGCTGAGGTGGAGGATCGCTTGTGTCCAGGAGTTCCACACTAGCCTGGGCAACACAGTGAGACACCATCTCTACAAAAAATAAAATGAAATTAGCCAGGCATGGTGGTGTGCACCTGTAGCCCCAGCTACTTGGGAGACTGAGGTAGGAGGAACTCTTGAGCCCAGGAGTTTGAGGCTTCAGTGAACCATGATTGTCTCACTGCACTCCAGCCTGGAACAGAGCGGGACCCTGTCTCAAAAAAAAAAAAAAAAAAAAAAAAAACAAGAACAATAAAAAACAGTAAGAGTATTTTAAATCATTAATAGTTGACATGTACTAGAGATTACCCTCATCCCTCTGAGCCCTCATCCCTGCTGAAGTCCTCCTATCTGATCTCCTATCTTCTTGGGCAAAGAAACACATACATGTCCCAAGAATCAAGTAATACTTTTCAGACCAAGGTCAATCTAAATCCAAATTTGAGTGAAGGGGTGGGTGCATCCTGCCTTCAGTGATCCAGATTTACAAACCCACATGTTATAACACCAAGTTCAGAACTGCCCGAGAGCAAAGGAGATGTGACTTCTGTGTGAACAGGGGACTCCTCCCTGATAGGGAAGGGCAGGCCCCAAAGCTTCTTTCTAGTTTTTGTCCTATGATCACTTGAGCATCCCTCTCAATCCCAATGGCAAGATTCCAGAAAGCTCCCATCCAGGTGCACCATAGACACCTTTCCTAGGGTCCTCCCTAGATCTAGTCCTCAGGCAACACCTCTCCCAGAGGGTGGGATGGAACCTGGCTTTGCCGTCCTGGAGGGGGAGAGGGGGAAAGAGAAGGAAACCGCCTGAGGCATGGATGTCTCACACAGCCAGGGCCAGGTGGTCAGGCCTTCCCCAGGCCTGGAGTCCATCCAGGGAGAGGGAGGGGGAAGGGAGGGTACAGTTGCCAAGACTGACTTTGAATAGAACTTTCCTTCCACCTCCTCCTTACCAGGATGCTTCCCTTGAGGGGCCTGTGGTCTGAAATCTGGGGAATGGGGAGCCTCTCTGCCTCCCCACTGGCATTTCCCATCTTCTCTCATGGAGACAGGTGGAATTCCATGCCCGGCAGCGGTGTCAGGGAGGACAGTGGGACTCTCTTCCATGTTGCTGGGAGACCCTGAGGAGGAGGGAAGGGAAGAAGCAAGTGGGGAGGAGGCACACCGCCACCACCCTGAGGGTCAGCCCACCAGGCCTGTGGGGCGCCCCTTCTGCTGGGAAAGGTTGTGACCTCAAGGATTCCCTGGCATGCCCCATGGGGTGAGCTGAGCCCATGGCACCCTGGTTTCAGCACCCCTCGAAGGGAGCTGAAACCCTTCCTGGGTCCATAAAGTCCTGCCCATCCCTCTGACCTCATGCACCCACCCAACTTCCAGACACTGGCTTCCTGGAGCTCCCACGATTCCATCTTGGCTGGCTCCTACTCACCCTGTCTTTAGTTCTGGGCTGAAATGACCCTGTCCCTATATCCCGTGACTCTCCTGAGTGGGCACTCCATAAAGGCCCACTCAGCTGACGGGGTGCCGGACCCCTGAGCGGGAAAGGTGGGTCCCCAGGTAACATGGGGAAAGCCCTTTCCTTCTCTGGCCTTCCACTGTTGTCTGTGAAAGGAGAGGGTCATTTCAGCAGCCCCTGGATGAGTAGGTCCCTAGGTAACATGCGGGATCCCTTTCCTTCTTGGCCTTCCACTGGCTTCTGTGCAAAGAGTGGGTCATTTTAGCAGCCCTTGGGTGAGTTCCTTCTGGCTCTGACCATTTTTTATTTGAAATATTAAAGAGACTGCAGGGAGTTGGAGGCTTGGTGGTCTCTTTTGTGATCCTTCAAATGAGCAAATCAATTGGGGTTATGATATCCATTCATGGAGCTTCAGCCCCACTCGGATGCTGACAGAGGAGTTTCACTTGCACAGTTCGAGCCCCTGACATCCCTGTGAGGCAGACAAGGTCCAGACCACCAGCTTCATTTTACTGCAGGGGAAACTGAGGCACACAGCAGCGTGGTCAGGGGCCTGACTTTGGTGTACACAGCCGGAGTTTGAGTTTTGGCTTAACTCTTTGCTAGTTCCGTGACCTTGAGTGAGCTGCTCAGAAGCTTTGAGTCTGGGTTAATTCTTCTGTAAAATGGTGATGACCAGCAGGGCCACACCCTGCAGGGCTGGGTGAGAAGAAAAGACGATCAGCCTTGCAAAGCAGCCCCACCCTGCACCAAGCGGGCTCCCTGCCAGCACCTAATGAACATGGCAGCGATGACTTTTATCTGGAGAGGTGCTGGCAATCACGCCAGCTCACAGCCTGTGGATAAGACACTGGGCACTTTACATGTCTAATTATTCTAATTCCCTAGCAAGCAATGAAGGCAGACATCGGGTCCTGAGAGGCTCAGCAAGTCACCCACATTCCCTCAGTGAGCGAGAGACGCCAGGACCTGGCTCCCCAGCCTTGCACCCAAGCTGGGTAGTCAGGCCACTCAACCAGTGATGCCTGCGGGCACACATCACCGTGTGCCTGCCCGTTTTAAGGGCTGAATGCACATTCTCTCATGTAACTATTCCAGAAGCCCTCTAAGGCGAGAACTCTGATTTTCCACATTTTACAGATGAGAAAACTGAAGCACGGCTTGTCTTCCATCCTCCCAGGGTTGAGTATCTGATATGTGCAAAAGATCTGCACGCATGTGCACAGAGAGGCAGGTGGTTTTATTGATTCGCAGTCATTGAAACCGCCCCCAAAGCCTGTCGCCAGACCTGCTGAGCCACTTTCAGAGTAGAAGGGAAACAGGGCAGAATAACGGGAGAGGGGAAACTCTCCTGGATACAGAACTGGGTGAGACATCGCTATGAGCCAAGGAGTGACCTGCTGTCTCTTTAATGCCCCAGGATCTAGGTAACCTGAAAACAACAACAACAACAAAAACAAACAAGCAACAACAAAAAAAACCATGGAAAACTGTATGACAGTTTCTCAAAAACTTAAACATAGAATTAACACCTCATCCAGCACACCCAGGTTCACAGCAGCATTGTCCACAGTAGCCAAAAGGTGGGAGCAGCTCAGGGACCACTGACAGATAAGTAAATAAATAAAACATGGCCCATCCATACCTGGAATATTATTCAGCCTCAAGAAAAGAGAAAAAGAAAGCAAATTCTGACACATGCTACATCGTGGATGAATCTTGATGATGTTATGCTAAGTGAAATCAGCCAGATACAAAAATGACAAACGTTGTGTGATTCCACTTATGAGGTTCCTAAGTAGTCAAATTCGTAGAGACAGAAAGCGAAGATGGTGGGTGCAGGGGCTGGGGGAGCAGAACGGGGAGTGAGTGTTTAATGGGCAGGAGTTTCAGTTTGGGAAGATGAAAACCATATGGAGATGGATGGTGGTGATGGTTGCACTAGAATGCGAGTGTCCTTAATGCCACTTACCCGTGCACTTAACAATGGCTCAAATGAGAGAGGCTGTGAGTGTGTGGGGACAGAGGGTGTATGGGAACTCTCTGTACCTTCCTCTCCATTTTGCTGTGAACTTAAAACTGCTCTGAAAAAAGTCTTTTAAAAAATGGTTAACATCAGGCCAGACACGGTGGCTCACGCCTGTAATCCCAGCACTTTGGGAGGCCGAGGTGGGTGGATCATGAGGTCAGGAGATTGAGAACATCCTGGCTAACATGGTAAAACCCCATCTCTACTAAAAATACAAAAAAAAAAAAAAATTAGCAGGGAGTGGTGGCGGGCGCCTGTAGTCCCAGCTACTCAGGAGGCTGAGGCAGGAGAATGGCGTGAACCTGGGAGGTGGAGCTTGCAGTGAGCCACGATCGCGCCCCAGCCTGGGTGACAGAGCGAGACTCGGTCTCAAAAAAAAAAAAAAAAAAAAGGTTAACGTCAATTTTATGTTATGTATCATGTATACTTTACCACCTTTTTTTTTTCTTTTTTGAGACGGAGACTCGCTTTGTAGCGTCCAGGCTGGAGTGCAGTGGTGCGATCTCAGCTCACTGCAACCTCCACCTCCCAGGTTCAAGCGATTCTCCTGCCTCAGCCTCCTGAGTAGCTGGGATTACAGGCACGCACCCCTAAGCCCACCTAATTTTGTATTTTTAGTAGAAATGGGGTTTCACCATGTTGGCCGGGCTGGTCTCGAACTCCTGACCTCAAGTGATCTGCTTGCCTCAGCCTCCCAAAGTGCTGGGATTACGGGGGTGAGCCACTGCGCCCAATTAACACCATTTTTTAAAAAGCTAAAAAACAAACAAAAAAAAAAATTGGCTCAATCTCCCCTTATTGTGAAGGTCCTAAAGAAAAACAGGCCACTTGCTTTGGGGTGCTTCGGCTCGGCGTGGACCAGTCTATCCCACCGGCCTTATCACCCTCCTGGACTTTTGCAGAAAGACATCATTGTGAGGGTGTCTTGCTGAAGCCAAGAAAGGGAAGTTGAATTGAGAAAGTAGTTGAGCTATTTACAAAGTTTACACAGCCTGGGCCCTTGCCCCGGGCTAAGCTCAGTCATTTTGCCCTGAGGACTAGAAGTGGAGTATTATGCAGCACTTTCTTTTTTATTATTATTACTATTAAGCCAAGTAAGTTCTTAACAGCTGAGCTGGTGGGTCTGAGAAGCCTCTTCACTTCTTCACGGGAGACGGGACCATTCACATGAAGATCCTACATTGTTTTTTTTTTTTTGGAGGTCAAAAAAGGTCACTGTTAGGAGGCTTTCTGGGCCTTTACTCCTCTCCCTCAATTTATTACCCCTCCAGTGGCTCATGACGTACAGGCAGCCTTCCACCCGATAATGACATGGCTTTGTTTATTTCACAAATTCCCAGCATTTACTGTTAACCAGACCCAGTTTGAACCACCCCCCAAGGGGCTTGCAGTCTAAACAGCTCACTTTGCTCAGCCTCTTCCTGGGGTCAGGCGCTGTCTTGCTAAGGCCGACATCAGCTTATGCCCATTTTACAGATAGGGAAAGTGAGAATGCTAAGAAGTGAAATAGTTTAAGGTCATACAACTAACAGGGAGACAGCCTAAACTTGAACCCAACCGGAAGCCCAACATGGCCCCAAGCCTTCCTCGAACCCCAGGACCTGGCAAAGCGGGCATCCTGGGGTGAAGCATGGCAGAAGGGCTTTGGGTCCAAGCTAAGTGAGGGTCCTGTTTCTAGATCACCTGGCCAGGTGCAGTGGCTCACGCCTGTAATCCCAGCACTTTGGGAGGCTGAGGCGGGAGGATTGCTTGAGCTCGAAAGTTCAAGTCTGGCCTGGGCAATACAGCGAGACCTCATCTCTACTAAAAAAGAAAACAAAAAATTAGCTGAGTATGTAGTCCTAGCTACTCGGGAGACTGAGGCTGGAGAATTGCTGAAGCCTGGAAATTTGAGGCTGTAGCACTATGATAGAGCCACTGCACTTCAGCCAGGGCAATGGAGCAAGACACTATCTCAAAAAAAAAATTATGTATAGATCCCCTTGTCCCTCTGCTGAGAAGTAACCAGATCTGGAAAAGATTTAGTCACCTTGGTCCAACTATTTCTTTCACATAAAGAAAAAAAAAGCCAATGCAGAGCTTCCCACGGGGGCAGCTCGGCCTGAGGCCTTTGCAGGTACCTCTGTGTGTCTGCCCCAGGCACAGTGGCAGACTGGGCAGGGCAGCTTGCAGCAAGGATTGCTGATGGAGGAGCTCCTAGTGTAGCCAGCCATTTACTCACAAACACCTGTTGAGCACCTACCATGTGCCCAGCACTGGAAGTACAACTGGCAACAACACAAATCCGGGCTTGCTCCATGGAGGTGACAATTTAAATGCGGTGGAGGGTTGGCTAACAAGTGCAGAAGGTTCTCTTAAGAGCTCAAAGAAGCTCCAACCAGAAGGACCGGGCAGGGGATCCAGAAGGCATCCCCGAGTG
Source organism: Nomascus leucogenys (assembly GCF_006542625.1). Taxonomy (NCBI): domain Eukaryota; kingdom Metazoa; phylum Chordata; class Mammalia; order Primates; family Hylobatidae; genus Nomascus; species Nomascus leucogenys. The sequence goes on along the minus strand of NC_044384.1, from coordinate 89,121,479 downwards.
GCTACTCCAATGGAGTGGCTTCTCCATTCAGGCAAATCTGGATGGGAGACGTCATTGGCAGGAAGATCTGGGGCCGGGGGACATCCAGTGGGAAGGGGAGAGATGACATGGTCAGCATGGCGGGAACACAGGAGCAGAAGAGAAGCAGGTGGGAAGCCGGGTCAAGGGCCAGGGGCATGGAAAGGGGTCAGATGCAGATAAGTGAATGCTTCCTGATGCATCCTTCACCCGCAATTCATCCTTACCTGTGCTTTTGTTGCCTCCATTGGACAGTTGAGGCCAGGACCTGCAGAGGTTGAGGGTGTGCTCAGGGACCCCCAGAGCAAGGTGGAAGCCAGATTCCAGATCAGTTCTGCTGGGAATTCCCAGCTCCCAAAAGCCCTGCTGGCTGTCAGTCCCCAGTCACCAAAAGCACCTATCCTGTGTGTGTGGGCCTGCAGTTCTGGGAGATAGATCAGCCGCCTGCAGGGTCCTTTGCTGAACTCACAGCAAATAGGAGAGACAGGGAGGGGTCCTTGGGAAGCCCTAAATTGAGCTTGCGGTGGGAGTCCTGGGAAGAAAGGAGCCTCATCCTATCAAAAGCCTGGGGAAGACATCAGAGTCCCTCTGCTCAGGTCAGCTGGCACAGGTGGGTCTCCAGGCATGGGTCTCACTTCCCCAGAGGGTGTGTTTGGGTGGCCCCGGGCTGAGGGAGGAAAGCCCACCTCCCATGTTATTTTGCAAATGGGGAGTCAGGGACCCAGAGATGGAAAGACCACACAGCAAGTGAGGGATGGGTTCTAGATCCCCTGCACCCTGCACCCTGGCCAAGGATGTCTATTTGGCACCAGATCTGCAGGCTCACCTGGGGGACCCCGGAACCCGGAGGCAGCCGGGTTGCATCTTGCAGCTGTGAGCTGCAGCCCAGGAAGGTCCAGGTCTGGGTGGCGCTGCCCAAGCAGGCTGCAGGCCCAAGGAGGAACAAAGAGCCCCTCAAGGGTGCAGAGCTGAGGCTCCGGTCCTGCCAAAGCCACTTGATGACCCCCAGGTGCCCCCCTTTCTGCATCTCAGAGAAGAGCCCTCAAGCCTCCCAGGTCCCCTCCAGGGGCACGAATAAGCCCCAGCAGGGTTCTGAAGGGGTCCCAGGAATCTCCCTGTGGGGATGCGGTGGAGGTGGAGGAGGTTGCGGTGGCCTGGGGACATCTCTGGTCACAGGTGCTGGTGGTACGAGAGATGGGGTAGGCACCAAGCTCCCTGCAGCTGTGGCTAGGCGGGCCTGCAGGAAGGGCCAGGTAGGCTCCTCAGGGACCACAAAGAACAGGGGTTTTCACACCTAGGTGGGCCTGCATCTAGATAGGCTGGTCCCCATCAGGCCATAATGGGCACAGTGGGAGGTAGAACCATGAGTGAGAGAGGGGAGGCTTCCAGAGGTCTGGCCTGGGTCCCTGCTAGATTGAGGGCTCTGGCTATGGCACATGGATATTTCTGCTGTGGAATCAAAGGAGCAGGGGATGGTGAATATCCCCTCTGGCCCTGTGCCCTGCCACCTGTCCTTTCATGGAAGGGTGTGTGTGTGGGGGGGGGGGGGGTGCAGGACCAGGCCTTCCCGGGTGCATCCCTGCCACCTTGCCCTTTGGCTCAGGTGGACCTACACCATGTATTCAGAACTCCAGCCCAGAAACGCGCCAAGCCTGTGGGGCCAAGACCTAGGGGGTGGGGGTGGCCTCCCTCCCGCCTGTAGCCAGAGTCCTCCCTTGCCCAGCCAGGCCCCGGTGTCGCTTACTGCTCTTATCCACCCCTCCTTCCCAGGCCGGTCCTCAAGGCCCCAGCAAAGGAACCAAGTTCCCGTGAGCCTCCGAAAGGCGAAGGGCAAGCAGCAGCCGCTGGCTTCTGCGCCCACTAGGAGCTTAGCGTGCCCGAGTTAGGGCTGCGCCAAGGCGGCCGGAGCAGAGAGGGAGACGGGGACCGGGACAGGCAGGGACAAAGTGCAAGAGGCAAAACTGGCTGAAAAGCAGAAGTGTAGGAGCCGCCAAGGGGCGGGACGAACAGGTCCGTGGGCCGGGCGGAGCCAAGGGTGGGGGCCGGGGTCCCTCCAGGTGGCACTCGGCGGCGCTAGTCCCCGGCCTCCTCCCCTCCTCCGGCCCTGATTGGCAGGCGGCCTGCGACCAGCCGCGAACGCCACAGCGCCCCGGGCGCCCAGGAGAACGCGAACGGCCCCCCGCGGGAGCCGGCGAGTAGGAGGGGGCGCTGGGCTATATATATAGCGGCTCGGCCTCGGGCGGGCCTGGCGCGCAGGGAGGCGCGCACTGCTCCTCAGAGTCCCAGCTCCAGCCGCGCGCTTTCCGCCCGGCTCGCCGCTCCATGCAGCCAGGGTAGAGCCCGGCGCCCGGGGGCCCCGTCGCTCGCCTCCCGCACCTCTTCGGCTGCGCACTCCCGCCCGAGCTAGGCCGTGCGCTCCCGCGGGCAGCCACAGGCTCAGCTCTGCCCACCAGCTTCCCGGGCGCACTGACCGCCTGACGGAGGCACGGCCCTCGGGCCGGGATGTCGGGGCCCGGGACGGCCGCGGCAGCGCTGCTCCCGGCGGTCCTGCTGGCCTTGCTGGCGCCCTGGGCGGGCCGAGGGGGCGCCGCCGCACCCACTGCACCCAACGGCACGCTGGAGGCAGAGCTGGAGCGCCGCTGGGAGAGCTTGGTGGCGCGCTCGTTGGCGCGCCTGCCGGTAGCAGCGCAGCCCAAGGAGGCGGCCGTCCAGAGCGGCGCCGGCGACTACCTGCTGGGCATCAAGCGGCTGCGGCGGCTCTACTGCAACGTGGGCATCGGCTTCCACCTCCAGGCGCTCCCCGACGGCCGCATCGGCGGCACGCACGCGGACACCCGCGACAGTGAGTGGCGCGGCCGGGCGCGAAGGGGCGGTGGCGGGGTGCAACGGCCGCCCGGCCAACCCGCTCAGTCACACTCTGAGACCCTCGGCGGGCACCTGCTCGCAGGTCCTGGGAACCGGGGCGGACTCGGGCTCGTCCCCTTCTGACGCGGGCCTGGGGACGCAGACACTCTTGACTCCGGCAGCCCAGCGCAACCCCTGAGGCCGGGCCCCGCCTCCCGCCTTCAGAAGCTCGGGCTCCCAACGCCAAATTCCAGCGCCTTCGCCCGTGGGCACAGGGCGCGCGGTGCAGCCATAGGGGGCCCGAGACACGCGCTCCGGCCTGGGCCAGGCTGGTGAACCGCTGGGGTCGGGTTCGCGTCTGAAGGTCCGGGACTAGGTGCGGCCGCCGGGGGTCCCCTACACAGGCAAGCTAATCTGAGCTAGCGCAAGCTTGGGCTCCGGAGGCCCTAGAGGGCAGCTTGGGCTCCGGAGGCCCTTGGGGGCGGCTGCGCCGGGAACCCTGGCCCTTTATCCCCAACCCACCCCAGAAATAGGGTCCCCGGGGGCGAACAAGCCGAGGGGCGGAGTGGGCCAGGGATCACCTGCCCCGCAATGACCTGCGCCCCGCCCCCAGGCCTGCTGGAGCTCTCGCCCGTGGAGCGGGGCGTGGTGAGCATCTTCGGCGTGGCCAGCCGGTTCTTCGTGGCCATGAGCAGCAAGGGCAAGCTCTATGGCTCGGTGAGTACCGCAGGGCTCTGGCTAGGCACCTAGTTGGGAAGAGCGGACATGGCTAGCAGGATCGTGGCTTCTCCAGCCCCACCTGTGCCTGGGTCTTGGAGGGGTGGCAGGGTCACCGGGTCACGGGACCGGCAGGCCTGCCCAGACAAAGGAAGCAGCCCCAAGGCAGGAACAATGAGGTTCCTGCCATCCCTGAGTGGGCCCCTCCCAGCCCGAGGGAAGAGCGCTATTGAGCCCTTCCCTTCTCTAGTCCGGAGGGTTGGGTCTCAGCGTTGGAACTGCGGGCTTGAGGCTGGACACGGAGGGAATGAATTCTCTGGCTGCTAGGTGCAGGGCAGGTGGTGAGAGCACCAGCTGTTGTGGGCTGGCCGTGTCCCCTTCTCACCCTGTGTGGGTCTTGACACCTTAACTGCTCAGGAGACACATCTCAGCCCAGGGTGGGGGGTGGGACAGAAGGGGGTTCTGAGCCCTGGCTTCAGGCTGGGTACCTTGCCCAAGAGGTGCCTCAGCCCTGACACTGCCCTGCTTTGCTGCAGCCCTTCTTCACCCATGAGTGCAAGTTCAAGGAGATTCTTCTCCCCAACAACTACAACGCCTACGAGTCCTACAAGTACCCCGGCATGTTCATTGCCCTGAGCAAGAATGGGAAGACCAAGAAGGGGAACCGAGTGTCACCCACCATGAAGGTCACCCACTTCCTCCCCAGGCTGTGACCCTCCAGAGGACCCTTGCCTCAGCCTCGGGAAGCCCCCGGGAGGGGAGTGCCGAGGGCCACCTTGGTGCACTTTCTTCGGATGAAGAGTTTAATGCAAGAGTAGGTGTAAGATATTTAAATTAATTATTTAAATGTGTATATATTGCCACCAAATTATTTATAGTTCTGCGGGTGTGTTTTTTAATTTTCTGGGGAAAAAAAAAGACAAAACAAAAAACCAACTCTGACTTTTCTGGTGCAACACTGGAGAATTTTACCATTGGATTTCTTTAACTTGTCAAAAGTTGTCACGAGTGTGCTGCTATTCTGTGTTTTAGAAAAAGGTGACATTGGATTCCAATGTCAACCCCTGTAGTATGGCGTGGAGCATCTCTGTCTGGAAAGGCCTGCCTGAGGCCTGGGAAGCCAGTTCAGGGAGCTCCCAGGCTTGGCTCTGGGCTAGCATCCTCAGAGGCCCGCTCCCTTTGTGCCCTGTTGCTATTAATCGGGACATATCGGTTTACTTCGGGTACAGAAAGTGTGGTGTTGAAGTCCTCGCTGCCACTCTGTTTTTAGATCTGCCAAGACTGACCTTTGAACTTTCCTGTAGTCAATCTTCCTCGATCTACCAGATGGGAGAGACCCTTGGACAACTTTATAAACTCCTGTTTGCCTTTTTTGGATCAGCGACAGCCCCCATCGCTGTGACTATTGGGGAAAAGACGAAGCTCTTTCATAAATTCCATGGAGAGGAATCAATATCCCACTGGAAGGCTAGAAATGGACAAGATAGTGTATTTGCAATCACAAACAAAACCCTAGTGACGAAAAGTAATTTGTGATGGCAGATGCTTCTGATGGTGTGATAGAATATGTTTTTGAAAACAAACCATCAACCCCCCCCCCACCCCCAAAACGGGCTTCCCTGTGTTTAGGGAGCTTCGGGCTAGAGCTAGCTATGATTTTTAGGTGAAATGTCCTTGGAATTGTACAAAACACTTGGTGCAGTGTTTGCGTGGAGGAGCCTGCTGCTTTCTGATGCATTCCCTGCTTAAGTGCATTTAACATCTACCTCACAAGCCCTGAAACCCCAGGCGAAACCTACAGAAAGCTCAGACCCAGTGCAGGAGTTTGCCATCCCAAGTGGCTTTTTTTCCATATGTAGCCAAAAAGGATTGCAGATAGCGTTGGTGCGTCCCATTCGAACCTTGTCACGTTTGAGCTATCTTTACCCTGTGATTTACTTTTAGTAAGGGTGATCATGGTGAAAATATTTGCAGACAGCTGTTACAGTGCACTATATGGTCACCAAGTAACCTTATATTTTTCTTTATATATTTTACAAATGTAACCCCTGTCGTTGAAGCAACCGTGGAAGAGGCAGGGTCGGTGATGTTTAAAAAAGTTCCGAGGTGATGGCAAACATTTAATTTTAATGAATGACTTTTTAGAGTTTATACAAAATGACCTTAGCTTGCTACCAGAAATGCTCCGAATGTTTTGTCAAGACTTTAATACTCTCGTAGGATGTTTCTGAACTGTCTCCCGAATTAACTTTATGGGAGTCTACAGACAGCAAGACTGGAAAATCTGATTGGAGTTTTTGTCTTTCACATTCCTTTTGAAAACTCTTTGTTCGAATGCAAATCATCGACTTAAAATACTATTCTTAACCAATGCCTGGAAGAAAGAAGACACTTGCAAAGCCACTAAGACAGGACCACACATCTTAAACTGCTGTTCCTACAATGCAATAAAATGTTTTTATGTTTTAAACCACACCCTAGGCTCCAGGAGTGTTGAGGAAAGATGGTGTTTGTAGGTCTCCATGCTGTTTGGCATTGTGGGGTGTGGAGGGATCATCCGTCGACTTTCTGGATTTTAATGTATTCACTTAGTAACAAACCATGATTGTCTTAAATGCATTAAATTATGATGAGATTTCTTGTCTCAGAGCCCAATCAGATTGTCAAGAATTGACATGTCTTAGGTTTGATCACCCTTGACCACTTCTTATAGATATTTCTTCAACAAATCATGTGTGATGCCTGTAGGGACGTAACTGTACCTTTAAAATATTGTTTTCATATTGCTGCGATGGGGATTCGAGGTTCCTGTATGTGCCACTGTTTTCAGAATCTGTAGTTTTATACAGGTGCCGACCCTCGTTGTGATGTATGTGCTGTGCACATTGACATGCTGACCGGAATGATAAGCGTTTATCGTGTATAAAAAGACGCCACTGGACTGGATGTACACAATTGGGAAAGGAATTAAAAACTATTAAAGTTGTGCCTTGAAATGCCAAGACCTTGTTCCCTCCCCCTGTCTTCCAGGGGTCTTTCTATTTGAGGCCTGAGCCTCACATGGCTGGGGGTGGGGGTGGGGGCAGGAGAGACGAATTTTAGCCAGCTGTGTCCACACAAATGTAGCCTTGAAAACAGGAGCCTGTGGGGTGTGAGTGTCACAAAGTTTTGCCATGACAGAGTCTTGCAGTTTATTCTCATTCTCCTGATGGGGCTAATTCACGCCATTCCCACACTGTAACTAGCCCTAAACTCTGGGCCCCTCCCATTGGCCTCCTGTTCTCTAAAGCAATTTGCACTTCCCTAGGGGGAGAAGTGAAGCTCCGGAGCTGATCATTAGAAGGCAGACTCGAGAATATTTTTCAAAATCTGAGTAGTCACCATCCATATGTTTTGAACTCAATATAATGAACTGGAGCTAGTCTTTTATTTTTAATTAACTAATTTTTTAATCTTTTTTGAGATGGAGTCTCACTCTTGTCGCCCAGGCTGGAGTGCAATGGCACGATCTCAGCTCACTGCAACCTCTGCCTCCCGGGTTCAAGCAATTCTCCTGCCTCAGCCTCCCAAGTAGCTGGAATTACAGGCACCCGCCACCACGCCCAGCTAATTTTTGTATTTTTAGTAGAGACGGGGTTTTTCTATATTGGCCAGGCTGGTCTCAAAACTCAGGTGATCTGTCCTCCTCGGCCTCCCAAAGTGCTGGGATTATAGAAAAAGCTAAATGCTGGCCTAATGTACCTAGAATCTGGGCTTCCCGTCTCCCTGTAAGACATATCCAATTGCTTTGCAAAAAGACACTCAGGGTTGGAAAATCCTTAATTGGACTTAATTTGCTCTCCAAGGCATTATGTTCTTCTACCCTTAAAAAAAATCATTATAGAGATGGGGTTTCACTTTATTGCTCAGGCTGGTCTCGAACTTCTGAGCTCAAATGATCCTCCTACCTCAGCCTCCCAAAGTGTTGAGATTACAGGCATAGGCCACCGAGCCTAGCCCTCTTCTGTCCTTGTTTCTTGACAGCCATGACCTAGGTACAACAAAGAAATACGTAGGTGATGTTAGAGGGCGAATTATGTCCAAAAGATCTCTTCCAAAAGATATGTTGAAGTCCTTACCCCCAAGACCTCAGAATGTGAGTTTATTTGGAAATAGGGTCTTTATAGGGGTAAAATGAGACTATTGGGGATGGGCCCTAATCCACTATGACTGGTGCCCTCCTACAAAGGAGGCCGTGTAAAGAGACACAGGGAGAAGGTGGCGTGAAGATGGAGGCAGATGCGTGATGCTTCCACAAGCCAAGGACTGCTGAGGGGTGCCAGCAAATGCCCAACAGCCAGGCGAGAGGCCTGGGACAGGGGCTCCCTCCCAGCCTCAGAAGGAACCAACTGTGCGGACACCTTGACCTCGGACTTGTAGCCTCCAGGGCTGTGAGATAATCAATGACTGTTGTTTAAGCCCACAGCGTGTGGAACTTTGCTGCTACCGGCGGCCATTCACACTGGGGTGGGGAGGGGACTGCAACCCAGACGATCTAGCCATCTGGATCTGCAATCCCTCATGCATGCAGACCCTTTGGGTCTCTGTCAACATCTGTCCTGGCCAAACAAGGAATGGCTCATCCAGCTTCTGGGGTGAAAGTCTACCCATCGTTGGCAAAATCGATCAGCTGAACTGGGCTTTCGCCTTGGCTTTCCAGCTCCTAGCATAGGGGGACAATGGGGAGTCAAGGACAGGTCCCAAGAGAGATTAAAAAGTCAGTCATTCACTCAACATACTTGTTGGGTGCCTCGTTTGTGCCAGGCACAATTAGCAAAGGAAACAAGGATCCCTGCTCACCTAGAGCCTCATCATAACGAGGGAGATGACAGTGAATAAGGAACACGGGCCACCTGGGAAAGTGGATGGTGCCAAGACAGAGAGAGAGCAGGATGGGGAGGTGTGGGGGTGGGGGTGGGGGTGGGTTGCTGTGAAGGTGATGACATCTGAGCAAAGACTTCAAGGTGCTGAGGGAGGAAGCCGTGTGAGGAACAGCTTTCCAGGCAGAGGGAACAGCCCATGCGAAGGTGTGGGGCTGTCAGCAGGCCTGGGATGTTTAAGGCACTGTGGGATGGGCAGGGAGGAGGCAGAGTCAGAGAGGCCAGCTCCTGGAGCCTTGGAGGCCATGATGTGGACTGGACTTTTCCTTACAGTGAGTTTGTGCCATCTCACAGCCCTGGGATGGAGCAGAGGAAGGTTGAGATGAGATGGTCAGAAGCTGAGGAGTCCCAGGAGGAAGGGATTATGGGGATTCAGGTTGGGTGTGAGGTTGCTTAAGTCTGGCGTGGTGGGGGGTGAAAAGTCAAATTAACAAAAGAGGAGTTGGGGTTTCTCAGAATCAGCCTGCTGCCTAGGGGACCAACATCTTCGTGGCTGAGTGCAGGGTTTGGGGCCAGCCCCACAGCTTCGTAGGTGGGTGACCCACAGCTTCCTCGCTGAATGACTGTGGTTGAGCCAGGGGACCCTGCCTTACCTCTCCTCATGATTCCCACCTCCTGTGTCTGGCGTGAGGATGGAGAAGATGATGCATGTAAAGTGCCTGTCACAGTAAACAGTGACTGTCGTCTGTTAGATTAGACCCTACTTATCCAAAGTTTCACTTTCCATAGTTTGGTTACCTGCAGTCACCCTCGGTCTCAAAATATTAAATTCCAGGGATACACAGTTTGTACGGTTTTTTTGTTTGTTTTTTGTTTTTGTTTTTGTTTTGTTTTGTTTTTGAGATGGAGTCTTGCTCTGTTGCCAGGCTGGAGTGCAGTGGCACGATCTTGGCTCACTGCAACCTCAGCCTCCTGGATTCAAGCTATGATTCTCCTGCCTCAGCCTCTCGAGTAGCTGGGACCACAGGCGCACGCCACCACACCCAGCTAATTTTTGTATTTTTAGTAGAGACGGGGTTTCACCATGTTGGCCTGGCTGGTCTATAATTCTAGACCTCAAGTGATCCACCCGCTTTGGCCTCCCAAAGTGCTGGGATTTCAGGTGTGAGCCACCACACCCAGCCCCCTAATGGGCTGTCTTCAGAAACAAGGCGAGTGGCCCTGTGCCGGTTCCACCAGACCCAGCCTCTCAAGGGAAGATCCTAGCCACACCCTAAGGAAGGGCCTTTTCTCGGCATGACAGTGGCTCCTAGCACTGGGCTAGAAAATCATCCCATTAACAGGAAGATAGAAAAGGACTGGAACATTAAGACCATAATTAAATCTTTTAAGGGAATGACAATAATAGAGTAGTCCCTCCTTATCCACAAGGGACAGGTTCCAAAACCCCACCAGATGCCTGAAACTGCAGATAGTACTGAACCCTATACAGGCGTCCCTTGGTATCTGAGGGGACTGGTGCCAGGACCTTCCTTGGATACCAAAATCTGGGAATGCTCAAGTCCCTGATATGAAATGGCATAGTATTTGCAAATAACCTACGCACGTCCTCCCATGTCCTCTAAATCATCTCTAGATTACTTACAATACCTAATACAATGTAAATGCTATGTAAATAGTTGTCATACTGTGCTGTTTAGGGAAAAATTACAAGGAAAAATAATCTGTACATGTTCAGTACAGACCCAGCTTTTTTTTCCCAAACGTTTTCTTTCTTTTCTTTTTTTTTTTTTTTTTTTTTGAGATGGAGTCTTGCTCTGTTACCCAGGCTGGAGTGCAGTGGCGTGATCTCAGCTCACTGCAAGCTCCTCCTCCTGGGTTCACGCCTCAGCCTCCCGAGCAGCTGGGACTACAGGTGCCCGCCACCATGCCTGGCTAATTTTTTTGTATTTTTAGTATAGACAGGATTTCACCATGCTAGCCAGGATGGTTTCGATCTCCTGACCTCGTGATCCGTGCCTCAACCTCCCAAAGTGCTGGGATTATAGGCGTGAGCCACCGCTCCCAGCCTCTTTTCTTCTTTCTTTCTTTCTTTCTTTCTTTCTTCTTTTTTTTTTTTTTTTTTTGAGACAGAGTCTTGCGCTGTTGCCCAGGCTGGAGTGCAGTGGCGTGATCTCAGCTCACTGCGAGCTCCTTCTTCCAGGTTCACGCCATTCTCCCGCCTCAGCCTCCAGAGTAGCTGGGACTACAGGCACCTGCCACCAGGCCCAGCTAATTTTTTGTATTTTTAGTAAAGATGGGGTTTCACCATGTTAGCCAGGATGATCTCTATCTCCTGACCTCGTGATCTGCCTGCCTTGGCCTCCCAAAGTGCTGGGATTACAGGCGTGAGCCACTGACCCCGGTCTCTCTCTCTCTCTCTTTCTCTTTCTTTCTTTCTTTCCTTCCTTCCTTCCTTCCTTACTTTTTTCTTTTCTTTTGTTTTCTTTTTTTTTTGTCTTCTTTTTTTTTGTCAGAGTCTCACTGTTGCCCTGGCGCAACAGCAACCTCTGCCTCACTGCAACCTCTGCCTCCCAGGTTCAAGAGATTCTCCTGCCTCAGCCTCCTGAGTAGCTGGGACTACAGGCGCCCACCACCAGGCCCAGCTAGTGTTTGTATTTTTAGTAGAGATGGGGTTTCTCCATGTTGTCCAGGGTGGTCTCGAACCCCTGACCTCAGGTGATCCGCCCGCCTCAGCCTCCCAAAATGCTGGAATTGCAGGTACGATCCACTGCACCTGACCCTCCAAATGTTTTCAATCTGAGGGATGCAAAACCCACAGATATGAGCACCAGTTGTATACACTCTTTTTTTTTTCCTATACATACCTGTAAAGAAGTTTAATTTCTATGGTTTCTTTTTATTTTATTTTGTTTTTGCACACAAAACAATAAACATTTTCTAAAAGTACATACAAACAAAAAGATGCATATCAAACATGTTAGGAAGGTTGCACATGGGAAGACGGGGAATAGAAATGGGGGGTGGGAATTAAAGAAAATAAATGAGAGAGGGACTTTGTATGGATCAACGATAATAACTCAATCCTCTATTTGACAAAGAAGAAGGAGAAGGAAGAGGAAGAAAAAGAAAGTGGGATAAAGGACCAGAAAGGGAGGAAAATAGAAAAAATTAGAGTATGACTCCAGGGTAGAGCTGTTTTGTTGTCGCTTGGTTGGTTGGTTGGTTGGTTGGTTTGTCAGTTGTATTTTTCATATGTTTCGCCATGTTGGCCAGGCTGGTCTCGAACTCCTAGCCTCAAGTGATCAACCCGCCTCGGCCTCCCAGAGTACTGGGACTATAGGCGTGAGCCACCACGTCCAGCCCCCACATTGCTTCTGTCCTCTGTGGTAGACCTCCCAGACGGGGCGGCCGGGCAGAGGTGCTCCCCATATCCCAGACAGGGCAGCCAGGCAGAGGGGCTCCTCACTTCCCGGACGGGGCGGCCGGGCAGAGTCGCTCCTCACATCCCAGACGACGGGCGGCCAGGCAGAGACGCTCCGCACCTCCCAGACAGGGCGGCGGCCGGGCAGAGGCTGCAATACCAGCACCCTGGGAGGCCAAGGCAGGCGGCTGGGAGGCGGAGGCTACAGCGAGCCAAGACCACGCCACCGCACTCCAGCCCGGGCCACACCGAGCACCGAGTGAGCGAGACTCCGTCTGCAGTCCCAGCACCTCGGCAGACCACTCGAGGTCAGGAGCTGGAGACCAGCCTGGCCGTCATGGCGAAACCGCGCCTCCAGCCAAAGGAGAAAAACCAGGAAGGGGTGGTGGCGCGCGCCGGCAATCCCAGGCAGGCCGCAGGCCAGGGCAGGAGAATCACCGGAGCCGGACCCAGGGAGTCCGCAGCGAGCCGAGTGTAATGCAGCCTGGGCCACAGAGGGAAGAAAAGAAAAAGGCAGGCAGGCAGGTAGGCAGGCAGGCAGGCAGGCAGGCAGGCAGGCAGGCAGGCAGGCAGAAGTTTAATTTCTAAATTAGGCACAGTAAGAGATTAACAGTAACTAATTATCAAATTCAATGATAACAATATGTCAGCATCACTACTCCTGTTTTGGGATCATTATCAAGTAAAATCCGGGTGACTTGAACTACTCACTTATAAGCAGGAGTGTCTACAACATGGAGACACTAGACACAGGGACGATTCAGTCCCTGGTGGGACAGAGCCTGGGCGGCACAGGATTCCATTACTCCACTCAGAATAGTGCATGATTTAAAACATACAAACGTACGTACAAACTGGCCAGGCACGACAGAGCAAGACTCAGTCTCAAAAAAAAAAAAAAAAAAAAAAAAAGGCAGCCCTTTAGGAAGACCGCTCCCCTCAAATGCAGCCTGGGCTGGCTTACTATGGTCTACATTAAAATAAAATCAAGGGCTCATGAGCTCAGGAGTGTTTCTTAAACGTGAATAACTTTAAGTGTTCTCAATTCATCATTCAAATTCTTTCTTTCTTTTTTTCTTTCTTCCTTTCTTTCTTTCTTTCTTTTTTCTTTTTCTTTTTTTTTTTTTTTTGAGACAGAGTTTCACCTTGTTTCCCAGGCTGGAGTGCAATGGCACAATCTCGGCTCACCGCAACCTCGTCTCCTGGGTTCAAGCGATTCTCCTGCCTCAGCCTCCTGAGTAGCTGGGATTACAGGCGCCTGCCACCACGCCCAGCTAATTTTGTAGTTTAGTAGAGACAGGGTTTCTCCATGTTGGTTTGGCTGGCCGCAAACTCCCCACCTCAGGTGATCCACCTGCCTCAGCCTCCCAAAGTGCTGGGATTACAGGCGTGAGCCACCACGCCCGGCCCATCATTGAAATTCTATATGCTGCTTATGAAAGGAAGGAGGGAGTCTGGACACAGTGGCTCACGCCTGTAATTACAACACTTTGGGAGGGGAGGGCAAGGTGGGAGGATCACTTGAGCCCAGGAGTTCAAGACTGGGCTGGGCAGCATAGTGAGACCCCATCTCTACAAAAAATTTAAAAAATTAGCTGAGTGTGGTGGTGCCTACCTGTAGTCCTAGCTACTTGGGAGGCTGAGGTGAGAGGATCCTTTGAGCCTGGGAGGTCGAGGCTGCAGTGAGCTGTGATTGAGGAAAATGACATCCGTGCTGGTCCATGTCCTGTGGTGGGGAAGGGGGACAGCAACCCAATACAGACCCACCCTACCCCGGGACCCCATGCAGGAAGGGTCCTGGATCGAGCTAGAAGAACTGGGGCCACTGTAATGAATCAAACTGCCCAGGAGACCCAGGGACTGGGACACCCTTGCTAGGTAACACAACATCATTTTCCCGCCTACTCCTGCCCCCAGCAAGACTCCTCTGCTGGGTCTCAGATCCCCCCCGCCGGGGGGCTGCCAGGGTGCCTCAGCCTCCATGGGTCAACACCCAATCACAGCCATCCCCAGCCTGTCCCTTCTTCTGTCCAGGAGCACAGGCCAAGCCCTTCGCCCCACCCACCCCTCCCCCAGCAGCCTCTCACTCCATCTAGTTGGTTTCACCTCATCGACTCTGCAGTCTCAAGACCTCTCCATCTGCACAGGACCTCTGTGCAGGCCGCCTCTCCCTGGGCCTGGGTGGCTGCAGCAGCCCCTTGACTGGCACCCCCCCACTTCTTCCTCTATCCTAACAGGCCCTTCTCTAGGGGCCTTCTCACTGTGCAAGCTCCTTCCTACTCCCTGGGCTGGGATGCTTTCCACAGCTCTGCGACGCTCTTAGACCGAGATCACAGCCATCAGCCAAGCCGTTCTGATCACTCACTGCTGCCTAATGAGCTGCCCCCAAACAGTGACAAAACTGCCACCATCTTATAACACCCAGTGTGGCAGGTCAGGGATGTGGACAGGTCTGGCTGGGTGATTTTTCTGCTTTTTATGGCTTTGAAGATCTTGGCATTGGATGGGCTTATCTGGGGGTCCGAGGCCGGCACCCTGATGAGCAAGGCTGGAGGGCTGGGCTCAGCTGGGCATTGGCTAGAGCACCCACGCAGGGTCTCTCCAGCATGGGAGCCTCTCCTGGGGCTGGAGTCCTTACGAGGCAGCTCAGAGGGCTCCAAGACGCCCAAGGCTTCTTAGGGCCAGGCCCAGAATGTTCCAGAACATCATTTCTGCCATTGGTCATGAAATCAGACCAGCTCTGATTCAAGGGAAGAAAACAGGCCTCTGCTCACAGTGGGAGGACTAGCACGGAATGTGTGGTCATCTTTCATCTGCCGCAGAGGCTCCATTTGCCCTTCCTGGTGCTCATCCTGCCAGCTCCCTCCCCACGTCCCTGTGCTCGGCCATCTCCCAGCACATTGACGTTCTCTCAGAGCCCACAGGTACCATCCGCTCGGCCACAGGTCCTTTTGCACATGCCAACCTCCTGCCTGGAAGGATCTTCCCCACCCCTGCACTTCACCCAGCTGGTTTTCCCAGGGCAGTTGTGACAAATGACCACAAACCAGGCAACCCTAAACAACAGAAATGTATTGTCTTGCAGTTCTGGAGGCCAGAAGGCAGAAATTGAGGTGTCAGCAGGACCCTGCTCCCTCAGAAGGCTCTGAGGGCTGGTCCTTCCCTGCCTCTTCTGGCTGCTGCTGGCTGCCAGCATTCCTTGGCTTGCAGCTGCATCACTCGATTCTGCCTCTATCGCCACATGGCCTTCTCCTTTCTGTGTCTGTGTGTCCAGATTTCCCTCTTCTTATGAGGACACCAGTCACTGGATTTAGCCTCCTCCCAGAATTCCAGCAGGACCTCATCTTAGTTTTGATTGCCTCTGCAAAGCCCCTATTTCCAAACGAGATTCCATTCACAGGCTCTAGGGAGACAGGACATTGGGGAGACACCCATCAGCCCGCACACCAGTTACTCAGATTCATTTTTAAAGTCACAAGTCAAAGGTCCTTTACTCTAAGGATGAAAGAAGTGAGGCATTTGGAAGATAAAGGGCCTGGCATACAGTAGGTGCTTATTCCAGCCAGCTAGTGCTGTCATGTCCCCAGAACCTTCTCTGGGAACTCCCAGCCCACACTGAGCCATGCATCGTCCTATCACATACTCTCTGGCATCCTAGGTTAGGTTCCCCAGCAACAAAACCCAAGACTGGGATCCTTGAGCAAGGAGTTTGTCAAGGGAGGAGCTCCCAGGAAGAACCGACAAGGAAAGGAGAGTAGCAGGACAGACCAAAGAAGCGGCGATCACAACTCAGTCTGGTCTGGCCTGATTCCTCACTCCCCAGGGTGCTCTGGGGTACCAAGGGCATCCTGGAGCTGTCCCACCTTGGAGCAAGGGAGCTGAGCATCTGTACTCCCTTGTCAATCAGTCCCTGGCTGCAGCCTGCCCTGGGGGTTGGGGAGAGTGGACCCTCCAGGCCTTTCCAGGCAATGTGGTCCCTTTCAGTAGCAGGGAAGCTCCAAGCCATCAGCAGCTGGGGGGTGAAGACACCATCCTGGGAAACAAACCACACCCCGCAGCCCTTCCTAACCCCTGAACAGAGTAATTGACTTGTGAGTTACGCACCTGTTGGGGCTTGCTTTCCCTCCCTCCCCAAGACTGGAATCTTTGCGGGCAGGGGCTGGGCCCATTTGGTTCACCACCTATATAGATATAGACCCCCAGTGTGCTGCTGGGCACCTGGGAGCAGCTCTGTGCCTTTCATGATGTCCTCAGGTGTGCACGCCCACCAGTGAGCATCTGATCCATACTCTGGCCCCAGCCAAAGAGGAGACCCCGAGCGGGTTCCAGCCATCCAGCCAGTGACCCAGCAGACATGGCAGCCACACCCGGCTGGCCGATGGGAAGTAGACCAACACTGGCTCAGGAGGTTGGTGCTTTTTTTTTTTTTTTTTTTTGAGACGGAGTCTTACTCTGTCACCCAGGCTGGAGTACAGTGGCGTGATCTCAGCTCACTGCAATCTCCACCTTCCAGGTTCAAGCAATTCTCCTGCCTCAGCCTCCCAAGTAGCTGTGATTACAGACACGCACCACACACCTGATTATTTTATTTATTTTTTTTTTTGTATTTTTAGTGAAGACGGATTTCACTATGTTGGCCAGGCTGGTCTTGAACTCCTGACCTTGTGATCCGCCTGCCTTGGCCTCCCAAAGTACTGGGATTGCAGGCGTGAGCCACTGTGCCTGGCCACAGTTGGTGCATCTTTAACGCATTTGGTAGCTCACTTACTTCCATTTCCTCCTTTCCGCCTCATCTCTTGCATTCACAGCTAAACAGGGTTTTCGTGTTGGACAGTGTCTTAGTCCATTCAGGCTGCTAGAACAGAATACCACAAACCCAGAGGCCTAGAAACAACAGACATTTATTTCTCATTGTTCTGGATGCTGAAAGTTCATGATGGGGGTGTTGGCATAGGGGGCATCTAATGAGGGCCCTTGTTCTTGCACTGTTCTTGCATTGCTGTAAAGAACTACCTGAGACTGGGTAATTTATAAAGAAAAAAGGTTGAATTGGCTTATGGTTCCACAGGCTATACAGGAGGCATGGCTAGGGAGACCTCAGGAAACTTAGAATCTTGGCAGAAGGTGAAAGGGAAGCAGGCACATCTCACATGGCCGGAGTAGGAGGAAAGGAGAAAAGGGGGAGGGTTTACACACTTTTAATCAACCAGATCTCATGAGAACTCACTCACTATCACGAGAACAGTAAGAGGAAAATCTGCTCCAACAATCCAATCACCTCCCACCAGCCTCCTCCTCCAGCAATCGGGATTACAATTGGACATGAGATTCGGGTGGGGACACAGATCCAAACCCTATTAGCCCTCTTCCAGACTGCAGATTGCCAGCTTCTCCCTGTGTCCCCTAATGACAAAGGGGCAAGGGGGCTCTCTGGGGTCCCTTTTTTTTTTTGAGATGGAGTCTTGCTCAATTGCCCAGGCTGGAGTGCAGTGGCATGATCTCGGGTCAATGCAATCTCCGCCTCCCAGGTTCAAGAAATTCTCTGCCTCAGCCTCCCGAGTATCTGGGATTACAGGTGCCCACCACCACTCCTGGCTAGTTTTTTGTTTGTTTGTTTGTTTGTTTGCTTGAGACAGAGTCTCACTCTATTGACCAGGCTGGAGTGCAATGGTGCAATCTCGGCTCACTGCAACCTCCCCCTCCTGGGTTCAAGTGATTCTCCGCCTCAGCCTTCTGAGTAGCTGGGATTACAGGTGCCTGCCACTGTCACCAGCTAATTTCTGTATTTTTAGTAGAGACAGAGTTTTATCATGTTGGCCAGGCTGGTCTCAAACTCCTGGCCTTGTGATCCGCCCGCCTCGTCCTCCCAATGTGCTGGGATTACAGGCGTGAGCCACTGTGCCCAGCCTGTTTTGTTTTGTTTGTATTTGTAGAGATGGGGATTTCATCATCTTGGCCAGGCTGGTCTTGAACTCCTGACCTCGTGATCCACCCGCCTTAGCCTCCCAAAGTGCTGGGATTACTGGCATGAGCCACTGTGCCTGGCCATGGGGTCCCTTTTTTAAAGGCACTAATTCTCGCTCATGAAGACTCCATCTAATGACCTAATCGCCTCCCAAAGTCCCCACCTCCTAGCACCATCACATTAAGGATTGGGGCTCAATATATGAATTTGGGGGGGGACACTGACATCAGGCCATAGCAGGTGGGACAGGATGTAACGGCATCCACTGGAATCAGGAGGGGAAGAGGCAGCACCACCCCTTCCTGGTCTCACCCACCACAGGGGTCACCCCCAGTGGCTCTTGAGCAGAGGCCTAGATGCCTTGGGGACTCCTTTCTTGAACTCACATCCAAAGTCAGGTTACACACTTCGCTTCTTCACCCAACTCTTACTCCACTCTGCCCAGCTTCCCACATTGGTCCATGGCGTGTGTACTGGGGGAACAGGGGGCTCTGGCTGGAGCAGCTCCCTGGGCCCCAGGCCTTGGGAGGCCTCATGCACTGAGCTGCCATCCACATTTCTGGTGCCTGGGACTGGCTGAAGCTAGCAGGTTCCATCCTGTGGGATGTCCTAACCCTGGACTTGGGGCCTATGTGAGCTTGAGTCCTCATTTCTTCTCTTGGGGGGTACTCTGTGATCTCTACCCCCACCCTCCCCCCCACACACGCACAGGGTGGACCCGATGACTAGAAGAGCTTCAGGACTTACTTCTGTGGGTCGTCTTGGGACCAAGTGGCTTAGTGACCCCTGGTTACCACTCAGTGCTGGTTTCTTTGGACCCCAAGCCCCAGTGCCCACATCTTTGCCTCTGGACTGGCCTCGGTCAGTTGCCCTCTCTGGAACTTCCCCATGTTTGGTCCTGAAATGTCCCTCTGTGTGGTCAGCCCCTGACTCTCCAGCTCGGAGTGGACCTTGATCCTGGGAGTGGAGCTGGGCAGCAAGTCCAGTGGGGGACAGCCTGGGTTCAGGGGGCAGGACCCCTGGCGCTGCCTGCATTTGCTGTGAGCTTTGAGCAAGGAGACTGAACGCCTCTGAGTCCTGTTCCTTCAGCCACAGGATGGAAATAACAATAACAAACCCTTCTCACAGTTGTTATGAGGGAACCAAGGCAGAGCTTCTAAAAACTCAGACATCCTAGTGTCTCCAGGGCTGCCTTGGTTCCACTGGGCCCTGGTTCCCACACCTGCCTACCATGTGTACTTTTGTCTACCTGAATTTTCATTTTGATCTATTCCTTTGTTACTTAAATAATTTTGTTTTAAAATTTTACAGGACGAGCTTCAGTGGAAAAACATTGTCCCTTATCATACACAGAAGGTAGCCCATGATAAGAAACACAAAATGATGTTAAGAATTTCTTGCAAGATGCAAGTGTCTGCCAAAAGCTCTGAGCCTCAGGCTTGCTGTCTCTTTTTCTCCCCCAACGGGAGAGATTTGCAAGTGTTAGAGGGGTGTTAAGGACTTACCGTCACCAAACAGAGACTTTCTCCTGGGAGTGAGAATGGCTGAAAGGGAATAGCTTTCTCACTGGGCGATTCAATGTGACTTAATGTGACCAACCCATGTTCCACCTAGAAATGCCTCTCCTGCTACAGGCCAGTGTGGCACCTGGGGCAGCACCCTGTTAATCCACAGAAAGGGTTCAGCACGACCCCAGGCCGGCGAGTGCTCACAAGGGTGAGCTGTGATTTCAGTGACTCTTATGGCTTGTTGGACGCCACTGTGGACAACAGTGTGGACAGTTGTTGGACGCCACTGTGTTGTACGCCACTGTGGACAACAGGCCAAGATGTGGACAACAGAGAGGCAGCAGAGGCTACCTTCTCAGACAAAGCAGTGGCAGGTCCCTGCAGAACCTCCCAAGGCATCTGACCCAGGAGATAAATTGCACTTGGCAAGTGACCTCGTATCTTCAAAGGGCTCCCTGTCACCAGGGCCACTCACAGCACCTCAGTCAGCCAGAGACCCTGCAGCCCTGGGCCGTCCCAGAGCACCCCACTTAGGACTTGCTTGCACGTGGCTCTGCAAATGTCAGACTCCTGACAAAATGATAGACGAAGCTAAGTGGTGGTGACGTCTTTGACTGTCCTCTCACTGAGAGGTGGGTGCCTATGTTCCTTCCTCTTCAGTCTGAGTGGGCTTCTAACTGCTTCCACCATTAGCATTGGCAGAAGTGCCACCGTGTGATTTCTGAGGCTGGGTGACCACAGGTGATGCTTGGAGCCCTGAGCCACTGTGTCAGGTTCATACCTGAGGAGGCCATACTGGGAGAAAGCCCAAGCCACACAGAGATCAGAAGTCCAACCACCTGAAGACGCCATACTGGGAGGAAGCCCAAGCCACACAGAGATCAGAAGTCCAACCACCTGAAGAGGCCATACTGGGAGGAAGCCCAAGCCACACAGAGATCAGAAGTCCAACCACCTGAAGAGGCCATACTGGGAAGAAGCCCAAGCCACACAGAGAGGCCAAGTGTAGGTGTTCTGGCCACAGTCCTAGCTAGATCTGGACTTCAAATTGTCCCAACCCAGACATCGTACATGTGAAGAGGCCTCCAGGATGGTCCCAGTTCCTATCCATTTGAGTCTTCCCAGCTGAAGTTCCAGATGTCATGGAAGAGACAAGCCATCCTGCTGTGTCCTGCCCAAGCTCCTTGTAACAGAACCAGCAAGCTCAATAAAATGGTGGTTGCCACGTGCCACTGAGGTTTGTATCGGTTTGTTACGCAGTAAGGGATGACAAGACAGGCGCTAATGGAGAGGTGCGGAAGAGAGTGGTGAGGCACACGCCCCATTCTCTCTGCAGCCCACTTCCTCTCTGGGGCTGTGGGACATCCAAGGCAGGATGGTTGCTTGGGTATCTGGCTTCTTTGGGCTGGAAGGGGAGCTGGGACCCGTGGTGGTGAACAAAGCTTGCCTGTCTTTGTGGCTTCTGGCAGAATCCAGGATTTTCATGTCCTGAAGGGACTCCAGTATCAAGGGCCAGTGCAAACCCTCGTTGGTGTCCCCAAATGGCTAATAGTGCCTGCTGAGCCCCAAGGACCAGGAGGGGTCCCTTAGAGCAGGATGAATTGTTCCCAACCCCTAGAATTGGCAGAGGGCCTTCACCTATACCTGGGGCCCCGAGCACTGAAAGCTTCTCACCCAAGAGCCAGCAGAGAGGGGATGGCTGATCCCTTCCCTCTACCTTCCTGAGCTTCCCAGACTCAGGGCAGAGGCTGCTGGACCATCCACTGTCTGTCTCCCTCCACCTTCAGCTTGATCGGATGGGGCCTGGGAGAAGACAAAGTCATGATAGATAGAATTCTCAGCTGAGAAAGGAAGGGCATTTCTAGAGGAGATGGAATTAGAAACGATGGAGCAATTAAACTTCTAAAATAACGTGTAGATTTTTAAAATAACTTTTAAATGTTCAATAGATGGGTTTAGAAAAGAAAAAGGATGATGGCTGAGTCTGAGAACTACGAGATCATCTGGCAAAGATATCTCCCAATCTGTCTGCGCCCAGCCTCACACACCTTCTTTCTGTCCTGCCCCCGGGCCTTTGCACACAGCCCCTGCTAGACCTTCCATGCCTGGTGGCTTCTTTTCATCACGCGGCACTCAGCTCCGGCTCAGGGGCACTTCTGAGGACCTCGTAAGATGTCCTCTCCCCCCCGTCACTCCTCCCTTGTGGCACTTAGAATTATTCATGACCATATTCGTTTATTACACATTTTTAAGCTCTGACCCCTTAGCAGGGGTTGTTTTATGCCAAGTGTTGGCCTTGCCATCCTTGGTCATTGCTGTACCCCAGCAGGGGAGCCATGCTCACGGTGGCCCCACAGTGTGAGCTTGTTTAGTGAATGAGCAAATGGGATCTGAACATCTTGTGATAACTGGACTAGAATTTGTCATATATGGTTAAGGACAGATCTTTGGTTTTTTGTTTGTTTGCTTGTTGTTTTGAGACAGTCTCGCTTTGTCACCCAGGCTGGAGTGCAATGGTGCAATCTCGGCTCACTGGAACCTCTACCTCCCAGGTTCAAGCAAATCTCCCGACTCAGCCTCCCAAGTAGCTGCAGCTACAGGTGTGCATCACCACGACTGGCTAATTTTGTATTTTTAGTAGAGATGGGGTTTCACCATATTGGCCAGGCTGGTCTTGAACTCCTGACCTCAGATGATCTGCCCACCTCAGCCTCCCATAGTTCTGGGAGTGTCTCCCAGGGCGGGCACATACTTCTGGTGGCTTAGGAAATGGCTATGGATGGCTGGCAGACACAGCACAAAGTCTTGTTAAACTCTGGAGTGGCGTGATGGTTCCCTTTTCCTTCTCCTTCATCCTTCTGATTGGGAATGGAAAACTCTCAACTCATGCCAGTGTCCCCCTCACACCCTGCTAGTACTTGCTGATTCTCACATCTTAACACCAAGAGTGCAAAGACACAGGTTGGTGCTCTTGGAAGGACCAGTATTCATTTGGAATTCCACCATGACAGTGCCCAGAGAGATGAGCCAAGCCAGCCCACGGCGGAAGAACTACCTGGCCAACTTGTGGACACTGAGTTAAAGAAACAGCTGGGCTTTAGGCAGGGCATAGTGGCTTATGCCTGTAATCCCAGCACTTTGGGAGGCTGAGGCAGGAGGATCGCAAGGTCAGGAGATCAAGACCATCCTGGCCAACACGGTGAAAACCCATCTCTACTAAAAATACAAAAAATTAGCTGGGCGTGGTGGCATGCACCTGTAGTCCCAGCTACTCGGGAGGCTGAGGCAGGAGAATTGCCTGAACCCAGGAGGCGGAGGTTGCAGTGAGCTGAAATCGCACCACTGCACTCCAGCCTGGGTGACAGAGACAGACTCTGTCTCAAAAACAAAACAAAACAAAAAACAAAAAAACTGTGCTTTTTACACCTCAAGGTTTGGCACTGGTTTGTCACACCAACAAAAGCTACCTCATCTGCTCTTTTTAGTAATCCCCAAACCAAAGATGAAATAAAAACAAATGCTCTAAATTATCCAGAAAGCTAGAAAGAGAACACCTCACAACAAAACAGGTATGCAGCAATAGCTGTACTTAGAGGGGATTTTCACAGCCCAGGATGGTTTTGTTATAAGAGCCTAAAGATAAAATCTATCAAATATTCAAGGTAAGAAAGAAGAAGAGGAAAGTAAACTAAAAGAAATTAGAATGAGGGCCGGGCGCAGTGGCTCAGGCCTGTAATCCCAGCACTTTGGGAGGCCAAGGTGGGTGGATCACAGGGTCAGGAGATCGAGACCATCCTGGCTAACATGATGAAAACCCGTCTCTACTAAAAATACAAAAAATTAGCCGTGCGTGGTGGTGGGCACCTGTAGTCCCAGCTACTCTGGAGGCTGAGGCAGGAGAATGGTATGAACCAGGGGAGGTGGAGCTTGTAGTGAGCCGAGATTGCACCTCTGCACTCCAGCCTGGGCGACAGAGCAAGACTCCATCTAAAAAAAAAAAAAAAAAAAAGAAATTAGAATGAGGGGACTTGATAGCATTAAAGCTGAAATTAGTTAAGTCGAAAATAAAAAACAGCAGAAAGCATGAAGAAAATCAGAAGTTGGTCCATTGAAAAGGTCAGTACAATGGGAAAAGAAACGATTCCTGGCAATCCCAGTTAAGAAAAGAAAAAAAAAAGAGAATGAAAGTTACAAATGTAGGAATGAGGAAGAGGTTACAGCCCCCAATAAAGAAGGAATCCATTGATTATGAGAGAAGAAAGCATAGACACCCTACCACTGCAGCCACATGGGTGAAAATACAAGGGAACTGGGCAATGCCTCAGTGAAATTCAAACACTAGAATTGATCCCTGAAGAGACAGAAACCCTAAGCACACCATGAAACCACAGGAGAAAGGGAAAAGGGGTTGAGAGATCTACTATTTTGAAAAGTCAGGCCTGGCACGGTGACTCACGCCTGTAATACCAGCACTTTGGGAGGCTGAGGTGGGTGGATCATGAGGTCAGGAGATCGAGACCATCCTGGCTAACACAGTGAAAACCCACCTCACCTAAAAATACAGAAAATTAGCCAGGCGTGGTGGCAGGCATCTGTAGTCCCAGGTACTCAGGAGGCCGAGGCAGGAGAATGGCGTGAACCCGGGAGGTGGAGCTTGCAGTGAGCCGAGATCACACTACTGCACTCCAGACTGGGCGACAGAGCAAGACTCCATCTCAAAAAAAAAAAAAAAAAAAAAAAAGTCTACAGGCCTCAGTGGATTTTATAGCTGTCTCCTAATTATCTCTAAAGTCCGGAGCACTTCCAGCCACTTACTGATAAGAAGGAGACAAGTATAGACTTGAAGGGTTAGATGTGCATTTACTGCACTGACCAGAGCCTGAGTCAGAAAACAGAGGTCAAAGTGATGTGCACACAATGATGCCATGTTTATAAAAACCAGAAACCGGCCAGGCATGGTGGCCCCACTCGACTTTGGGAGGTCAAGGCAGGTGGATCACTTGAGGTCAGGAGTTCAAGACCAGCTTGGCCAACATGGTGAAACCCTGTCTCTACCAAAAATATAAAAAATTAGCTGGATGTGGTGGCACGCACCTGTAATCCCAGCTACTTGAGAGGCTGAGGCAGGAGAATCTCTTGAACCCAGGAGACAGAGGTTGCAGTGAGCCGAGATTGCGCCAGTGCACTCCAGTCTGGGTTACAGAGCGAGACTCCGTCTCAAAAATATAAATAAAATAAGCCAGACGCAGTGGCTCATGCCTGTAATCTCAGGACTTTGGGAAGCCGAGGCGGGCAGATCACCTGAGGTCAGGAGTTCGAGACCAGCCTGACCAACATGGAGAAACTCCGTCTCTACTAAAAATACAAAATTAGCTGGGCGTGGTGGTGCATGCCTGTAATCCCAGCTACTCAGGAAGGCTGGGGTGGGAGAATCACTTGAACCCGGGAAGTGGAGATTGTGGTTAGCTGAGATTGCGCCATTGCACTCCAGCCTGGGCAACAAGAGTGAAACTCTGTCTCAAAAATAAGTAAATAAATAAAAATAAATAAATACATAGAAGAAATAAATATAAAAACCAGGAGCCACAAAAACTCGACACATGAGCATGTGTGCATCTTAATGAACACAGAGGGGAGGGTAGTGTGTGTCCCCAGGCAGCCCACATGAAGTCCCTCTGGGGATGGCAGTGGCATAAGGGGATAACATCATTCTCTTTTAGCATAGTTGCATATTTGTTTCTTGCAAAGGTGTATCATGTTCAACTCATGACAAAATTAGAAGGGAAGCATATCTCTGCTTACACATCTAAGCTCCCACCAAAAGAAACGAACTGTGAGTGCCTTGTCATGTTCACACCTACCGAGAAAGGCGAATCTTCTACATAAAAAGGAAAGAAGAGCTGGGAGAGGCGTCCCGTATGTGTTCCTTCCGGCCGCCATGACAAAGCACCACAGACGGGCAACAGCCGATTATCCTCTCACTGCCCTGGAGGCTAAGATCAAGGTGTGGCAGGACAGGCTCCTCCGGGGCCTCTCCCCTTGGCCTGCAGACCCCACCTTCTCCCTGCGTCCTCCTGTGGTCATCCCTCTGTGGGTGTCTGTCTTCTTCCCTTCTTGGGTGTTTTGTTTTGTTTTGTTTTTGAGACAGGGTCTCACTTTGTTGCCCAGGCTGGAGTGCAGGGGCGAGATCATGGCTCACTGCTGCCTTGACCTCCCAGGCTCAGGTGATCCTCCCACCTCAGCCTCCCAAGTAGCTGGGACCACAGGCGTGCACCACCACACCAAGCTGACGTTTGTATTTTTAGTAGAGGGGGAGTTTCACCATGTTGCCCAGGCGGGTCTCGAACTCCTAAGCTCAATCGATCCACCAGTCTCAACCTCCCAAAGTGCTGGGATTACAGGCGTCAGCCACCGCGCCCAGGCCTCATGTCTTCTTACAGGGACATGAGTGAGGTGGGATGAGGGTCCACCCATATAATCTCATTTTACCTTAATTGCCTCTGTGAAGACCCCATTTCCAGATGCAGTCAGATTCTGGGGGCACTGGGATTAGCCTTTAACCTATGAAACTGAGGGCGCGATTCAGCCATGAGATACCCTTTCAGCGTTAGCATGGAAGTGGGATGTCAAGCACAGTCACTGCTCATGACATTATGCATTATCCCCTCTCTGCTCTCCTCCAGGGTGGGGCACCGTCATCATCTCCACCTCACAGACAATGTGCAGTGACTTGTCCAAGTCACACTGCTGTGAGCGGCAGAGCCAACATAGGATCCACCACAGGGTGAGTTTCCAACGTGGGGCATCCTTGACCCACCGTGAACACATCTGCATGTCCCAGGGTGAGAAACGCAGTGTGCACAACCGTACCTTGGGCAAACCCCCCGATCCAGGTGCAGAGACTGCCTAAGCCCCTCTCAGGCTCTGGGGCCAGGAAGGGGCACACAGACATGCCCTGGGCAGGTGGGCAGTCTCAGTCCTGGTCCGGGTTTGCCCCCCAGACACACTCACACTTCCCAGGGAGGCCCCTGGGCTCTTCTCAGTTCCTTGACACCAGCCCAGGAGGTTGTGGATTTCAAGAGAGGAGCAAACAGGCTGGGGAAAGCCCCAGAACCCGTGAGCCCCCTGATCTTTGCAACCACCTCCAGGGCCAGGTCCTGATTTGTACTTCAGAGCTAATGTGATTAGGGCTAGGATTGTCGCCAGAGTATGTTAATGGATTTCAATAGCCCCCAATTACCTGGGGAGAGGGACTGCCTGGGGTGGCTGGAGCCCAGCCTGGGGTCTGGGCAGAGAACCGGCTGGGACTGGGGCTGCATCTGTGCTGAAATTCTTCCTTTGGGGCCTTCTGGAGAGGCCCTGAAGACCCCATGAGGTGGCCACCTCATTTCACAGGTGAGGAAAGTCAGGTTAGAGGCAACTTAAGTTACCTGCCCAAGTTCTTCCTACAGGTAGATGCAGGAGCCACGTTAAAACCCTAAATCTCTCTCTCTTTTTTTTTTTTTTTTTTTTTTTTTGAGATGAAATCTTGCTCTGTCGCCCAGGCTAGAGTGCAGTGGCACATCTCCAATCACTGCAACCTCCACCTCCCAGGTTCAATTGATTCCCCTGCCTCAGCCTCCTGAGTAGCTGGGATTACAGGTGCACACCATAGCACCCGGCTAATTTTTGTATTTTTTGTAGAGACAGGGTTTCACCATATTGGGCAGGCTGGTCTCAAACTCCTGACCTCAAGTGATCTGCCCACCTCAGCCTCCCAAAGTGCTGAGATTACAGGCGTGAGCCACTGTGCCCGGCCTCCCAATTCTCTTTAACCCTAAACCCTCCTCAGGCTCCTTCTCCCCAGTGACAGTCTCAAGAGACAGCCCAGGCTGGAAAGGTAAGTGGTTCCAGAGGTGCTTGGGCCTCATCGCCATTGACCAAGTCACAGAGGAGTCAAAGGGCAGCGCAGGGGTTTCCCAGGACTGCCTTAACAAACATCACAAACTTGGTGGCTTAAAACATAAAAAATCTGGCAAGGCGAAGTGACTCATGCCTGTAATCCCAGCACTTTGGGAGGCCGAGGTGGGCAGATCATGAGGTCAGGAGTTCGAGACCAGCCTGACCAACATGGAGAAACTCCATCTCTACTAAAAATACAAAAAATTAGCCAGGCGTGGTGGTGCACGCCCGTAATCCCAGCTACTTGGGAGGCTGAGGCAAGAGAATCGCTTGAACCTGGGAGACGGAGGTTGCAGTGAGCCGAGATTGTGCCATTGCACTCCAGCTCAGGTGACAGTGTGAGACTTTGTCTCAAAAAAACAAACAAAAAAACATCAAAAATCTGTTCTGGAAACTAGAAGTCCAAAATCAAGGCCTGGGCAGGGCTGTGCACCCTCCGAAGGCTCTGGGGGAGGATCCTCCTGCCTCTTCCAGCTCCTGGGATCTCCTGGCGCCCCTGGACTAGGGCTGCATTGTTCCAGTGCCTCCCACCGTCTTCACGTGGGCTTCTCTGCTTCCGTTTCTCCCCTCTGCTCTGAGAAGAGTGCCTACATTCAATTTACGTCCTGCTTGAAACCCAAGAGGACCTCATCTCCAGATCCTAAGCTTAATTTCATCTGCTAAGACCTGATTTCCCAGTGGGATCACACTCACAGGCCACAGGGGTTAGGAAGTGGACATATCTTTTGGTGGGAGGGGGGAATCATTCTACCTCCTGTAGCTGAGGAGGAACGAGCCCGTCCCCACATCACCCACTCTTGCCGGGCAGGGCCCTCCCTCCTGGGCTCTGGAGGCAAGAGGCAGAGGCTGGCCTGGCTGACCCCTGCAAGGCCAGGGCCCAGGCCCCTTGAGGACAGAGGAGCTGGCCCGGCCTGGGCTGTGGGTGATTAGAGAAGTGACATAACCCAGAGGAAGGCAGGTCCTGAAAAGCCAGTCCTGAGAGGGTGGGAGCAAGACCAGCCATCCTCCTCACCAGCCCACAGGCCAGTGCCACCTCCCACTGTCTCCCCAGTCCTGGTGGTACGAGCTGCCTTCTTCCTGCAACACGTCCAGCCCCGGGGCCTTTGCACCTGCACACCCACCTGGAGGGTTTGTGCCCAGATCTTCACAGGCGGCCTCTCCCACACCGGGAAGGCATCCTCCCTAACCCCAGCTACAGCTACAGCCTCCCAGACACTCCCTCTCACAACCCTGGCCTGTGCCCCTGCCTAGCCTGTGTGAACAGCCCAGACCATCGAGTTCCAGTCTACTGAGTGTCTCCTCCTGGACTCCGAGCCCTATGACAGCAAGCCCTTGCCTGTCTCACTTGTCCCTGTCACGGCTGCATCCCGTGTCTGTAAGAGCACCCAGCATGCAGCAGGGCCTGGATGAATGCTTGTTGAGTGAATGAGTGAGCACTCACAGAGAGGTGGTTGGTTGGTTTCTAGATTCACCCCCAGCCCTGAAGATCTCTGCCAGGCAGCTGGAGTCTGGGGAGGTGGTTCCAAACTCCACGCCTCCTCCTGTCTGCCGAGAGGGCCATGGGTTTGTTTGGCAACCTCAGGGTGCTGGCTCCCCGCAGACACCTGGGTGGCTTCTTCCAGCTGGCTGGGATCCAGGCAGCCCCTGGGAGGGTCCAGCCACCTTCACACCTGGGGCACGGTCAGCCTGGCTGTTTGCTGGAGTCTGTAGCGCCCAGATTTGGAGCCTTTTGGTGAGAAATGTGCATTTTCATGGCAAGATGGTCTCAGGAAATCTCCACCTATTCATGTGCAAAACACAGGGGCGTCTGGGGTCCCCAGGGGCTGGAGCTTTGACAAACAAGGATCAGAGGGAGGGGCAGAGGGACCTGAAGTCCAAAATCAAGGTGTGGACAGGGCTGTGTGCCTGTCCTGTGCGGGGCCAGGAGCCAAGGCCAGAAGAGGTGCAGGGCTGGGAGGCTGGCCAGAGCGTCCCGGTCTAATTCTGCTGGGCGTGGGGCTGAGGATGATGGGCCTCTAGTCCAGGTCACAGTAGTGCTGGGGCCACACTCGCTCCAGGCAGTCAGTCATGTGCAAGACAGCGGGGGTCAGGATGCCTGGATTCAGCCCCAGCTTAGCTGCTGACTCCAAGAGGGGCTTTCAACAAGTCAGCCTACCTCCCCGGGCCTCAGTTTCCTTCTCTGTGAAATGAAACTTTGTCACTTCTACTGTTAGTTTCTGGCTCTGAAAATCTTAGGATTCCAGAAGCTCCATCTTCTGCCCAGCGCAGGAATCCTTCTCCTCTTTCCTTGAATACTCTCAGTGAGGAGGCGCTCACTCTCAGGACAAAAGGGGCTGGACGCAGGAGACAGAGCATGGCTGGATTCTCTGCTGGACACTCTGGTTGTGGCCAGTCCTCTCTGGGGACTCACACGGGGATCCCTAGAGGCTCAAGCATCGTCTCCCCCAGGCTGTCAGGTAAGATCTGGGATGCCCAGCTAAGTTTGAATTTGAGATAAATGACAACTTCTTAGTGTAAGTATAACCCAACAACTGCAGGGGATACACTTATACTAACAACTTATTCAATGTTTATCTGAAGTTCACGTTGAACTGGGTGTTCTGTTTTGCTTGCTAAGTCTGGTAACCCCAACATGTAGCTTCTTTCTGGAGCCTTGGGGACTCTTCCACACCCCTTTTTCCAGGGTAGGTTTGACAGAGGGACTATGACCCTTTTTTTTGTCGGGGGTGCGGGGATGGAGTTTTACTTTTGTCCCTCCAGGCTGGAGTGCAATGGCACCATCTCGGCTCACTGCAACCTCCACCTCCCAGGTTCAAGCGTTTCTCCTGCCTTAGCCTCCCCAGTAGCTGGGATTACAGGCATGCACCACCACGCCCTGCTGATTTTTGTATTTTTAATTTTATTTATTTATTTATTTTTTGGAGACGGAGTTTCACTCTTGTTGCCCAAGCTGGAGTGCAATGGCGCGATCTCGGTAGACTGCAACTTCCTCCTCCTGGGCTCAAGTGATTCTCCTGCCTCAGCCTCCTGAATAGCTGGGATTGCAGACGCCCACCACCACGCCTGGCTAATTTTTTGTATTTTTAGTAGAAATGGGGTTTCACCATGTTAGCCAGGCTGGTCTTGAACTCCTGACCTCAGGTGATCCTCCCGCTTCAGCCTCCCAAAGTGCTGGGATTACAGGCATGAGCCACCGCACCCGGCTAATTTTCGTATTTTTAGTAGAGATGGGGTTTCACCATGTTGGTCAGGCTGGTCTCAACCTCCTGACCTCAAGTGAGCCACCTGCCTCAGCCTCCCAAAGTGCCGGGATTACAGGCACCTGGCCGGGACTGTGACTCTTAAGACCAGGGCAGGAAGGATCGAGGCCTGGCCCTGGCTTTAGGTTGAGCTATTGGGATCCCACTTCTGCATGGTCCTGACCCAGGGCTGTGCATAAGTGGGAGAAATGCGTGCTTCTGAGTGGGGTGTGCTGCGGGTCCCCTAGGATCACAGGCGCCCATGCTGGGGTGCAGCCGGCAGTGCCCCAAGCAGCGCCCCTCTGGCGTGCCTCCCTCTCGCCTCCAAGACCTCCAGGCACAGCCACAGGAGACCTTTGCTTGAAAGCTCTGCTAACTGTCTGCCCTCTTCCCTCTTGCCTTCTTCTGGAGTCTAATACTCTATCTGGCTGAACTGCCACCCTCCAAACCCTAGTGAGAGGTGAGCAGGCCAGCCAGTCACCCCCTTGCCCTGAGGAGTTCGGGCTCTGCCCCTGACCCTCCCCTTTCATCCCTGGGGACCTACCTCTCCAGTTTAGGATTCTCAGCAAATGGTCCCAAAGCCAACTCTGGAAATTTAACACACTGAGGACCTCCCAGGCCCCCCGGTGCCCACTCAGCTCTTGCCGGGAGGGGTCCACGGGGTGTGCAGGGTTGAGCAAAGACGTCTTGCTGCCTACGATAGGCAGGGCGCTGTTGTAGTGAATGAACAAATATCCTACTCCAACGGCACTTATGCTTAGGTGGGGGACAGAAGACAAGTAAAATAAGTAAGAAAATGACACAGTGTCTCAGGAGGTGGGGAGAGGCAGAATGGAGAAGAAAGAAAGGGAGGGCTGCAGGGAAGGTCGGGGAGGGGGCGGGATGGGAGGGGCTGCCACTTTAATTCCAGTGTTCGGGAAAAGCCTTGCTAAAGAAAAAGTGTCTCTTGGGCTTCAATGAGAGGGGAGCCTGCAAGTGGATCCAGGGAGGGTGCCTCAGGCAGAGGATTCAGTGGGGACAAAGGCCAGGAGACTGGACTGGAAGAGAGAGGAGGACAGAGCAGCTGCAGCAGTGGGTGGAGGGCAGAGAGGGAGCTGCAGAAGCAAGGGCCTAGGGGGCCATGGCAAGACTTGAGCTTTGCTCAGAGTGAAGTGAGAGCCACTGGGAATTTTTTTTTTGTTTGAGACAGAGTCTTGCTCTGTCGCCCAGGCTGGAGTGCAGTGGTGAGATCTCGGCTCACTGCAACTTCTGCCTCCCGGGTTTAAGCAATTCTCCTGCCTCAGCCTCCTGTGTAGCTGGGATTACAGGGGCCCGCCACCATGCCTGGTTAATTTTTGTGTTTTGAGTAGAGACGGAGTTTCACCATGTTGGTCAGGCTGGTCTCGAGCTCCTGACCTCGTGATCCGCCCGCCTCGGCCTCCCAAAGTGCTGGGATTATAGGCATGAGCCACCACGCCTGGCCACCATTGGGCGAATTTAAGCTGAGCAGCAGCCTAATGAGACTTGGGCTGTAAAAGGGTCTTCTGACTGTGGGACTGAGAACAGATCACCGTGGAACAAGGAGGAGAGACCACCCGAAGGCTCCTGTCATCACTAGGGGAGCGAGGTGGGTGCCTGGAATGCCAAGGGAACTGGAGGTTGAGAGAAGAGGTGTCGGGTGAGCCAGGACTCCGCACACGTCATGCTGTCTCAGCTCATGGGGACAGCCAGGCTGCCTCCCTGCCCTTGACTTTGATGACCCCTGACACTTTGAGTTGGAAATGCGTTTGTTTGTCTCCATTTCAATGAATGATTTATTTTCCGGTTTATAAAATGCACCCACCATACTTGCTCATGAGCTCACAGACCCAAAGAAAGAACGTCAGGAATTTCCCAGCAGGACGGGGGCCAGGCTCGCCCCGCCCCACAGGCAGGCATCTCTGCTCAGCCCCCTCACCCCTGCCAGCTGAGTGCCCAGAGGCTGAAGCCAGCAGCAGCCCCGTGAGGCCCCACAGTCCCTGTGGGAGCAGATTCCAGGCCCAGTGATCAACCCTCGCCTACGGCCACCCCTTCCCGAAAGGTCCCCTGCTCTGCCGTCGAAATCAGAGACTGCCTTGACCGGCTTGCTCGTGGGCTGGCAGCTGGCAAGCAAGGGGACGCGTGGATTTCCAGGGGCCGAAGGCCGTCATCTGAGAGCTCGGGGGCTCCCAAAGGACAAGAGCCAGCAAGCAGAGAGGGAAGGTGGTGGGTACAGCCCAACGCAGCCCCGAGCCTCAGGGGACAGCAGGGGAATCCACCCAGCTCTGCTGTGCAATCCTGAACAGATCACTTAATCCCTCTGTTCTGCGTGCATCCAGCTCAAAACGGTGCTTAGGAGGCTGGGGTGCTGGGACCCTTCATTAAGCCATGTTTGCAAAGCCCTCCAAGGGCTGCAGATGAAAGCGCTTATTGAAGTACAAAGCGTGTCTCCAGTAACCCTCTCCATCCCAGGCGGGACTGGAGACCCATAAAAGAGAAGGAAAGAGGCGGCCAAGGGCATTTGGCCCCAAGCACGGAGGCCGCCAAGACTAGACTCCGGCAGTGTCGGGCCCTGAGAGGCACCTGTCAGCAGCAGGCTCCTCACCACCGGCTCCTGTCCCTCCTAGTCCCTCACTAGGCAGCACCCCAGCACTCTGGCCTCCCTCAGCAGGCCCATCTGCATGGGGTACAGAGATGGATCAGAACCCTCTGCGACAGCTGCCAATGGAAGCCTTAAACCAGCGTTCGAGGCTCCAATGCATGGCCCCAGCCAGCCTGGCCCTCGCTGTCCTCACACAGGCCACCTCTGCGCCTCCTCCTGATCTCCTCCAGCCTAGACGTCCTCTCCTCTGCTCGTCTGTGCCTGGAGGTCCAGCCCTGGGGAGGCTTCCTGCCCCCCACACCCATGGTGGCCTCGCCTCCATAGCCGTGGTTCGTGGGTGCTCAGGATTCCGGCATGGGTGTCTGGGTGTGCATATCCCCTCACTCCTGGGGTCCTCAGATGTCACATCCATGGAGCCCACTGACCTCAGGCACTAGGGCTGTTCCGTGACCCCTGACTTCCCCTGCCATCTTTCTACACAGAAACAACCCCATGCCCTCTGTCTGGAGTATTCCAAACTGCCCTTCTTCATCTCTTTGCCCCCTGCACTTGGGGAATGTCTGCTAAAATGACTCTCACGTGTCACTCTGCAGTGGCAAAAAATCAGCTCCAGTCCCTCAGCCACCACCTGGAGGGCCTGCGGACCCTCCCTCCTTCATTCCCCATTCCCCACCCCAGCCCTTCCTAGCCCTCCACATCAGTGATTCACAAAGGACACAGTTCTAGCATGAGCAGGGGCTTGCTGGGGAAGAGGCTGTGTGGCAGAGGGCCCTTCCTGGCCCTGGCTTCCCTGGTGGGGGCCCTACAGGCCAGC
Source organism: Nomascus leucogenys (assembly GCF_006542625.1). Classification (NCBI taxonomy): domain Eukaryota; kingdom Metazoa; phylum Chordata; class Mammalia; order Primates; family Hylobatidae; genus Nomascus; species Nomascus leucogenys. Next base: position 89,087,551 of record NC_044384.1, on the reverse strand, counting down.
CTTCCCTCCCCCACAGTGCACGGGCCAGTGCTGCCTGCTGGGGTCCTGACTCCACAAGGACGAGTTTTCCCTGAGCTGCCCCGCCAACTCCAGGGGCAACCTCCAGATGTGCCAGGGCCAGCCAGGGCCCCCAGAGGCTGAAACGAGGTCCCAGAGAGGGAAGGATGTGTCAGTGGTCCCCCTGGGGTGGTCCATGATACCTCAAGGTGCCAATCACCCACACAAGGCCCAGCAGGCACTGAAGCAGGCCCACACCTGGGTGGGCATGGAACAGGCTTTCTGGAGAGCAATTTGGCAGTGCAAGGTAGTGCAAAGCAAAACAAGCAAAGCATGGATCCCACCCCTATCCGTCACTCACCCTCCAGGCCTAGAGCCTGAGAGAGTGACCACGGGCATGCAGTGCGTGCTCACACGGGGGCTGGAGAGCATGTGGAACAGAGGTTCCTCAAAAACTCAAACATGGCCGGGCGTGGTGGCTCAAGCCTGAAATCCCAGCAATTTGGGAGGCTGAGGCAGGTGGATCACCTGAGGTTAGGAGTTCCAGACCAGCCTGACCAACATAGAGGAACCCCGTCTCTACTAAAAATACAAAATTAGCCCAGCGTGGTGGTGCATGCCGGTAATCCCAGCTACTCGGGAGGCTGAGGCAGGAGAATTGCTTGAAGCCGGGAGGCAGAAGTTGCAGTGAGCCAAGATGGTACCACTGCACTCTAGCCTGAGCAACAAGAGCAAAACTCCGTCAAAAAAAAAAAAAAAACCCTCAAACAGAATGGCTCATACCATCCCTCAGTCCTACTGCTGAATGACACCCCAAATAACTCAAAACACACGTCTACACAAAAACCTATACATAAGTGTTCACAGCAGCAAATTCACAACAACCAAATGTCAACTCGAATACCCATCAGTGGACGCACGGATCAAAAAGATGCCGTCTTCCCATACAATGGGATGTCATTCAGCACGAATGGGAATGAAGCTGGGACACAGGCCACAGTGTGGGGGACCTTAACAGCATGATGGCCACGGAAAGAAGCCGGGTCAGGGGCCACACGTTGGGTGACTCAGCTCTGTGAAATGCCCAGAACAGGCAGGAAGCCAGAGGCTGGGGGAGGGGGAATTAGGAGTGACTGCTAAGAGGTGGGGTGGTTTTCTTTTGGGGTGATGGAAACGTTCCAGAAGTAGATGGTGATGGTGGTTGCAAAACACTGGGAATGTTCTCAATGCCACTGAACTGTAAACTTTAAAAGGGATAAAATGGGAAGTCTTCTGTGGCATGTATTTTCTACAATGAGAAAAACTGTTATCCTTGGCTGGGCATGGTAGCTCACACCTGTAATTCCAGCACTTTGGGAGGCCGAGGCAGGTGGATTACTTGAGTTCAGGAGTTCGAGATCAGCCTGGGTAACATGGTGAAACCCTGTCTGTACCAAAAATACAAAATTTAGCCGGGTGTGGTGGTGGGTGCCTGTAACCCCAGCTACTCGGGAGGCTGAGGCAGGAGAATCGCTTGAACCTGGGAGGTGGAGGTTGTAGTGAGCCGAGATCACGCCACTGCACTCCAGCCTGGGCAACAAAGTGAGACTCAGTATCAAAAAAAATAAATAAATAAAGAGAGAGAGAGAGAAAAACAACTTTAGTGTCTATCTAAAGGGGACAGGTGAAGTAACACTGGAGTTTACATTCTGCAGCATTAAAAAGGATGCAGAATGCTATTCAGTGATGCAGAAAGATGTTCCCAAGCTATTCAAAGAAGCAGGTTTTTGGGAGGCTGAGGTGGGCAGATCATGAGGCCAGGAGATCAATACCATCCTGGCCAACATGGAGAAACCCCGTCTCTACTAAAAATACAACAATTAGCTGGGTGTGGTGGCGGGTGCCTGTAGTCCCAGCTACTTGGGAGGTTGAAGCAGGAGAATCACTTGAACCCAGGAGGCAGAGGTTGCAGTGAGCCGAGATCACACCATTGCACTCCAGCCTGGTGACAGAGCAAGACTCTGCCTAAAAAATAAAAATAAATAAAAAAATTTTAAAAAGCAGGTTAGAATGGTTTACTAGAAAGGTGTTTGAAGAAGATACACATATGTGAGTGTGCTTGGAAGTTCTGGAAGGGCAAACACCACAATGTTCACGCTGGTCATCTCTGGGTGATGGGACGCAGAGCATTTTTGTGCGTGCGTCCCTGTGCCTGCACATTTGTTCTCAGCTGTTTCTAAAATTTCCACAGCAAACTTTTGTAACCGGAAAAAGTTTCAGAGCAGGAAAGCAAAAAGCAAGAAGTATCAGGAGTTTTCTAAAAGTCCAGCCCCCCAACCCCCGCATCCCAGCATATGGAGGCGTGGAGTGAAAGCCATCGTGGGCAGCCCCTCTCCAGTCCCTGTGGGCAGTGGACAAGGATGAACAGGCAGGGCAGGGCCCCCGCCCCCCGCCCAAATGGTCTGTGTATCTCCTGGCCATCATTCCTTCCAGCCAGGACACCACAGGACACCAGTTGAGGAGGAACTTACAAAGAGCAGGGGAAGGTCTTCCAGGCCCAGGGGAGCCCAGCACCTTTCCTTCCTGGACCAGTAGGACAGCATCACTCATTCATTTCTTCATTCATTCACATCTTTGTCAGACCTAACACCTGGCGAGTGCCCACTCAGACCCCATGTGAGGGCCTGGGAAGCCCAGGAGACTGGCTGAGGCAGGAACAGGAGGGATCAGCCCTTTGCAGCAGCTCCCATTCCCTCTGCAAGCCCTGGTCTCTGTGGTGGTAAGAGCTGGTCTTCCCTTCGGGGCTGGAGGGATGCTGGCAGCATCAGGCTTTCTTCCAGAGAGCAGCCTAGTCTTCTCCAAGCCAGTCACATCCTCTTCTGCAATCAGCCTTGGAGGACACTCCCAGGCTCATTGGTGACTTTCTCCTCATTGCTGACCCTGATCCTGCAGGCCAGTTCATGCTGAAGCCCTCCTATGTGCCAGGCCCTGACCTACGTGCTGGGGCTTCAGGCAGGAGTCAGACAGAAGCTTCCTGTGTGATGGTGCACTCCGGGAAAGCCATCTGAAAAACCAGATGTTCCCAGGTAAGATGCTTAAAACCGAGTCATTCCCCTGCCCACATCGCCAGTGCTACCCCACACAGAAGAAGAGCCACGTATTCTGCAGGATGAGGCCTCGGCCATGTCCTCTCATCCCCTGGCCCAGCCACGCACCGACCCCCATCATGCCCACCACCCTGCAGCCCCTCCACCCTTCCAGGCTGGTGCTCCAATGCCTTAAACGCTTCCTGCCTCGGGGCCTTTGCAGTCTCGGGTACTCTTCTCCAGGTCTCTGCGGGGCTGAGTCCCCATTGCACGGTGATCTCAGCTTAAATACTGGCTTCTCTCACCTCTGTAGCTAAAGCGATTCCGCCTAAACACACCACCATTATCATCTACTTTTTTGATTTTCCCTTTTTTTTTTTTTTTTTTTTTTTGATATGGTATCTCATTCTGTTGCCCAGGCTGGAGTGCAGTGGCACGATCTCTGCTCACTGCAACCTCCGCCTCCCGGGTTCAAGCGATTCTCCCTCAGCCTCCTGAGTAGCTGGGATTATAGGTACCTGCCACCACGCCCAGCTAAAGTTTTTTTTGTATTTTTAGTAGAGACAGGGTTTCACCATATTGGCCAGGCTGGTTTCGAACTACTGACCTCAAATGATCTGCCCACCTCGGGCTCCCAAAGTGCTGGCATTACAGGTGTGAGCCACCGTAACCCGCCACTTATTTGATTTTCTTCCAAGCATTTATTACCATCCAAAACCATCTTGTGCACTGGTTCTCTTGCTGGTTATTATTTCTCCCCCGGATGCTGTGGCCCCGAAGCAGGGACCAAATGTTTTGTGGCTGCTGTGTCCCCATCCCCCGGCACATGGCAGGTGCTTGATAAGCACTGTGTTGAGTGCATGGGGCGACCAGAAACAGGGGAGCTTACTGGTCCCCAGCACTCCTGCAACAGGGCTCTGATCAGGGTGGCTCTCTGCTCTCAACTGCACATTTTTTTTGAAACTGTTGTGAGAATCTGCAGTAATCACTTGGCTCGGCACTAATCCTGAGTTAATGAGGCCACACTGGTTCTTTGGTGTTAATATTCTCTGAAGTTCAGCTCTGAGGAAAATGAAAAGAAAGCCCGCCCCGCCACTTACCCATCACCAAAGAAAGACACAAGTGAGCATCCTAGAATTTGGGACGCATCAAAACCAAAGAAAAAAGCAGAACCTGCCCCGATGTTTGGCGCAAGCAGCCTCTGAGGGCCAGCCATGCTCCGAGCGTTTGTAGTGCAGGGGCACAGCCCTCCAGATGTTCCCTGGAAGGACTGCCACTTCAAACGCCAGGGCTCAAGCCCATTACCTGCGCAGCCTTTGTGTATTTCAAAGGGGAAGCCAGTTGAACTTTCCCTGTAATCATTGGGCCCCAACTTGCCTTTAATGGACCATCAGGGAACACAGCAAGGAGAACTCCCCAATCATTACCAGGTTCTGATGGTCTCGGAGCCCACCTGGAGAGGCCTGCGGGGCAGCCACCTGTGGCTCTTGCCACGCCTGCTCCAGGGAAGGCTAGGACTCCATCCAACTGTGCGCTGGACTGGGAGTCAGAAGCCACTACTTTGAGGGCCTAGCTGCCTGGCCCCCCTTCCTGGGCCATGGTGTCCCACTCCCTGTATGTGAACCCCACCTCGGCCGCTTGCTTGCTGTGAGACCTTGGGCAGGTACCCTCACCTTGCTGAGTCCCTGTTTTGCAATTGGCTGTGGAGGATAAAAACAGAACCTGCCTCTTGGGTTTGCTCCAAAGTGTAGGCATTTTGTAATAAACGACAATACTCTGAAGAAATATGTACTGAGTGGAATTGTGTCCCCACAAAATGTATGTCTGCCTGAAACCTCACAAGGTGGACTTATTGGGAGAAGGATCTCTACAGATGTAATTAAGGTAAGAATCAAAATGAGATCATCCTGGACTAGGATGGGCCCTAAATCCAGTGATCGGTATTCTTATGAGAGATGGCCGGGTGCAGTGGCTCACGCCTGTAATCCCAGCACTTTGGGAGGCCAAGGCGGGTGGATCCTCTGAGGTCAGGAGTTTGAGACTAGCCTGGCTAATATGATGAAACCCCATCTCTACTAAAAAGACAAAAAAATTAGCAGGGTGTGGTGGCACACACCTGTAATCCCAGCTACTCGGGAAGCTGAGGCAGGATAATCACTTGAACCCGAGAAGCGGAGGTGGCAGTGAGCTGAGATTGAGCCATTACACTCCAGTCTGGGCAACAAGAGTGAAACTCTGTCTCAGAAAAAAAAAAAAGAGAGAGAGAGAGAGAGAGACAGACAGACAAGGAGAAGATATAGATATTCAGGAGGCCCTGTGAAGCTGGAGGCTGAGGCTGGAGTGATGCAGCCACAAGCCAAGGAATGTCTGCAGCCACCAGAAGGTGGAAAGGGCAGCAAGCATCCTTCCCTAGAGCCTTCAGAGGGAGCAGGGCCATGCTGACTCCCCGATTTTGAAATTTCTGGTCTCCGGAACTGTGAGACAATACATTTCTGATCTTTCAAGCTATCAAGTTTACAGCTGTTTATTATAGCAGCCTTGGGAAATTAGTAACAAATACAAGTCATTGTTCTTGTAGTTGTTACTCTAAAGAATTCTTTGTGGCCAGGTGTGATGCCTCACACCTGTAATCCCAGCACTTTGGGAGGCCAAGGTGGGCAGATCACCTGAGGTCAGGAGTTCAAGACCAGCCTGGCCAACATGGTGAAACCCAGTCTCTACCAAAAATGACAAAAATTTTCTGGGTATGGTGACATACACCTGTAATCCCAGCTACTTAGGAGGCTGAGGCAGGAGGATGGCTTGAACCCAGGAGGCGGAAGTTGCAGTGAGCCAAGATAGCACCACTGCACTCCAGCCTGGGCGACAAGAGCAAAACTCCATCTCAAAAAAAAAAAAAAAAAAAAAAAGAATTCTCTGAGCCACTGAAATGTCTCACCAGACACTTAGGCCCACAGTGACCTCTGTAGATGAGCAGCTCCCTCTATCTCCAAAGCAATTGAAAAAGGAAGAAGCAATGCATAAGGGAAAGACAGACCTTGGTTTGGAATGTGGCTCTGAGCCCCTTCCTAGCTGTAGGACTTTGACAAGTCACTGATCCTCTGTGAACCTCTGTCTCTTTATGAAATGGGGACAATTATATCCACCTCCAAGAATTCTGTGATGATGAGACTAGGTCAGGATGTAAAGCATTCACACATAAGTGTTCAGTAAATGGGAAGGGTGTCTATATTAGTTTATTTGTTTATTTATTTATTTTTTTGAGATGAAGTCTCACTCTGTCGCCCAGGCTGGAGTGTAATGGTGCGATCTCAGCACACTGCAACCTCTGCCTCCCAAGTTCAAGTGATTCTCCTGCCTCAGCCTCCCGAGTAGCTGAGATTACAGGCATGTGCCACCACACCTGGCTAATTTTTGTATTTTTAGTAGAGACGGGGTTTTGCCATATTGGCCAGGTTGGTCTCGAACTCCTGACCTCAGGTGATCCATCTGCCTTGGCCTCCCAAAGTGCTGGGATTACAGGCGTGAGCCACTGTGCCAGGCCTATATTAGTTATCTACTGTTACATAGTACATTTCCCCAACATTTGGAGGCTGAAAACAACAATGGACCTTTATTATCTCACATAGTATTATAGCTCTGGATCAGATATGTGGGAGCAGCTTAACTGGATGTTTTTGGCTCAAGATCTCTCATGTTGAAATTAATATGTCAGCTAGGGCTGTAGTCTCATCTGATGGCTTGACTGGGGCTGGAGCATCCACTTTCAAGGTGCCTCACTCACATGTCTGTGGGCAGGAGGCCTCAGTTCCTCACCATTTGGACTTTCCATAGGGCTGCTTGGGTGTCCTCCCAACATGGCAGCTGGCTTCCCCCAGAGCATGTGATCCAAGAAAGAGAAAGGTGCAAGTGGCAATGTCTTGGATGTCATACCCTGCCACTTCCACCACATTCTACTGGTCCTAGAGTGCAACCCTGAAACAATGAGGGAGGGAACTCTACACAGGCACTGACACCAGAGAGTAGCCCATTGGAAGCCATTGGGGGGCTCGCTACCACTGTGTCTCAGAGGGCAAGGTGTTCTTGGGGATGCTGCCAGGCAAAAGCCTACCTAACAGGTGGCTTTGCTGTCCAGACTTGCCTCTGAGGCCAGCTGCCTGGGAGCTGGGAGCCTGATCTGGCCACATGCCCAGTGTTCCCCTGTAATTTCATTTGTCTAAGGCCTCTCTGTGTCTCACCGGGGCTCCTTCATGTGGGCACTAAGGGCCAACATTGAGCCACAAAGGCTTCCAACCCAGAGCCCATGTCAGCATCCCACCCAGAGCCTCACATCTTCTCCTGGGAGCCCAGCCTAAAGATTAGAGCCCCAGGGACCCCTCGGGGGCCAATGGGCAGGCCTGAGTTCTGGAGGGGGTAGTGTCCCGGACACCCACCAGGGCCCTACAGCAGCTCCCCGAGTGTGTTGTATGAGTGTCCACGTGTGGGTGCATCATGTGCAAAACTGTATGTGAAGGTGTGTGCAGGCAGACATGTGCACCAGCACAACTGGAATCTGTTCATGGGTGACAGAATCTGACATTTCCATACATACAAAACATTGCAAGCACAGCAGTGCTGGAGCTGACAGGAGATTCAGGCCACCACCCCGCCTCCCTTGCGTCCTGTCACTGGCTGCCTCTGTTCTCAGACGTATTCCAACAATCGCTTAAAACATGGTGGATTACTATGAAGTTCCAGGCATGCAGAGACACACCTCACCCAAGGATAGTAAAAAGGCATATCAGAAACTGGCACTGAAGTGACACCCAGATAAAAATCCTGAGAATAAAGAAGAAGCAGAGAGAAAATTCAAACAAGTAGTGGAGGCGTATGAGGTGCTGTCAGATGCTAAGAAATGGGACAACTATGACAAATAAGGCAAAGAAGGATGAATTGGTGGAGGAAGAGGTGGAAGTCATTTTGACAGTCCGTTTGAGTTTGGCTTCACATTTTGTAACCCAGATGATGTCTTCAGGGAATTTTTTAGTGGAAGGGACCCATTCTCATTTGACTTCTTTGAAGACCTTTTTGAGGACATTTTTGGGAATCAAAGGGGTTCCCGAGGAAGCAGAAGCCGAGGGACAGGGTCGTTTTTCTCCGCGTTCAGTGGATTTCCATCTTTTGGAAGTGGATTTTCTTCTTTTGACGCAGTATTTACTTCATTTAAGTCCCTGGCTCATGGGGGCCTCACTTCATTCTCTTCTACATCATTTGGTGGTAGTGGGATGGGAAACTTCGAATCAATATCAACTTCTGCTAAAATGGTTAATGGCAGAAAAATGACTACAAAGAGAACTGTTGAGAATGGTCAAGAAAGAGTAGAAGTTGAAGAAGATGGCCAGTTGAAGTCCTTAACAATCCATGGTAAGGAGCAGCTGCTGCATTTGGATAACGAGTAATTCAACGCACGCTTTTAACAGAAATGTTAAACTAAAACAAGCACCAGTGGAGGATGAACAGGAACTTTTTTTTGAAGATTTCAAATGAACTGGACTTTCAGTATAATTGTACCTAATGTAAAGTATTTATAACAGCTCACTGGAGCTTCTATTTGTCATAGACTTTGAGTTAATTGTTGGGGCCACATAATAGGACCATTGTTTTGTTGTGGTTTTTTTGTTTGTTTTTGGTTTTGTTTGTCTTTTCTTTTTTTTTTAAGATGGAGTCTCACTCTGTCACCCAGGCTGAAGTGCAATGGCACGATCCCCGCTCACTGCAACCTCCACCTCCCAGGTTCAAGTGATTCTCCTGCCTCAGCCTCTGGAGTAGCTGGGATTACAGGTGTGTGCCACCACACCCAGCTAATTGTTGTATTTTTAGTAGAGACAGGGTTTCACAATGTTGGCCAGGTTGGTCTTGAACTCCTGACCTCAGGTGTTCCACTTGCCTTGGCCTTCCAAAGTGCTGGGATTACAGGTGTGAGCCACCATGCCCAGCCCATGTTTTTTTTTTTAATTGGTGTAAATCTCTGCATGCACTTTGCTTTTTTATCAAACGTACTGCAAGGTGAGCCTTGATTCTTTAGTGTAGGACAATTAACACTAACACTAACACCAGCATAGATCTGCTTTTCCACGGCATCTGAAATGTGAGTCACATAGTGTCGGCCTGCTGTGAAGTTAACACTGCCAGGACGAATCTTCTACAGAAATAATTTCAATTTTTTTTTTTAGTATTTAGTAGTGAAAGATATTAGTACATTAATGGTAATACATTTCTGGTTTAATATAAATTAAGGATGTTTTCTAGTTGTGCATGAATGCTGGCAACTTAAACAATTGTTTAAGTGTTTAAATATGTAATATTAAGCTTAGGTTTAAAAAAGTAAAGCTGGTGGCTTTACAGGCATGGTGGTTCACACCTGTAATCCCAGCACTTTGGGAGGCCAAGGTGGGTGTATCACAAGGTCAGGAGATCGAGACCTTGGCTAACACCTTGGCTAACACGAGACCTTGGCTAACACGTGGCTAACACGGTGAAACCCCGTCTCTACTAAAAGTACAAAAAATTAGCCGGGCATGGTGACAGGCACCTGTAGTCCCAGCTACTCGGGAGGCTGAGACAGGAGAATGGTGTGAACCCGGGAGGTGGAGCTTGCAGTGAGCTGAGATTGTGCCACTGCACTCCAGCCTGGGTGACAGAGAGAGACTGTCTCAAAAAAAAAAAAAAAAAAAAGTAAAGCTGGTAAACTGGGTCTTTGTCGTTTGCTTTAAAAAAAAAAAAAGAAAGAAAGAAAAAGAAAATAAATGCAAATGTGTATGGTGTATTCTTTCCTGAGTGGGATCTGTTAAAAAAAATGCACGTCATGCATGTAAAATGGGTAAAAAACACCAACAAAGCAAACACACATAAACCCACCACCAAGCTTCATGAATACAATATCACCAACAGTTTGGTGCCCAACGTGCCCTCTCTCCCCAGAGGTAACCATTTTTCTGCATTTGGAGACTTTCTTTTTTCACTTCCTATCTTGTGTGGGAGATTCATCCCTACCAATGGAGTCTCACTCTGTTGTCCAGGCTGGAGTGCAGTGGTGCAATCTCTGCTCACTGCAACCTCCACCTCTCGGGTTCAAGTGATTCTCCTGCCTCAGCCTCCTGAGTAGTTGGGACTACAGGTGAGCACCACCACACCTGGCTAATTTTTGTGTTTTTTAGTAGAGATGGAGCTTCACCATATTGCCCAGTCTGGTCTCAAACTCCTGACTTCAAGTGATCCACCTGCATTGGCCTCCTGAAGTGCTGGGATTACAGGCGTGAGCCACCATGCCCAGCCTAGAAATTCACTTTTCACTGCTGCCTAGCAATCCACCACATAACTATAACACAAACCATGTGACCATTCTCCTGTTGGGGATGTTCAGATCTTTTCTTGTTATTGTTGTTGCTGCTGCCATTCCCAACAACACTGGCTCCAGCACACACATTTTTCTAGGGTGTATATACCTAGGAGTTGTTTCTGGGGAGGAGGGTACAGCTTCACCTGTGCCAGCTTCTGCTATCTCTCTCTTGCAGACCCAAGCCATCAGGTAAAAAGGTCCAGCTACCCTGCTGAAAAGACTATGTAGCAAAAGACCATGCAGGAGAACAGAGAGAGAGAGAGAGAGAGAATGAATGAATGAATGAATGAATGAATGAAAATGAGAATGCCCAGCCAGCCCAGCCGAGGCACCTGGCATGTGGATGAAGCCATCTTGGAACTTTCAATCACAACCACGCTCCCAGCTGAATGTACCCATGGGAGTGACCCAGCCCACCACATGGATCCAAGATGAGCCATCCCTGCTGAGCCCTGCCCAAACTGCAGAATTATGAAAAAAAAAAAAAAAAAAAAAAAAATGGTGGATGTTTTAAGCCCCTAAGTTTTGAAGTGGCTTACCATGTAATAAGAGATCATGGAAAACATTAGCCATCCTATAACTACCCCAAAAGTTTGGTTATAAAATCAAAGCAAACCATGAACCTCATCCTGCCCCAGATACGATCACTAACTATATGCAGCCTCTCCCCAGCCCATGGCCAACTTGCTTATGCTCCATCTACACCCCCCACCCCCACAGTGAACTCTCCTTTTGGTGGGGAGAGGTGGGTGGGCAGCAGAGCTAGGTCTTGACCTGCCAGGAGGAAATCCACAGCCTGGGCAGGACACTGATGCTGGATGCTGACACATTTCATCTTCGAGGAAGACCTGAGAGGGTCCCTGGCACAAACCCCAGCCAAGGGGTCCCCAGACAGGTTTTTCCTCCCAGATATTCCAACTGGGACAAAAGGAAGTGGTTCACAGGGAATCCCTGGGAAAGCCACAGGAAAAGCCAGCAGAGCCTTGGGCGGGCTGAGAAGGGAGAATTTTTTCTGTAAAAGGTCATCCTGTCTCCTGCATTCCTTCATTGCATTTCCAGCCACCAGAGCATCTATGAAAGTCTTTATTCTTCCTCTCTTGGCTCCAACCAAACATTCACTGCTGTAGTGGAAGATGGACTCTGGCTGCAGGGAGTGGGGAGAAAGAGGCCTTTCTTTCTCTTTCTTTCTTTCTTTCTTTCTTTCTTTCTTTCTTTCTTTGTTTCTTTCTTTCTTTCTTTCTTCCTTCCTTCCTTCCTTCCTTCTCTTTCCTTCCTTTTTTCTTCCTTCCTTCTTTTCTCTCTTTTCTTTATTTCCTTTCTCTCTTCTTTCTTTTCTTTCTCTCCTTTCTCTCTTTCTTTCTCTCTTTCCCTCTCCTTTCTTTCCTTCTCTCTTTCTTTTTCTCTCCTTTTCTTTCCTTCTTCCTTTACTTTCCTAGGATTTGTAATGTTTATATGCTTCACTGGCCCCCAGGGTCAAGGCTTTAGGCCCCCGCAGAATGTTTTCAGAGATCCACTGACTCCCTTGGGAAGAGCTGGGAGAAAACACAGAGGGTGTCACCAGGCTTATGACCCTGCACCCGCAGGGGATGGGACCCAGTTGGCAGAGTTGGACACCAGCTGTTTGCCAATGAAGTCTCAGCTACTCCTCACACTCAGATGCCTGCCGTGGCCCTGCCCACGTGTGTGGGATCACAGCACAGCCCTCAGGATCCCGCTGCTCCTGAAATGTCTGCTTAAAGGAGGCCCAACTGCTTGACAGACTCGTCTCCTGTTCTGGCTTCTGATGCCCCACGGAGCCCAGTCATTTGTGCAAGGTACTGGGGCTGTTAGACCTGGCCAGTGAGTCATGGGGCTGATTCCTCTTGGGAGGTGCTCACGAGCCCAACCTCAGAACCAAACACTCTGAGGCTGAAGAGATTGGGCGCGTGCCTAACAACCGTCACATCTAGGGGGTCTCTGGGTGGAGTGGGGGGTACTTGGGCCTACCTCTCAATCCCATAATCTTCCACCTTCTCTCTGAGTGGCCTGGGCAGGTCCCCTCACCTCTCTGAGCCTGAGCCTCAGTTTCCTTACCTGTAAAATGGGCACAAATCACCCCTGCCTCTTGGGTTGTTGACAAGATTTGGGAGAGAGTTTCCACGGGCCTGCCCACTTTGGGAGCCTCATATAGGAAAGTGTAGATGGACCTTGTCTGTTACTCCAGGGCTGGCTCAGGGTGTCCCTGCCAGGGGCTGCAGAAACCCCACAGAGACCCGGTTTTCAATGAGTAGGCATCTCACCCTCATAAGCCACAGTGGCCCTGGCCCCAGCTCCCCATCACCTGCGTCTGACACTTCAGCCATCGTTTAACATCAGAAAGTTGACTGCTGGCCTGCAGGGGCTCAGCCCTGCCTTAATGGGACAACCTCAGGGGTCCTGCCCTTTGAAGAGGGTCTTTATGGTAATTGATGGTAATAGCGGTCAGCCTGGGGCCCCAGGTAGGAAGCCCCCCTGGGGCTAATCAAATTAGCTGGAAAACAAATTACTTTCAGCCAAAACAAATCACTTTCAATCACAGAGCAACATATAAGACCCCCAAACCACAAAGCCACTCACAGTTCAAGGAACAGACAAGGGGATGAGGGACCCAAGATAGTGGGCTGACCACAGTGCAGAGATGGGGTCAAGCCAGGCCTCCTTCCCCCTATCCAGTGGCCAGGACTGGGGGCCCCTCTTGAGCTGGGTTTACCTGTGACTAAAGTGTGTGTATGTTTTGTTTTTTGAGGGAGGTGGTAATGTTCCCTGGTCAAGCTGTCGTCTAAGTATTAGGTGAGAGGTCCTGTCTGTTGTATATGGATGCATTGAGGGTCTTCCTCTCGACGTAGAGACAGATGTTTCCCAAAGGAATCATAAGCACAGTCCTGAGAGGGAGGTGCACTGATACCTAAAGAGAGGATCCCACCCAGGCTCACTGGTCATGTCACAAATAAGGTGACCAGTCCCAGCTACTCAGGAGGCTGAGACAGGAGGATCACATGAGCCCAGGAGGTTGAGGCTGCAATGGGATGTGATTGTGCCACCGCACTACAGCCTGGGTGACAGAGCCAGACCCAGTCTCAAAACAAACAAACAAACAAAACAACAACAACAAAAACCCACAAAAAAACAAAGCTCCAGAACCTCTGTGCACGTGGTACAGAAGGGACCCACGTGGTCCATATCTATAGGATGTCAGTGGTGTAAGTAGCCTCACCTGGTGGACCCCCAAAACCTTCCACCCCTAAGCCGGGGTCTGCACCCATCCCTCCAGGCCTGGCTGATGCTGGGGAACGCCAACGCCAGAGCTGTTTGCCCCATCTCTGCCTCCGTGGATGGCGAGGAGGTCGGAGGTCCTGCCAGGAGCAAGGATATCTAGCCCCGGGTTGGCAAATGGAAGCGGGCAGGGCTGACCTCCCACCTAGATGCGCTCCGCCTCCTCCACACGGGAGATGCGCCGAGGCTCTCACCTGCACAGCAAGCACTTAGTGAAGCACCTCCGGGGGCCAGGCCAGCACCCAGCCCAGGTGGGGGACAGTCATCGAGGCCCCCATGGCCTCGTGAGGAGGCAGGGGTGTAACCAGAGGCCAACTGGCCACAGTGGACACATGGCCCAAGGACGGAGGGGCACCCTTGAGGCAGCAGCCCCTCGGTTCAGGGGGTTCCTGACAGGACCCAGGTTAGGGCCAGTGACCCAGGGAAGGGGCCTCCGGGGCAGAGACCAGCAATGCCAGGCATAGTCACAGGTGGCCAGATCCAGGGCCCCCCACAGCCATTCCTAGCTGGAGGTCGCCAGTCCCCGCCACAGGTTTACCACAGGTCTGTGCTCAGCAGGATCTCTGTGGTGGTCAGGACAGGTGGAGGTGAGGTGGGCCTGGAGGTCAGAGCGCAGAGAGGAGGAGGAGGCCGCCATGCCTCCACGGGCTTCACTCCACAGCCCTCAGGGTAAGCCCAGGTTTTGTAGCCCCTGGCCTTGAGGCATGAGGTCCAATCCACACAGAACCTCTTTCTTATGGTATGACCTTGGATAAGTGGCTTAACCTCTGGTCTGTAGAACCTTCTAGAAGATTCTTTCCCATCGTGCTTCCTCTCCTGCAAAGACAGCCTGTATGCACGGCCCCTCCTCACCCTTTGACTCCTGCCCCTGGGCCCAGACGCTTGGCCCCCTGTCTGTCCTGGCTCCTGCATGTGCCCGGACCCAGAACGCGCCTCCACCCTTGCCCCTCTCTCCTGCAGCATTAGGCGTCGTCCTCTGCACTCTCCTTCCCCAGCCCTGTGGAACCCACACAGCCAGGCCGGCCCCTCCCTGGGATCCCCAACCTGCTCTTGGCACATCCAGCAGCTGCTCCTTCACCCTCAGCCTCTGATCACCCCTCACCCGCCAAAGTGCTCCACACCGTGTGGATGCCTCTTGGCCCCAGTCACCTCCTCCTCTGTTCCGCATACTGCTCTCTCTGCATTCACTGACCTCCTAAGGCCGCAGAGCTGTGGCTCCATCTGACCCCTCTCCCCCATGCTCACCAGGCAGGCAAGCTCCCTGATGTGGCTTGGTTGTGTCCCCACCCAAATCTCATCTTGAATTGTAGCTCCCATAATTCCCATGTGTTGTGGGAGGGACCCGGTGGGAGATGATCGAATCATGGAAGTGATTTCCCCCGTACTGTTCTCGTGATAGTGAACAAGTCTCACGAGATCTGATGGTTTTATAAGGGGCTTCCACTTTTGCTTGCCTCTCGTACTCTCTACTGCCGCCCTGTGAAGACGTGCCTTTTACCTTCCGCCATGATTGTAAGTTTCCTGAGGCCTCCCTAGCAATGTGGAACTGTGAGCCAATTAACCTTTTTCTTTTATAAACTACCCAGTCTCGGGTATGTCTTTATGAGCAGTGTGAGAATGAACTAATACACTTCCCAATGCCCTTGAGTTGAAATTCATTGACTCTGGTAACCCAGAATGTCTGTCTCCCTGGACTCCAGACTCTCGCCTCCAGCTGCCCCAGAGATTGCTGCATGGATGTCTCACAGGACCTTCAACTCCACAAGTCCAAACTATGCCAGGACCTCCCACTCAAACCTGCTCCTTTCACCCACCTCCCAGCTGGGGACTCAGCCACTCCACCCTCCTGCTCCCAGGCCAGAAGCCCCATCCAGCAGCAGGCCCTGTCCCCTCACCCTGCAGGATGGAGGCAGAATCTGACCACCCCTGGTGCCAGCCACCATCGGAGTCCACCTGTGCCCCTTCCCGCTCAGTGCAACCACCTTTGTGCTTTTACACTCTGGGACCCTCTTGCTCAGAGCAAAAGCCAGGGTTCTTACAAGGCCTCCGGGACCCCGCAGATCTGTGAGCCGGAGCCCAATCTCAAGCAGCCCTGCTGTGGAGAGAGACACGTGTACAAGAGCCCTGGGGTCCCTGGTGGAGGAGGGCAGCCACCTTGGACCTCCGACCCAGCCCAGCCTCCTGAGGATGGAAGTCTCAGAGGGAGACCAGCGGTCAGGTAGAGCGGTCACAAGCTGACCTTGCTGGGTCCCCAGTTCCTGCGCACAGAATTGTGAGCAATACTAGGGTTTTGTGTGAAGCCACTAAGCTTGGGAAGGCGGCAGCACCTGATGTATTACACACTTAGCTGCTTAGTTATTTTTCAGTCCCAACACCCTCCTCCAGAATTACAGCTCCTCAAGGGCAGGGACTTGACTTCACTCCCTGATGAATCCTCAGCACCTAGACTGGTGTTTGACCAGTGGCTGAGGCACTTGGTAGATATTTAGCTTATTTGAGTATTAAGTGAAGAAATGGCAATGGGGCATGTTGCCAGGCACTTGGCTGCTGGCAGACCTCAGGGAATGTTACCATCAGGTCTCTCGGGGGCGCTGACAACAAGGCCCAGCTCCCCCAATGCCAGGGGAGGAGGCAGCCACCCTCCCTCTCAGGCCTGGGCTGGCCGGCAGAACTCATGCCTAGCTCCGATAGCAGAGGCATCAGCTGCCTGTCATCTGTCTCCTCAGTTCACCTTCTGCTTCTCTGACTCTCAAATAGTCCCTTAATTGACCATTTAGGGGCGATTAGGATCAACCCCCAAGTATCATTTCAGATGGCGGCCAGGGGCCTGAAGCCCCTCTTTGGGGTCCTGGGGGTCCTTCGACTTGGTCAAATAAAGGTCAGCCCTCTGGCCTGGCATGGGTGCCTTGGTAACCTCTGACCCTCAGCTCTTAAACCTGAGCCCTGGTGATTCAGACCCAAGGGACTCACTGCAAATGGCCAACTAGGAAACGCCCAAGGATGCAGTGTGGAGACAGCCCCTCATGTGCCTGGAACCTGCAGAACATCCCTCTGCAGCCAGCATTCTGCTGGCCACTCTTTCTTTCTGCACATAAGCTCCCAAGGTACAGAAAGGCACGCAGATACCACAGCCAGCCCAGGAGGACCTCAGCACCCTGTCTCATGGATTTGAGGCTCATCTTGCAGCAGTCGCTATTGTTGCCATTCCAACCTCCTACCTGCTGCCTGGACCTAGACAACTCTGCAAACATCTGCAAGCCTCAGTCTCCTCATCTGCAAAACTCAGACAGTCATAGTACCTGCAGTTTTGTAGTGTTGTTCTGAGGGTCATATGGTACAAGGGGCATGTCATTCTTTCTACACATGAGAAAGAGTGAACCCAAGCTCCTGGGGCTCTAGAGCCATTGTCTCTCCCAGTTCCCAAGCTGGCCCCACCAACCAGGCTGGAGAGAAGCCTCGGTGAGCTTAACTGGCCCAAGGAACGTCCAGGGTCCCACTGTTCTGGCAGTCTTTCTCCTGGGCTTGCGTGCAAGACGGTGTGCGCAAGTGTATGCACATGTGGGGGCATTTCTCTGGGCAGCCTGCATCCGTATGCACACATGCCCAGGCAGGCCAGCCTGGTACAGCTGTGCAGGTTACACCCTATGCCAGGGCCCCTCCTGGATGATGCCCAGCCTCCCACTGCCTGCCAAGCTGCATGCCCAGGGCAAGGGGCATCTTTTTCTCTGTTGCAGATACTGCGAGTGCAGAGCACCTGCCAGCCTTCCCCTCCTGGTGATGCCCGTCTCTCTCAAAGGCTTGACTCTGGGTTCCTCGACTCCCAGTCCCACTCCTCACACCTGTGGCTCCAGCCGTAGGATGTTCCCTGGCTCCTGTTCCATGACCTCTCCCTCTCATCAGCTGCCCTCAGTTCAGGGCCCTCAGCCCTAGGGTGTGCCACCCCCATCGTGGCTCTGACCGCCCAGTACCCGCCCTGCTCATCTGTGGTGCCCTCCATGGGCAGGCAGGGCCAGTGCAGTGCAGCGCAGCAGTTGGACAGGTGGAACTCTCACCCTGGTCTCCATGTCCCTGGGCCTGGCCTGGACAGACAGGCTGGGCCGCCCCCTGGGAGCAGGAGGGGCATATGTTCTGCATCCAGGCCGGCTCTGTCTGGGAGATGCCTCCGAGCCAGGCCCACCACTAGCACCCATCCGGCGCCATGGAGAGCAGCCCATCAATCAGCAGAGGATGCAATTGTGTGGTCTTTGAGATGGCCCAGGACAAACGCCTGACACAAGGCTAAATGGGGACCATCATAGCACCTGCAATTTTGTCGTGTTGTTCTGAAAGTCATATGGCACGATGGGCATATCATTCTGCCCATATCATTCCACCTCTGAAACATTCCTGTGAGGCAGGGAGAGCCACACGCCCTGTCCCCGGGAGCTCCTGGGCAGCACCCCCTCGGAAGCCGAAAATCCCAGAGAAGACAGATGCCCGCAGCGGGGCGGCAGGATGGCAGGAGCTGGAGGCCTTGGGTCCCAGCTCTGCTTGGCCTCGGAGAGTCAGGCTTGCTCTCTGGGCCTCAGTTTCCTCTCAGAAACACAGGGTTCCTTCCCCCTCTGATGGTGGATGCGGCCGGGACATTGCAGACAGTAAGTAAGTGCACCCCAAGCATGAAATCCAGGCCTCAGATCCCCATGTGAAGGGGATGGGGACGGACATGTCTGTATATTCCAGATAGTGAGTGCAGGTGTTAGCCAGTGCTTATCGGGTTACCTCGGAATCTAAACCATTCCCAGGGCCCACGCCCAGCGCCAGCGTTCCCCATAGGTTTATTCACACCTGGAAGCTGCAGGCGCTTGATGTGGTCCCTCTGATGTGCATGCGCTCTGAAACCTAAACCCCCTTTGCTACAGGCCTACAGAGACTCCGCAGGCACCCAGAGAGAGGCCCCGGCAGGGCAGGCACCCTCTCCACCCTGACTCACAATGTCCTTGGGTGCCTGCTGTCCTGCCTGTTCCACTGGGGTCTTGTCTGCGTCCACTTTTCCTCCAGGTTCCTCTTCCTCTCCTGGGGCCCGAGGGCCATCACCCTGTGGAATGCCGCAACCTCGGGAAAGGAGCAGCCTCCAACGACCTGGCTTGTGCTTTTCCCCGGCCTCCCAGCTGCCTCCCACCTCTGGGCAATTTACGGGATCACGAACCACCTCAAGGGTGCAATTCCTTGTCCTGGTGCCAATTGGCCTCCAAAGTGCTTTACAACCTGCTTGTAGCACCGAGAAAGGGAACCAGCCCCCTGGATGGCCCCGAAACCATGGTGGCCCCGCCATTTGGCACCCAGGGCCAGGCAGGCCTGGAATCTGCCCTAAGCCCAGCCACTGCGACAGCCGCTTCCTCCTTTCTGCACTGCATTCCAGTCATATACGGTCATTCTTTACGTAAAAGCATCGAAGGGCGTAGCTCTTCAGAAGGACAGGAGCGTGAATCCCACTGTCTCTTCCTTCAGGTTTTCAGGTGTGAAAAGGGGACAACAAAAGCTATTCTTCAAAATTGTCACGAGGTTGAAATTAGATGACAGCTGTCAAGCAATGGCCTGTCGCAAACACTTCATAAATGGTGATGGTTTTATTAACATCAAAGTGGAAACGGCCAGGAATCTCGCCTTCCAGAGATAGGCATGGCTACTGTTTTATGGTCTCTCCATGCATACTTTTTCCTTCTTCTGTCCTGGAAAATCTCAGACATGCTGAAAAGTGCAAAAAAAAACCCACAGCAGTTTTTTGTTTTTTGTTTGTTTGTTTGTTTTGAGATGGAGTGTTGCTCTGTTGCCCAGGCTGGGGTGCAGTGGCACCATCTCAGCTCACTGCAACCTCTGCCTCCTGGATTCAAGCGATTCTCCTGCCTCAGCCTCCTGAGCAACTGGGATTACAGGTACACGCCACCGCATCCAGCTAATTTTTGTATTTTTAGTAAAGACAGGGTTTTACCATGTTGGCCAGGCTGGTCTCGAACTCCTGACCTCAGGTGATCTGACCACCTTGGCCTCCCAAAGTGCTGGGAGTATAGACATGAGCCACCACACATGGCCCACAAGGCAGTTTTGTGAATAATTTTAAAGTGAAAATTCACAGAACCAATGGCCCTGCCAGAGATAGACCCCAACCAGCATACGGAAGCCTCTCCCATCCCTTCTGAGCCCAGCCGATCCTTCTCTCCCCAAGGGAACCACCGTTCTGACTGTGCCCTGCTTTCTTTATAGCTTTACAGCCTAGGTATTCCTCTCTAAAAAATGTCCTTTTTTACTTGTCCCCACGTGTAGGTCTTGCCTTTTCCCTCTTCATTATATTTGTGAGATTTATTCGTGTGAATGAGTGAACTTGTACTTGTTTTATTTTTCCTTGCTGTATCATATTCCACAGTGTGAATGTGCTATTAGGTTGGTGCAAAAGTAACTGCAGTTTTTGCCATTGCTTTCAATGGCAAAACCCACAATTACTTTTGCATCAACCTGATACAATTAATTCAGTCGTCTCCCCATAGAGAGACAGGTGGGCTGTCCTAATCTGGAGCTGTTGGAACCCGGCTGCTCAGAACAACTTGGTCCCGAGGGGAATCCACCCAGCAGTCATACCACACACAGAACTTCAACTTTACCAAATGATGCCAACCTGGCTAGGCGTGGTGGCATGCACCTGTAGACCCAGCTACGTGGGAGGCTGAGGCAGGGGGATCACTTGAGCCTGAAAGGTCGAGACTACAGTAAGCTGAGATTACACCACTGCACTCTGTTTTTTAAGCAGACAATTTTGATCTGCAGATATTGAAAAGGAAAGTGAGATACAAAAATTAGCCAGACATGGTGGTGAGAACCTGTAATCCCAGCTACACAGGAGGCTGAGGCAGGAGAGTCACTTGAACCTGGGAGGCGGAGGTTGCAGTGAGCTGAGATTGCACCACTGCACTCCAGCCTGGGCAACAAGAGTGAAATTCCGTCTCAAAAAAAAGAAAAAAGAAAAGAAAACTTAGGGTTAGTATGTGGCTACACAGATGTCAAACAAAAAGGTTTTCCTATAAATGCTGTGTGTGCAGAGAACACTTTTTTTTTTTGAGATGGAGTCTCGCCCTGTCGCCCAGACTGGAGTGCAATGGCATGATCTCGGGTCACTGCAACCTCCACCTCCCAGGTTCAAAGGATTCTCCTGCCTCAGCCTCTGGAGTAGCTGGGATTGCAAGTGCCCGCCACCACGCCCAGCTAATTTTTGTATTTTTAGTAGAGACAGGGTTTCACTATGTTGGCCAGGCTGGTCTCAAAGTCCTGACCTCAGGTGGTCCGCCCACCTTGGCCTCCCAAAGAGCTGGGATTACAGGCGTGAGCCACGGTGCCTGGCCCACATAGAACATTCTTAGGCACATACAACAAAAATCTGTTAAGAGCAGGACTACTGAGAGCGGTGGGGGGGCTGCTTTCATATTTCATTTTATACCCTCTTTATGGTTTAACATAAACATGGCTCACGTTGAGCATGTTTGTTTTGGGCTCATATGGCAGGTGATGTTCTGAAGCCTGGTTTTATGGAATGCCAGGGAAATCTGTCTATGTCAGCAAGCACATCTTGCTACCGAGACTGGCACAGCCACTCATGGTTTGGGTACCAAAGTGTCCCCTGAGACTGGACATTGAGGTTGGTTCCAATGTTTCACTATAAATAAGAGAGTAATCTATTTATCCAGATAGACATTTTCACACACTCAGGTGATCTCCCCCACCCAACTTCCAGGTGTTTTTTGTTTGTTTGTTTGTTTGTTTGTTTGTTTTCTCCTGAGGCAGAGTCTCTTGCTCTGTCACCCAGGCTGGAGGGCAGTGGCGTGATCTTGGCTCGCTGCAACCTCCACCTCCCTGGTTCAAGCGATTCTCCTGCCTCAGTCTCCCAAGTAGCTGGGATAATAGGCGCACACCACTACGCCCAGCTAATTTTTGTATTTTTAGTAGAGATGGGGTGTCACCATGTTGCCCAGGCTGGTCTCGAACTCCTGACCTCAAGTGATCTGCCTGCCTCGGCCTCCCAATGTGCTGGGATCACAGGCGTGAGCCACCATGCCCTGCTGTATTTTTCAAACATTATAAAAGTTCTGCACAGTCTTTAGAGAAAATTTGAAAATTAGGAAAAAAACCAAAGAGAAGAGCCCACCAGGGACTCCCCACCAATGACCCCATGTGCTGGGCTTGTGTTTTTCCTGAATTGGGAGCCACTTCTGCACTGAGGTCTGCATTTTAGGTCACAGTCTTCCCCGCTGCTCTGAACCCAGGCAGAGTAGCCCTGGAAAACCCCACCATGATCCTCTCGCCCGGGGTTAAAGGTCGTCTGGGCTTCATCATCTCTGGGGACAAGCCCAAGCCTGCACCCAGTGCAGTTCACCCTGAGCCCCTCTCCCTGGGGTGCTGGGCTAGCCAGGAGCTCAGAAAGTTTCTCTTTCTCCTACTCCATCTCCCCTGAACCCGACTTCACTCATGCCACAGATAACCGTCGATCACCTCCAGTGCTCCAAGCGCTGAACTAACGCTGGAGAAACAGCAGTACTCGGGTGGACAAGGTCCCTGCCTGCCCCTGTGAGTTCACACTCCTGCTTCTCCAGCAGAAGAAGCACAGAGTCACTAAGTAAATGCACAAACAAAGAAGTCAGGCCCCCAGCACTGTGGGAGGCCGAGGCAGGCGGACCACATGAGGTCAGAAGTTTGAGACCAGCCTGACCAACAAGATGAAACCCCGTCTCTACTAAGAATACAAAAATTAGCCAGGTGTGGTGGCGGGCACCTGTAATCCCAGCTACTTGGGAGGCTGAGGCAGGAGAATTGCTTGAACCTGGGAGGCGGAGTTTGCAGTGAGCTGAGGTTGCACCATTGCACTCCAGCCTGGGCAACAAGAGTGAAACTTTGTTTCAAAAAAAAAGAAGAAGAAGAAAGAAGAAGAAAGAAGGAGAAGAAGGAGGAGAAGAGGAGGAGGAGGAGAAGGAGAAGTCAGGGCAGGCGCAATGGCTCACGCCAGAACTTTGGGAGACCAAGACAGGAGGATTGCTTGAGGCCAGGAGTTTGAGACCAGCCTGGGCAACATGGTGAAACCCTCTCTCTACCAAAAATACAAAAATTAGCTAGGCGTGGTGGCATGCAACCATAGTCTCAGCTACTCGGGAGGCTGAGGCAGGGGGACCACTTGAGCCTGAAAGGTCGAGGCTATGGTGAGCAGAGATCATACCCCTGCACTCCAGCCGGGGTGGGTGACAGAGCGAGACCCTGTCTCAAAGAAGAAGTCAGGTCATATAGCGTTGGAGCCAGAAGTCAGGCACTCTGCAGTCTGTTCTTTCCCTACCTCTACCCTTTGGTTGAGCCCCCAAGGCCGCCGTGTCACATCACCTTCCATCTGTCCACCAACTGTAGTTGTGCAGTGCGAAGCCTGTGCCACTATGCACAGCAGCCTTGTACAAGGGTCCTTGTCCTCCCTGGCCCCTTTGTCTTGCAGAGACCGGGAAGCTGATAAACAAAGGTTCCTAAGGCCTGGTGTCTGCCAGTCCACCCTTCCTGGAAGTTTCTATAATACAGAAAAAGCCCTCACGAAGGGCACCACTCTGCCCTCTGATGGCCTGTCTGGGTTATGGGTAGGCACAGCGAGAGAAAAACAGCACCTGCCGTGTGCCAGGTCCAGCGCTGGGTGTTTCTGGGCAGCTTTCATTTACTCTTCAGGGTGGCTCTGTTTTATGGGTGAGGAAACTGAGGCTCAGAGAGGACAAACAGCATCGCAAAGCTGGTCAGTGGCAGACCCAGGAACACAGCAGCTTTGGCAGCCGGTCTGTGGCCTGTAAAGGGGGTGCCCTCCCCCTTTGGCTAAAGCACAGGTGGCGATCCCCAATTTGTTCCCTGCCCATTAACAGCCCGACCTCTGAACCATATTGGGCGTTAAGGAATTAGAGCCGAGATTGCCACCTTTTGGGAACTGACACCCCTATTCTTATGTAACCCCACCCCGCCTCCTCCGTCCCTCCAAGTGTCAGCTGGCAAACATCTGTCCTGTAAATCAAAGCACTTGCGGACTCGCCAGGTTTGACAGGTCTCCGAGAATTTCATGGAGCCCTTTGGAGAAGACACCATCATGGGCTGCGAACGCATTTGAAAAAGTTAAAAGCCTCCTTCGCAAGCACAAAGTGGCCCGGAGAGCCTGGCTCCAAGAGGTCACAGCCCTGGGCAGCCAAACCAGTGAGCCAGGGAGCGGTGGATTCCATCCCAGGGGGCAGCTCCCCTGACCCTCTAAGGAAAACATCGGGGAGGTTCCGGCTGGAGGATCTTGAGTAGAAAGCCATTGTGCAGGAGCCCCGGGGATTTGTTTGGGAGGAAGGTGACATTCGGGGACGGGTAAGACAGCGCTGTCTACACACCTTTGACCACTGAAGCTGCACAACGTCCCTGCATGTGGTCGCTCGCTGCTGACTGATGGGAGTCACTCAACCACACCACAGGCCTCCTTTGTCCTGGCCCCAAGTTAACATTTTAAAAATATCTCTTCCTGGTTTAATAGCTTCTGTGCTGTGATGATAAAAGTGATCCATTTTCAGTGTAGGAAATGCAGGAAAAAAGAGACATAAAAATAAGGACAGAATTGGGTGTATTCTCTTACTTTTAAAAAATGGACCAGAATGTGTGTTTTGTTCTTTTCTTTTCTTTCTTTTTTTTTTTTTTTTTTTTTGCTTTTACAGAATCAATTTTACTATTGAGCTGGGTGTCCTGCTGTTTGTACCTTGCCTCACGTGGTGACAATTTTTATCGGGGGCCTAATTGTTTGAATGCACTCTTCTTCATGTAACCCATTGTTCAATGAGTTAAATGGGCCATCCTGGCCAGGCTGGTATCAAACTCCTGACCTCAAGTGATCTGCCCACCTCAGCCTCCCAAAGTGCTAGGATTACAGGAGTGAGCCACCATACCTGGCCGCAGATTTCAGTTTTTAGAAATAAAGTTTTATTGGCACACAGACATGCACATTCGTGAATGCATTTGGCCTGTAGCCACTTTCATGCCACAATAGCAGCACTGAGGAATTGTGAGAAAGGCCCATTGAAACTGTGGCCCATGGGCAAAAACCAGCCTGCTGCTTGTTTATATACAAGCTAAGGATTTTTTTAACTGTTTTTAAAAAACTTTCTTATTTCTTGGGATGGAATCTCATTCTGTCACCCAGGCTGGAGTGCAGTGGTTCGATCTCAACTCACTGCAACCTCCGCCTCCCAGGTTCAAGTGATTCTCCTGCCTCAGCCTCCCGAATAGCTGGGATTACAGACACCCACCACCACGCCCAGCTAATTTTTTGTATTTTTAGTAGAGACAAGGTTTCACGATGCTGGCCAGGCTGGTCTTGAACTCCTGACCTCCAGGAGGCAGGTGATCCAGCCGCCTCGGCCTCCCAAAGTGTTGGGAATACAGGCATGAGCCACCGTGCCCAGTCTCTTTTTTACATTTTTAAACATTAAAATGTAAAAAAACTCAAAAGAACAATAAGGTTTTCTGACACATTAAATATTATGAAACCCAAATTTCAGTTTGTTTGTTTTTTTTTAAGATGGAGTCTCACTCTGTCACACAGGCTGGAGTGCAGTGGCATGATCTCTGCTCACTGCACCTCTGCCTCCTGGGTTCAAGCAATTCTCCTGCCTCAGCGTACTGAGTAGCTGGGATTATAGGCGCCTACCAGAATGCCCGGCTAATTTTTGTGTTTTTAGTAGAGACAGGGTTTTGCCATCCTGGCCAGGCTGGTATTGAACTCCTGACCTCAAGTGATCTGCCTGCTTCAGCCTCCCAAAGTGCTGGGATTACAGGAGTGAGCCACCATGCCTGGCCCCAAATTTCAGATTTTAGAAATAAAGTTTTATTGGCACACAGACATGCACATTCGTGAATGCATTGCCTGTAGCCACTTTCATGCCACAACAGCAGTGTTGAGGAGTTGTGAGAAAGGCCTACGGCCCTCAAAGTTGAAATTTACTATCTGGCCCCTTACAGAAAAAAATTGCTCAAAACTGGACAAAACTGGGCCCTAATGAGCATCTTTGCATATTTCTTTAAGGAATTTCTTTCTTTTTTTTTTTTTTTTTAGACGGAGTCTTGCTCTGTTGCCCAGGCTGGAGTGCAGTGGTGCGATCTTGGCTCACTGCAACCTCTACCTCCCGGGTTCAAGTGATTCTCCTGCCTCAGCCTCCTGAGTAGCTGGGATTACAGGCATGTACCACCACATCCTGCCAATTTGTTTGTATTTTTAGTAGAAATGGGGTTTCACCATATTGGCCAGGCTGGTCTCGAACTCCTGACCTCATGATCCACCCACCTCGGCCTCCCAAAGTGCTGGAGTTACAGGCTTGAGCCACCGTGCCCAGCCTAAGGACTTTCTTTACGTTAAACTCCTAGAAGTAGAATTGTGTGGTTAAAGAGGATGAACAGTTTGAAGCGTATTCATTCATTGAATCAGCTCACTTTGTGCTGATCCCGTGCCAGGGTGGGAGCTGTGGCAGACCCCATGAGGCCAGGCCCTGCTCTGTTCAGCTTGTCTCATTCCAAGAAAGCGGGGCACCAGTTGGCGAAGTCTATGGACATTGGGCAGGGTCTCCTGGGTCCTGGCAGGGACTCTGGACTCATCGTGATAACAGTGTGGCTTCCCACAGTAGTGGACTGGGATGTGGAGTGGGCTGGGATGGGGAGTGGAATGGGATGGGGAGTGGACTGGGATGGGGAGTGGGCTGGGATGGGGAGTGGACTGGGATGGGGAGTGGGCTGGGATGGGGAGTGGACTGGGATGGGGAGTGGGCTGGGGGATGGGGAGTGGACTGGGATGGATGCTGCAGGGGTTCTGCCAGGCTGGAGACCCTCACCGATTCGCTCCTCCACCCACTGGCCTCTGGAGAGGATGCTCCCCCGACACCTAGGAATCTCAACCTAGCAGGACTTCTCAGATAAGCCTCTGTCAGTTTGCTACTTAAGAGGAAGGCTTCTCCCTCCAGTTTGAACATTCTTATCTTTATTGGCTATGTGTATTTCTTCTTTTGCAAACAGTTTCTCACGACTTTCCAGGTGAACTTGGGAAGTTGTTGGATGATTTTGCAGAAAATAGGGGTGGGCGGAAAGGAAGCCAAACCTCCATCCTCACCCCTGCTCGATTCTTCATGGAGTTTATTTCTGGATGCACCATCCTCAGGCGGGAGAGTTAGCAAACTGCACCACCGTCTCCCCTTCCAAGGGAAGCCAAGGGTCAGGTCCCAAACCGGGGTGGTCTCATCCGATGGGAACAACCAGGCTGCGGTTGCTAGGGACCTGGGGAGCAGCTTTGCAAGCCTGCCAGGCCAAGAGGAGACGGTGTCAATGAGCCCATCGGCTCCCAGGGTGCCTGCAGCAGGGCCCCTTGGTAAACCAACATTAAGAAGTGTCTCTGGCCCTCTGCTGGGAGGCCCCCTCTGAGTCCATCCTCAGGGGCATCTGGACCTGCCATCTCTCTCCAAGCTGCCTCTGTCCAAGGCCCCCCAGGCCCCCTCAACCAGTGTGCTCCCTGCAGATGTGCTCCCCACTGTGTGTGCTTGGTGGTGCAGTTTGCTAACTCTCCCTCCTGAGGACAGTGCATCCAGAGACAAACTCCATGAAGAATCAAGCAGGGGTGAGGATGGAGGTTTGGCTTCCTTTCCGCCCACTCCTGTTTTCTGCAAAATCATTCAACAACTTCCCAAGTTCACCTCGGGGACACTCTGGGGAACCACTGCCCACTCCCCCTCTCTGGGGAGCAGAAGAGCTCGCGGGGTTGGGGCCCGTGTGCTGAGAAGGATGAGCACTGACTCACGGAGTCAGCTGAGTGATGCCCCCCAAGAGGGGTGACCCTCCAGAACCTGTGGGAGTCACCTAACTTGGAAAAGGGTCTTTGTGCATGACATTAAGTGAAGGATCTCAAGATGAGATGATCCTGGATTGGGCAGGGGGCACTGAGTTAGATGATGAGAGTCCTGAAAAAAGATGTCCACAGAAGACAAAGATGGAGCAAGAGTTTAGACACAGAAGGCAGGGAAGGAGGAGGCCGACACCCAGGGCAGGAGAGCAGGGAGCATCCTCCCTCAGGCACCAGGAGCCCTGACCCCGCCAACATCTTGATTTCTGACTGCAGCTTCCAGCACGGGGAGAGCAGAAATCTCTTGCTTAAGCCGCCATCTGTGATCATTATCGCAGGAGCCCCAGGGGACTCATCAGAGTCCTGCGGTGGGCTGTGAGTCCCCACCCTGCAGCTGAAGAGCTGTGTGGCCTCGGGCAGGAAAACCTGCCCCCTCGTGGGCTGGTGTGAGACTGGCAGTCACTCGCTTGCTCGTTAACGCCTGAGGGGCCAGGTGCCTGGTGGGCGGCCCCTGCTGTTCTCACGACCTGACCGGGAAAGCCGATGCAGGCTGCTACTGCTCGGAAGAGCCCTGAGTGCCTGATGCCTGGCAGGTGGGGTGCTCCCTGGGGATCTTCGGGGGTACTGGAGGTGCCCCAGCTGCCACTACACCCCCCAAGACCCCAGCTCAGCTCAGCAGAGCCCAGAGCTCAGCCAAGTCTCATCGGGATGTCACATAAAGATTCAGGGTCATTGGTGCCAAGTTCAAGAGGAGCAGAGACTGTGACTCCAACTGTCTTGTGTGGAAGCTTCTAGAAGAAACCCTTAAACAGAACTCATGGGAATCAGATGCTGGAGATGGAAGAGGAAGGAAGCGCTGCCCACACAGGCCTGGTTTTCCACACTGGAGGGGTCACCCCATCCTGGCTTGGCTCTCCTTGCCAGCCTCTCCACGAGGGACACCCCATAACCCACCCACTAACTGACCTCCGGGAATCAGGCTGGGCGCAGGCTGACTGCACCATCATAAATGAGGCTTCAACGGAAATCCATGTGTTTCCCACTCTGGCCATGGGACCTCTGGGAATAAGCCCCTAGCTGCAACCGAGACCATGGACTTAATCCCAGCTGAAGACCCCAAGCCCCAGTGGTGACGGCAGTGAGCAGTGTACATGCAGAGGCAGGAAGGAGAAGGAGGGAGGTGGGAGGAGGAGGAGGGGAGGGTGAGAGTCAGGGAGGGGAGGAGGGAGGAGGAAGAGAGGAGGGAAGAGAGGAGGGAGGAGGGAAGAAGAGGAGAAGAGGAGGGGAGGAGGGAGGAGGAGAGAAGGGGAGGGAGGAGGAGTGGATGGAAGAGGCGGGGAGGGAGGAGAGGAGGACGAGGACGGAGGAGGAGGAAAAGAGGAGGGGAGGAGGGAGGAGGTGAGAAGCGGAGGTGAAAGAAGGAAGGAGACTGGAGACGGTGAGGAAGAAGGAAGGAAGAGCTCTTTTTCACTCTCCACTGGCCAAGGCTGACAGCCCCTTCACCTCAGTGCTCTCATCTGTAGAATGGGGCTGTGCTAGATCCTGCACACACACAGCCTGGACTAGGCACTTGCATCTGTTCCCTGTCCTATAGAGGGGCTGAAACAAGAAGCGTGATGGTGGAGGGGGGATGGCAAGGGTTCAGGGCAGGCACCATCCTGGAGCAGAGGGTTGAGGAGCTGACGGGAGCTCCTTGCAAGGAGGCGAAGCATGGCATGTCTTGGGGGGACTGGAAGCCCTGGCTGGGGCTTTGGGAAGGGGCCCCTCCATGTCCAGCCCCCCACATCCCAGCCGCTTGGCCTGGCTCCCTTTGGCCACCCTCTACAACCCTGTGTCCATGCTGTTTCCTAGGTGGGGAAACTGAGCCAAGGACATGTCCCAAGGCACACAGTGAGAGCCTTTGGCAGGGATCCTCCAGCCCCCTTGATCTGTGGTGCATGCAGCCAGAAACCCTACCCAGAGCTGAGCCCAGAGCATCTGTTTGAATGCCTTAAAGCAGGAACATCCCTGGCCTGGTGGAAGGGCAAAGCTAGAAGGAGGCTGAAGCCCCCTCTTTCTCTGCCCTTCTCTTTCCCTCCCTCCCGCCCTTCTCCCCTTCACTGAAAGAGATTCATCACACCTATGCCCTGCCAAGGCTATGCTGGACCCAGGGGAGGAAGGAGTGACCAAGACACACACACGTGTGTGCCACCATGGAGCTTACAGACACTAGGCACAGGCAGACCATGGGAAAATAATTCCATAGATGATTAGTTTAAGGCAATTATAGCAAGTGCTGCAAAGGAGACAAGGGCTCTTCCTGAGCCTTTCTGAGCTCCTATCTGCTGTTCTGCAACATGGAGAATGAGCCATCAGAGCTGCTGCTGCAAGAACTACACAGCACATGCATACACACATGAGCACACGTTTGCGTATACTCACACACACGTGCACACATGAGCACATGCACTCACACAAATGTACACAATAGCACATACGTACACATACTCAAATGTGCACACACACACACACACACACACAGAGTCTGGCCTCAAGAGGGCCTTCAGCTATACGGTGCCTCTCATTAGTAAGAAAACAGTCGCAGAAAGCTCTGGATCACCGGATGCGGGAGCTGGCCTTCTCAAGATCTCTAGTCCTAAAGGGACCATTCTCTGTGGCCTGGGCATGGATTGGCCTCTCAGCTTCATACTTAAGAGTGACTTCAGATGGGATGCTGACTCCTCCATGCTGAAGAAGACCCAACAAAGTTGGTAAAACTTTTCTGTTAAAAAAAAAACAAAACACAAAGCATAACTTCTGACCCAAAAGGAAGCTGGCAATTGAGAAAAGACTGAGCCCCTGCGTCCTTGAGCAGGGCAGGATGAGGACAGAGTGATGAGCTTGGGTCACTCCCCAGGGACCGGCTGCTCGGAAAATATGCCCTCTGCCTGTTACATTGGGCATGCAACATGAATCCCCTGACACGCCCCACGGGGACCCAGAATAGCTTGACTTTTCTTCTCTGCACCCTCTTTGGTGCTGGGCCTCGCCGCGTGGGTCGGCGCGTAGCCTCTCGAGCCTCGGTTTCCTGCTCTGGGAGCTGGGGCCAGTGACTGTCACCCGAGTGCCAAGTGCCCTTCGCAGAGCATTGCTGGGCTTTCACAGGAGCATGTCTGGAAACCAGCGTGTGAGCTGCACACGCCTGCCCATCGCGGCTGAGGTCTCTGGCGAATAAGACACAGGCAGGTACCGGGCAGGTGGGGTGGGTTTCTTCTCCTCCATTTTTTTTATTATTTTGAAAACTTTCAAACCCACAGAGGAGTCTCAAGAATAGTATGACAAAACCTGTACAGCCTCCACCTCCACTCCCCTGCACCCCACCCCATCTGCGTTCACTCTCATCACACACACTTATGCACACATATGGATTTTCCTGGGCCATCTGGAAGTTAGTTGTGGCATTTTCTCTCCAAATACTTCTCTCCTTCCTCCCTCCCTACCTCCCTTCCTTCCTTCCCCCACTCTTTCTTTCTTTCTTCCTTCCTTCCTTCCTTCCTTTCTTTCTAGATGGAGTCTCACTCTGTCACCCAGGCTGGAGTGCAGTGGGACAATCTCAGCTCACTGCAATCTCTGCCTCCCGGGTTCAAGCAATTCTCTGCCTCAGCTTCCTGAGTAGCTGGGATTACAGGCGCCCACCACCACACCCAGCTAATTTTTGTATTCTTAGTAGAGACATGGTTTCACCATCTTGGCCAGGCTGGTCTCAAACTCCTGACCTCAGGTGATCCACCTGCCTTGGCCTCCCAAGTTGTGAGCCATGGTGCCTGGCCTTGCACTTGTTTCTTTTTTTTTTTTTTTTTTTTTTTTTTTGAGACGGAGTCTCACTTTGTCACTCAGGCTGGAGTGCAGTGGCCCCACCTCGGCTCACTGTAAGCTCCATCTCCCAGGTTCATGCCATTCTCCTGCCTCAGCCTCCCGAGTAGCTGGGACTACAGGCACCCGCCACCACACCCAGCTAATTTTTTGCATTTTTAGTAGAGACGGGGTTTCACCGCATTAGCCAGGATGGTCTCGATCTACTGACCTCGTGATCCGCCCGCCTCAGCCTCCCAAAGTGCTGGGATTACAGGCGTGAGCCACCGCGCCCGGCCTGCACTTGTTTCTTAGAAGGATATTCGCTACGCCATCCTGATACATACAAGCAGCAAGCCTGGAAGTTCAACCATTATGAGGGCTGCTATCAACTCCCATTCCATAACCAAGCTCCCCTGAGGGTCTTGGTGTCTTAGTGAGGTCCTAGCTGTTTCTTTTCTTTTTCTTTTTTCTTTTTCTTTCTTTCTTTCTTTCTTTTTTTTTTTTTTTTTTTTTTTTTTGAGGTGGAGTCTCACTCTGTTGCCCAGGCTGCAGTGCAGTGACACGACCTGGGCTCACTGCAACCTCCGCCTCCCAGGCTCAAGTGATTCTCCTGCCTCAGCCTCCCCAGTAGCCACCGTGCCCAGCTAATTTTTATATTTTTAGTAGAGACAGGGCTTCACCATGTTGGCCAGGCTGGTCTTGAACTCCCGAC
Source organism: Nomascus leucogenys (assembly GCF_006542625.1). Lineage (NCBI taxonomy): Eukaryota > Metazoa > Chordata > Mammalia > Primates > Hylobatidae > Nomascus > Nomascus leucogenys. Next base: position 89,055,389 of record NC_044384.1, on the reverse strand, counting down.
CTCAGGTGATCCACCCACCTCAGCCTCCCAAAGTGCTGGGATTACAGGCGTGAGCCACTGTGCCGGGCTGCTTCCCTTCTTTTTATATGATTTCTTTCTATTGAGGTGAAATTCACATAACGTAAAATTAACCGTTTTAAAGTGTACAATTCACCATGGCATTTAGTACCTTCCCCCAAACTCCCTTTATCAAGTTTCTTCATCACCCCAAAAGCAAGCCCCTGACTCATGAAACAGTCACCCCCGTTCTCCTTTCCCAGCCTCTGGCAGCCTCCAATCTGCTTAGGCAGGGATTGTTCATAATGTCTCTTCTAAGGATGGGGTTTTCTTATTTAAAAATACTTTATTACAAATTGGCCGGGCACGGTGGCTCACGCCTGTAATCCCAGCACTTTGGGAGGCCGAGGCGGGTGGATCACGAGGTCAGGAGATGGAGACCATCCTGGCTAACATGGTGAAACCCCATCTCTACTAAAAATACAAACAAATTAGCTGGGCGCGGTGGCGGGCGCCTGTAGTCCCAGCTACTCAGGAGGCTGAGGCAGGAGAATGGCATGAACCTGGGAGGTGGAGCTTGCAGTGAGCCGAGACAGCACCATTGCAGTCCCGCCTGGGTGAAAGAGCAACACTCCGTCTCAAAAAAAAATAAAATAGACTTTATTACAAATTAAATGTGGAACTGCGCCATGTGTGTGCTTATTTTGGGGGAGGGAAGGGTACTGTTTTTAAGTACTTCCAGCCTCTTGGCTGCAGCCAGGTGGCTGGACGTCTTCGGGCAAACGCTTTCTTTGCTTATTTTGCTTAGGTGAGGATAAAGGGCTTGGAGGAAATCTTTGTTTTGCTTTTGAGACAGAGTCTCATCCCATCACTTAGGCAGGAGTGCAGAGATACGATCATGACTCACTGCAGCTTCGACCTCCCAGCCTCGAGCCATCCTCCCACCTCAGCCTCCTGAGCAGCTGGCATTACAGGTGCACACCGCCACACCTGGCTAATTTTTTAAAAAATTTTGTAGCGATGGGATCTCCCTATGCCCAGGCTGATCTCGAACTCCTGGACTCAAGTGATCCTCCTCCTCGGCCTCGCGAACTGTTGGGATTACAGGAGTGAGCCGCCACACCTGGCTGAGGAAATCTTCTTGAAGATCCTTTCCAACCCTGGAATTCTGAGCTCATCTGTTGCAAATGAGCTGGAGTGACACCCTCCAGACTCATAAAAGCTTAGCCTCCGGGAACATCTGTCCGGCCTGCTGATCTCTGGCCAGGCCTGGGGGCAGCTGGACAGGGAGGGAAACCCTGTCCATGAAGCCTCTGCTCACTGGGTGACCACAGGCCATGCACTTGGCCTCTTGGAGTCTGCTCATGGTCCCTTACCCACCGGTGGATCCTACAGCCAGGCAGGCTTTGTGGGCCTCTCACCTGTAAAACGGAACAACACCTGGCTCTCCGCCTTGCTGCAGGGATAACTGCAGGCCACTCCCCGGGGGTGAGGCCTTGATACCTGCAACTTGAGGCGAACAGACTGAATGTGACTCAAGCGGAAATCTCTGTCTTGACTCCCCGCCACCGGATACTGGAGGGTGACTTCCTCTCCTATGAGCCGCCGGATACTGGAGGGTGACTTCCTCTCCTATGAGCTGCCCGGATACTGGCGGGTGACTTCCTCTCCTGTGAGCCGCCGGATACTGACGGGTGACTTCCTCTCCTGTGAGCCGCCACCGGATACTGGCGGGTGACTTCCTCTCCTATGAGCCGCCGGATACTGACGGGTGACTTCCTCTCCTGTGAGCCGCCACCGGATGCTGGCGGGTGACTTCCTCTCCTATGAGCTGCCGCATACTGGCGGGTGACTTCCTCTCCTATGAGCTGCCGGATACTGGCGGGTGACTTCCTCTCCTATGAGCTGCCGGATACTGGCGGGTGACTTCCTCTCCTGTGAGCCGCCACCGGATACTGGCGGGTGACTTCCTCTCCTATGAGCTGCCACATACTGGCGGGTGACTTCCTCTCCTATGAGCCGCCACCGGATACTGGCGGGTGACTTCCTCTCCTATGAGCCGCCGGATACTGGCGGGTGACTTCCTCTCCTATGAGCTGCCGCATACTGGGGGTGACTTCCTCTCCTATGAGCCGCCACCGGATACTGGCGGGTGACTTCCTCTCCTATGAGCCGCCGGATACTGGCGGGTGACTTCCTCTCCTATGAGCTGCCGCATACTGGCGGGTAACTTCCTCTCCTATGAGCCGCCACTGGATACTGGCGGGTGACTTCCTCTCCTATGAGCCGCCGGATACTGGCGGGTGACTTCCTCTACTATGAGCCGCCGGATACTAGCAGGTGACTTCCTCTCCCATCAGTGTTCTTGATACTGATAGGAGAGAAATACTGGCATTTACAAAGTCACAGTGATCGTGCAAGCGGGGGACTCAGCATCTGGAAGTGGCCCCTGAAATGAAACCACGTGCAGGGGTCAGTTCCTGGAGTGTGTTCTGCTGTGGACCTTGAAGAAAGTTGTTGTTTATGGAACCCCCATTAGCCCAAAACAGCCCTCAGCAGAAACAGGAACATCAACCCATATGGAACCTCCCTGCCTGCGTCCCCTACTGCTCCAAACATGCCCCTTCTGCCCAGCTAGAAGCCCTGCTGCTAAGATACCACAGGGCTGGAAAAGATTCGAATTCCTTTTCTTTTTCTTTTCTTTTCTTTTTTTTGAGACAGAGTCTCGCTCTGTCACCCAGGCTGAAGTGCAGTGGCACGATTTTGGCTCACTGCAGCCTCCATCTCCCGGATTTAAGCGATTCTCCTGCCTCAGCCTCCCATGTAGCTGGGACCACAGGCGCCTGACACAATGCCCAGCTAAGGCTTTTTTTTTTCTTTTCTTTCTGGAGACAGAGTCTTGCTCTGTCACCCAGGCTGAAGTGCAGTGGTGTGATCTTGACTCACTACAACCTTCACTCCTGGTCTTAAGCGATTCTCCTGCCTCAGCCTCCCAAGTAGCTGGGACTACAGGCATGCATCACCACACCTGGCTAATTTTTGGATTTGTTGTAGAGACGAGGTTTCACCATGTTGGCCAGGATGGTCTCAATCTCTTGACCTCATGATCCGCCCACCTCAGCCCCTCGAAGTGCTGAGAGTACAGGTATGAGCCACTGCACCCGGCCATTTTTTTTTTTTTTTTTTGTATTTTTAGTAAAGATGGGGTTTCACCATGTTGGCCAGGCTGGTCTCAAACTCCTGACCTCAGGTAATCTGCCCACCTCGGCCTCCCAAAGTGCTGGGATTACAGGTGTGAGCCACTGTGCCTGGCCTAATTTTCTTGACATGATGTGTGACCCATCAGAAGTGACTGGAATGAGTTTGCAAGTGAGATGAATGATCAGTTTGGCAATAGAAGTCAAGGGAGGGCAGGAGGTAGGAGAGACGGGATGAACAAGGAAAGGATGGGCAAGGAGTCCAGTGAGTGCACAGCAATGTCAACACCTTCCAGTTCTTTTTTTTTTTTTCTTTTGAGACGGAGTTTGGCTCTGTCTCCCAGGCTGCAGTGCAGTGGCACAATCTTGGCTCACTGCAACCTCTGCCTCCTGGGTTCAAGTGATTCTCCTGCCTCAGCCTGCCAAGTAGCTGGGATTACAGGTGCCCACCACCATGCCCGGCTAATTTTTGTATTTTTAGTAGAGATGGGGTTTCTCCATGTTGGCCAGGCTGGTCTCGAACTCCTGACCTCAAGTGATCCGCCCACCTCGGCCTCCCAAAGTGCTGGGATTACAGGTGTGAGCCACCGCACCCGGCCCTTCCAGCTCTTTTAAATGATTCATCCAATATTTCTTGACAGTGTCAAGTGCCAGGCTGGCTCCGTGCAGGACACCAGGGTCATGCCTGCAAACTGCACATTTGTATCCTCACTTCCACAGAGCTTTGTCTGAAGAGGAGACATGTAGGGTCAATCTCCACCCCAAGACATGATGTCCAGGTACCACACAGCAGAGCAGGCGGAGCTGAGGGCTGCATTCAGAAGTGGGGGCTCTCTGGCTATCTTGCTAGAGTCAGCTCAGGGTCTCCAGTGGCCACTCTGGGAAGCACCTGGGCAGGTCATGGGGCCGAGGAATGGAAGAGTAGGGCCAAGCCCCTAGCTGGGGCTCTGAATTTGGTCAGGCCTCTTAACTTTCTGAAGCAGCTGTTTGGGTTTTCCTTTTTTTTTTTTTTTTTTTTTTTTTTCAGTGGTGGATCAGAGCTCACTGCAACCTCTGCCTCCCAGGTTCAAGTGATCCTTCCACCTCAGCATCACAAGTAGCTGGGACTACAGACTCATGCCACCACACCCGACTAATTTTTGTATTTTCTGTAGAAATGGAGTTTCGCCATGTCCGCCAGGCTGGTCCTGAACTCCTGGGCTCAAGTGATCCACCTGCCTTGGCCTCCCAAAATGTTGGGATTACAGGTGTGAGCCACTGTACCTGGCCTGGTTTTGCTTCTTTTTTAAAAAAAATAAAGAGTAATGATGAAATAGCTTTGTGACTCAAATTCAGCTAGAACTGCGTTCAAATCCCAACTCGGCTCTTTACTGGCTTTATTCACGACTCTAGACAAGGAGCAGTTTCTGAGCCTCACTTTGCCCCTCTTTAGAATGGGCGCTGTGAGACTCAAATGCCATGAGGCATATAAACTGCCCAGGACACTTCTGGGCACTTGGTGCCAGCCATCACCACCACCACTGCCACGGCCAGAGGATTTCAAGCACTCAGCAAATGGTGCTGGCCAGGCCTGTCCCGGGATATCCTAACCATCTCGGACAGAAGAAAGAAAAGAGACATTGTGGAAGGGTGGCTGAGCTTTTGGAGAGAAAAGACCCTCCCTCTGGGCAGGAAGTTTGAAGAATCATCAACTTGCGGAGGCTGGGACTCGTCCTCCTCCACGAAAGGTTTATGAAGCCAACAGAGGCCAGGGCTTCTGAGAATTTCCAACCTCGATATTTTCACTTTACGGTTTTTCATGGAGTCAGCATGAACACTGTTAATGTTTTCTCATTAAGCTACTTTTTGTTTTCTTTCAATAGCTGACATTCAAAGCCTGGGTGCATTCTTTCATGACGTTGCTACTCTGACAGCTCAACACATTTGGGATGGGAACTCATTTCTATTTTGATGAGGGAGACCAGAGGGAAAAGAGCATTCACCTTTTGTGGCTACTTCTGTCAGCTCCTGTCCTCACAGGTGAGAAAAGTAAGGCTCATAGCACAAGCAGGCCCTCCCAGCTAGGCGAGCTCACGTCCTGGGCCTCCTGAACTGGCAGTAAAGGGAGGGCTCCGACTCCAGCTGCTATGCCTCATGGTGCCTGCTGGTGGTGGCGCTTACACACCGGGAGCCCCTGCCCCGGGATAAGACAGAGCACAGCCTAGATTTACAAGCCCCACTGTTGGGGTTCAAATTCCAACTTTATCACTAACAGGGTGTGCGACCTTGGGTCACTCGGCCACTTTTCTGGGGCCCCTATTTCCCTCCTGCTCCATGGGGAAGAGGGGAATAGAATACCATGGGGTTCTTGTGGAGATTTGAGCTGAGAACATCCATGTGTGCTCAGGCTCACTGCAGATGTCTGGAGGAAGCTGTGCTGTCCTTTGTGTGAACAGAAGCAGAGCAGCTTCCTGAATTCCACCCTTTACACAGGGCCAGGGCCTACCTGGGGGAGAGACGACAGGGCTCAGAAATTCCAAGAGCGGACATGCGCGAGATGTGTCTCCAAGAAAGTTCTCCCCTGCATGGTCTGGCAGGGGACATTCGAAACAACCTAAAGGTCTAGCAATAGGGGACAACAGATTGTATCACTCAGATGTGCTGGTGTCAAAGGATGTGCTAGGATATTTAATCCCAAGGAAAGTGTTTACAACTGAGTTGGTGGAAAGGAGGTTACAATTCAAATGTTTTTTTTTTTTAAGATACATACATACTTTTTTTTATTATTATTTGTTTTTCAGTCTCACTCTGTTGCCCAGGTTCGAGTGCAGTGGTGTGATCTTGGCTCACTGCAACTTCCGCCTCCTGGGTTCAAGTGATCCTTCCACCTCAGCTTCCGTAGCAGCTGAGACTACAAGCGTGCGCCATCACACCCAGCTAATTTTTGTATTTTTAGTAGAGTTGGGGTTTCTCCATGTTGGTCAGGCTGGTCTTGAACTCCTGACCTCAGGTGATCCACCCACCTCGGCCTCCCAAAGTGCTGGGATTACAGGAGTGAGCCACCGCGCCCAGCCGAATCTCATTTTTTAAGATGAAAAGAGTTCTGGAGATGGATGGTGGCGGTGATCCACACAGCTTTAGGAATGTCTTAATTCCTCTGAACTGTACATTTAGAAATGGTTAGGATGGTAAATTTTATGTTGTTTATGTTTCAACACAATAAAACAACTGGAAAAAAAGTATCTATTAATGCTTATTTAAAATTCAGACACAATTTACTTTAGAATTTAATAGAAATTGCTCTGAAAAAAATGCACCTTAATTTTAAGGGAACAGCTCTATGAGTTTTGATAAATGTCATTGCCTGTGTATTCGCTACCACTATAAAGATAGAGAACATTTTCATCTTCTATTTATCCTTTTCTGCCTTTTTTTTTTTTTTTTTTTTTTTTTTTTTGAGACAGAGTCTCCCTCTGTTGCCCAGGCTGGAGTACAGTGGTGCAATCTCGGCTCACTGCAACCTCTGCCTCCTGGGTTCAAGCAATTCTCCTGCGTTGGCCTCCAAAGTGCTGGGATTACAGGCATGAGCCACCACGCCCAGGCTTCTATTTACCCTTTTCTAGTGGATCTCCGTCCAGCTTCTTGTCACTATATATCTTTTTCTAGAGTTGCCATTAAATTTTAAAATAAGTAATAAATGTACCAAAGATCGCCAGAGAGCAGCATTTACATCAGTAACAATAGCTACCCTTCTGTTATGTGCTTTTCATGTGCCAGGCCGTCTGTATCTTACAAATATTGGTCACTTGATAGATGGGGATGTCTTTTCTAATGCTCATATTAACCCTGTAAATTAGCGTTCCTTTTGCTGTTTTACAAATGAGGAAATGGAATCTCAAAGAGGTCTTCCTTCTTCTACTCTGTCATAGTCTCTGCCAATTTCTGGGCTAGCTGGGTGGCCTCATTTCAGAATAACGATGCGTATGGGGGAAAAATGGCTGTTGGTGAATCAGAAAGTCTTGGGGGAAATAATGCGTGTTCTAGCAGGTTCTAGCAAAAATACTGGGCTGAGATTCAGGAGACCCTGGGTCTCAGCCTCCAGTTGGCCAGGAACCAGCTGTGGGGCGTGGCCTCAATCACCTCAGTGTTCACAGCTGTCTCGATCCCATACTACCCTGCAGTTCTTATTTTCTGATAAAGACTTTTACCACACCCAGAAGTTTCTCCAATTACAAAATAATTTTCAATCACAAGGTGGGGGCAGGGGGTTTGGGAGGGGCTCCAGGGAGTGATTATGTAGAAGAATGCACATTTGACAGCGAAACGTACAATTCTAACTGTAAAATGAAAGGAAAACTAGGATTTTCGTAATGTAAAAATTGGAGGTGAAGCCGAACAAGATGTTCTTAGACACTGGGACACCAGTTTAGAAATGGTGGAAATCACTCATTTGCCATAATCAGGAAGAAGGAACCTCTACACCCTCAGATGGAAGAAGGAAGACTCCAGAAAAAGGATTTACGGTTCTACAGGGCAATTAAATAAAAAATTAATTAATTAATTAAGCTAACATCAAATCCAGAACAAAGCCAAGCCAAGCCCTTCTGGACACCTGGGCTGGAGACCCCCATACCCCTGCATGGGTGAGTGGGACATCCAGGGTGCTTTGGACCCTACCTGCTCCCCATTGCCCATGCCATTCAATGAATGAAACCCCACCTGGGCGATTCAGCCGGCTTAGCCACCCGGGGGGCAAATCAAACACAACCTGAAAAGCAAAGTCAGCCCAATGCAGCACACTGGTGGCTTCAGATGTCCCGGTGTGCACAGAGCAGAGTGGGAGGAGGACCTCAGCCCTTGCCACACCTCTGCTCTCGCCCGGAGAGCCCCCTGCTGGCCAGCGCTGCCTTGTCCTCTGCAGGCTTGGCTCCCTCTAACCACACACACCAGGGAGCCCAGCAAACACCCAAGGTTGTGTGCCTGGCCCACCTGGGGCAAACCCTTGAGGCCCGGCAGTCCATCTCTGTAACCATCAGCTTCCTCACATGAGCAGGATCCATCCCCTAAGCTCTCAGAGCATTGCTGTGCCTGTGAGATGGCCGGCACACAGCTGACCTCAAGGCCTGCCATCACCACCTTCATGAGCACTACATTCCAGGCCCTCTCTGTCCCCTCTTCCTTGTCACCCTCAGGACAAGCCTGAGAGCAAGATGAGAGGGCAATGGGTCAGCGGTCCACAACCTACCCAGGGAGTGGCCGGGTGTGATCCACGCTACAGTGGGTCTGACCCCGGAGCCCCTGTCCCAGGATAAGACGCAGCACAGCCTGGATTTACAAGCCCCACTGTTTGGGTTCAAATTCCAACTTCACCACTAACAGGGTGTGCGACCTTGGGTCACTCAGCCACTTTTCTGGGGCCCCCATTTCCCTCCTGCTCCATGGGGGAGGAAGGAATAGAATACCATGGGGGTTCTTGTGGAGATTTGAGCTGAGAACCTCCATGAAGTGCTCAGAACAGGGGCTGGGGGACAGCAGCCGCCTTCCTCATTTCCCCACGCTCCCTGATCGCATCAGCCACTCTCTTCCCCATGTCCCTGGAAGGGGCTACAGAGGAGTAGGGGTGGAACCAGAGGCTGCCATCGCCCCCACCCGGTTTGGGTCGTGTCCCCCAGTGCAGCCTCTGCCATTGCCCTCAAGAGCATTTATCACGCATTTACCACGGATCTTTAAAACGAAAGCTGCAGGGGAGGGTAATTAAGTTTAATAGGAGCCGCCGTCGATTTAAAGCCACAGGGGGGAAGTAATTAGATTTAACAGAAGCCACGGCTTTCTGAACCAAGACACACAGCGTGGGGGTCCCTGGTCTAGAAAGCCTTCGGGATGATGTCTTTTTGTAAAGACTTTCCTGGTGACATTTGCTGCGCCCTCAGTCATTAACGCCAGTCACTGACTGGGGAATGAATGTGGCCTCTGCTCATTGAAATTCATTAGGCCTGGCATTTCTCTCGCTGTCTCTCCCGTTTGCCCTCCCCATCGCCTTTGCGCTGGGCCAGGAGGGCTCTGCCCCCAAAACCAGCCTCCTGGGGCTCCACATCCAGGAGCTGGGGGTTTGTAAGAATAACAAGAAATAATTAGAGTTCAACCAAAGCCCCCTAGGAGGACCCCTTTATTCCCCGCCAGGGTATTCTCTGGATGTCCTTTTCTTTATTTGCAGCAACTGCTTCACGGAGCAGCCCCCATTTCTTTCCTCACCTAGCACCTGCTCGGACGCCAGGGGCGCCCATCACCGTTCCTCGGCCCCTTCCCGACCCCTCCCCACCAGGTGAGGCGCTCTTGACCTCCCCGACCATGCTGTTCCCCCTGACCCCGTGCGCAGGGACTCGGGGACTCAAGAACCAGACCCCCGACACAAGACAAATCAAAAACCGGGAAACGGAGGCCCAGGCCTCCCTCCCTGCGCCCCTGCCTCCACCACCCTCCAGCCGAGAAGCTGGGGTTCACCAATCCCGCAGCTGGCCCGCCCACCCTGCCCGAGAGCCTCCTTCCCAGTGCCCCCTTTCAGGTTGCATCTCGGGCACAGCCGCGGGGCCGGGCCGAGCGCGGAGCAGGCAGGGGCGCGGGGCCAGGAGCGCAAAGCCCAGGCCGACGCCGAGGCTGCGGCGCCACCTACAGTCCGAGCGGCTTCCATTGTTTCCCCACCGGCCAAGAGCGCGCCCGGCCCCCAGTCGGGGCGCAGTTTACCCGGATAAAAGGGGCGGGGAAGGAATTGCAAGAAGATGAAGCTGGGAGAACCTGAGACTGTCGGAACTGCGGGGGGAAATTCTACTGGACGGCTTTGACGTCAGATGTGCGGGGCTGGGAAAGTCGGGGGAGGGAGTGCGAGTGGGCTTTTAAGGGGAGGGGCCCTAAGGCCGAGGTGAGGCTTTTCCCGACAGAGGGTGAAGAAGGCAAAACTCGGTGCCCCCCAACCTCTGGCCCCGGGGTTCGTGACCCCGCCCCCGCTAGTGCCCCACGCCGAGCGCATCCACTGGGAGCCTGAGGCCTGGGGGAAGGGCCCCAGTTGTCGATTGCTTTACAAAATCAAACTCTCCCAGCCAAGAACCTCGGGGCCGCTTCGCGGTGGGGAGGAGTTCCCCGAAACCCGGCCGCTAAGCGAGGCCTCCTCCTCCCGCAGATCCGAACGGCCTGGGCGGGGTCACCACGGCTGGGACAAGAAGCCGCCGCCTGCCTGCCCGGGCCCGGGGAGGGGGCTGGGGCTGGGGCCGGAGGCGGGGTGTGAGTGGGTGTGTGCGGGGGGCGGAGGCTTGATGCAATCCCGATAAGAAATGCTCGGGTGTCTTGGGCACCTACCCGCGGGGCCCGTAAGGCGCTACTATATAAGGCTGCCGACCCGGAGCCGCCGCGCCGTCAGAGCAGGAGCGCTGCGTCCAGGATCTAGGGCCTCGACCATCCCAACCCGGCACTCACAGCCCCGCAGCGCATCCCGGTCGCCGCCCAGCCTCCCGCACCCCTATCGCCGGAGCTGCGCCGAGAGCCCCAGGGAGGTGCCATGCGGAGCGAGTGTGTGGTGGTCCACGCCTGGATCCTGGCCGGCCTCTGGCTGGCAGTGGCCGGGCGCCCCCTCGCCTTTTCGGACGCGGGGCCCCACGTGCACTACGGCTGGGGCGACCCCATCCGTCTGCGGCACCTGTACACCTCCGGCCCCCACGGGCTCTCCAGCTGCTTCCTGCGCATCCGTGCCGACGGCGTCGTGGACTGCGCGCGGGGCCAGAGCGCGCACAGTGAGTGCCCGCCAGGACCCCCGCCCGCCCCGCCGCGCGCACCCCACCCCGCCGCGCGCACCCCACCCCAGCGCCCTTCCTTCCTTTGCCACCCTTAGGCTCCTGCGGACCCCTCAACTCCTGGGAACCCCAGGTTTTGGCACCTGGACGATAGGATCCCTCCCTTAGTCCCCAAACAGCGCGGGACGCTAGGGAGAGGCACAGGCTCGTGGACCGACCGCACCCACGTGGTGCGGGCCCCGCGGGTCCCGGCTGCAGCTTCTCGCTTCCCCTGCGCCCAGGTTTGCTGGAGATCAAGGCAGTCGCTCTGCGGACCGTGGCCATAAAGGGCGTGCACAGCGTGCGGTACCTCTGCATGGGCGCCGACGGCAAGATGCAGGGGCTGGTAAGTGTCCCCACGGGGCGGATGCGCCGGGGCGGGGGACCGGCGCCTGTCCGCCGGCGGAAGCCTGAAGGAGAGAAAGGCGCTGGTTCGAATCTAGGGTTTCCTCGCCTCCTCCTCCCAGACCCGCGTGCAACTTCGAGGGAAAGACTGCAAAGACCGATTAAGTGCATGCCGACGATTTTCTGCGGAAATTTAGGGTCTCAGCCAGTAGCCAGAGAATAGGCAAAAGCTGCCTTTGCATTTCTAATTGAGTCAAAGGCCGGCCCAGCCGGACCGAGGAAACCCATTATTCGGCCTCCTTTGATATGAAACAGGAAAACCCACCTCGGGCCTTTTCAGCCTCTGCCTGCGCGTGTGTGGTCCTCGCCTCCGTTTCCCTCCCTCCAGTATAAAAGAAGAAAAAAAGAATAGGAAAGAAAAAAGAGGGTCTACCCCATAACTTTCCTTTAAAAACAAATCAATTGTCAAGCAAGGCAGAAAACAGTGCATTTGGGATAGGCGAGTTTTTTTTAGAATTAATTTTTAATCTACCAGGAGCATGGTGTGGCTTAGACGCAGATGCGCTGGAGTCATGTTGCGCCGGGGGAGTGCTTTTCCTCCTGCGGGCCTCACCTGTCCTGTAAACGCTTTCTGGTGGGGGCAGGGGGTGGGGGCTGGCTGGGAAGGCCCAGGTAACCGCAGAGGTCCCGGGGCCGGAAGTGTACGAGCTCTGGGGCTCTAGTGGCCGGGAACAAAGGCTGGGAGTTCAAAGGAACGAACCCGCGCCCCTCCCGCGGCCCCGCGCGCAGAGGAGGCTGTGTGAGGTCTCGGCCCGCGCAGGCCTCACACGCAGCCCTGGACTCCCTGGCGGAGCAGGGGCCAGGGCGGGGGTGGCCGCGCCTTCCCGGGGCCCCCACCCCAGAAAGGATGAAGAGGCGGGGCCGCCTCCGGCCCAACCAGCTCCTTTGTGAACAGCGGGACAAAGCATTTTAGAATCTCAAAATTGCACGGTGCCTCTGCCGTGCTCCGTGTACTCAGAGCGCCTGTTTCAGGTTTTATGGCGGAGTCCTGCGTGAGAGGACTGCAGGGAAAGGGGGTAGTCGGCAGGCTGGACGCTGACTCCCACCCAGAGCCGCTCCAAACCCACCCTTGCAACTTTAATTTTGACATTTACTATGGCGGGGAGCGGGGGGTTCCTAATGATGGGAGGCCAGCAGGCAACGTCCACCTAACCCTCCATTCTGCCCAAATTGGGGGTTGGGTCACCTGAAATCCCTTTGTGCCTTTTTTTTTTTTTTTTTTTTGGCAGAGTCTTGCTCTGTCGCCCAGGCTGGAATGCAGTGGTCCGATCTCGGCTCCCTGCAACCTGTGCCTCCCAGGTTCAAGCGTTTCTGCTACCTCAGCCTCCCATGGGGCTGGGATTACAGGTGCCCACCACCATGGCCAGGCCAGCTAACTTTTGTATTTTGGGTAGAGATGGGGTTTCACCATGTTGGCCAGGCTGGTCTTGAACTCCCGACCTCAAGTGATCCGCCCGTCTCGGCTTCCCGAAGTGCTTTGGGATTACAGGTGTGAGCCACCGCGCCCAGCCCGCTTTGTGCCTCTTGATCCCCTGTGCATGGTCTAACACAGATTGAGGATCTTTTTCTTTCTTTCTTTCTTTCTTTTTTTTTTTTTGAGACGGAGTCTTGCTTGCTCTGTTGCCCAGGCTGGAGTGCAGTGGTATGATCTCGGCTCACTGCAACCTCCACCTGTGGAGTTCAAGCAATTCTCCTGCCTCAGCATCCCAAGTAGCTGGGACTACAAGCACCGTGCCACCATGCCCGGCTGGTTTTTTTGTATTTTTAGTAGAGATGGGGTTTCACCATCCTGGCCAGGCTGGTCTCGAACTCCTGACCTCACGATCTGCCTGCCTCGGCCTCCCAAAGTGCTGGGATTACAGGCGTGAGCCACCTCGCCTGGCCTCTTTCTTTCTTAAATAAAAATGCCACATTCTTCTAGAAACTTGAAGTCATTTCGTTTTCTGTATGGAGAAAGTGATACTAATTTCTCCCAAAGGACAAGCTGAGTAAATAGAAGAAGGTCCTCCAATCATTCTGTTTTGTGTTCCTTGTTTATTTATCATTTGGCATTTTGGGGAGTTTGGGAGAAATCATGCTTGCTGTCCGGTGCTTTGTCCCAGCCATCCGTGGTCTTGGCAGGAGCCTGGGTTGCTGCAATGAGCCTCTTATCAGGAGCTTATTGGCACAGGCACATCCTCACCCACCTGCAGTTCAGTGACCTTTGCAGACTTAGGCAGGAACCTGACTGAGGCAGTCCTGCAGTGTATTTATTGCCCAGCCCTTCCGGCTCCCGGCTGCGCCTGTCCTGGGTCGCCAAGGGGTAATGACACCGATGTGGGATGGCACTTGCCCACTGGCACCTCTCAACCCCGTGGACTATGAATGTTCTAAGACGAGGGACTGGCTTCCCTCAGCACACATTTCCGGCCACCAGCTGGGCGCCGGCCTGGCCTGGCCTGGCCTGGCCTGGCCTGGGGGAGGGGCTGCTGAGATCTGGCTCCTGGCAGCCTGCCTGGAAGGCCCTTGGTGACTGAATGGAGGAGACAGCGGGGCTGATGGTTCTCAGAACTGCTGCAGACCAGAAGGCCTTAGAATGATAAAGGCACACAGTGATTTCTGAGATAGGTGGGGAACAGATGCTTTCATCTGGGACCCAGATCGGATTACATGCAATTTATTTAAAAGACCTATCCTAAGATGATAACCCGGTTTATCAGTGTTTCCCAAAGTGCCAGTGAAATACCCAGGAACTTTTTAAATGCCAGGAGTTATGTATGTAATGTAAAGGGTGAGGGAAACACGGGTGGCATTCCTGTGGGTTGATGGATGTTATTGCTCAGGACAAGGCTCTCGAAAAAGTGAGGTAATTTAGTGGAAATTATTTGGGTCTATATAGAGTGTATATGTAGTATTAAGTATATACATAAAATATACATATATGAAATAATAAACCTCAGTTTTGTCTGTGTACATGTATATCTATATAAAGATTATAAATAATTTATAAAGGTATATAAATGTATATTTAATTTACTAATGGGTTATATATAACATAATGTACATATTATATATACTTACACTTACAGTACATTTATATATGTGTGTGTGTTCTCTGTGTATATATATAGTTGTGGTTTTTTTTTTTTTTTGAGACAGGGTCTTGCTCTGTCACCCAGACTAGAGTGCAGTGGCATGATCATTGCTCACTGCAGCCTTGACCCCCCCAGCCTCAACCCATCCTCCCACCTCTCAGCCTCCCCAATAGCTGGGCCTACAGGCGCCCACCTCCATGCCCTGCTAATGTTTGTACTTCTTGTCAAGATGGAATTTTACCATGTTGCCCAGGCTGCTCTCAAACTCCTGAGTTTAAGTGATCCATCTGCTCTGGGCCTCCCAAAGTGCTGGGACTGCAAGCGTGAGCTACTGTGCCTGGCCTTAAAGTGCATTATATATTATATATACCTATATATATAAAGGTATTTTTATATATACTTACATATACAGTGTGTACATCAGGAAGTATGTTTAAAACGTGCAAGTGATGCTCATGTGGAAGGCCACTGCTGGTGGCCACCAGGGACAGTCTGTAGCACAAATGTCCGTGTGTACCCGTGTTCCCCGTCCACTGTGGATTGCTCAGAGCTGCCTGTTTTCTCTGCAGCTTCAGTATTCGGAGGAAGACTGTGCTTTCGAGGAGGAGATCCGCCCAGATGGCTACAATGTGTACCGATCCGAGAAGCACCGCCTCCCCGTCTCCCTGAGCAGTGCCAAACAGCGGCAGCTGTATAAGAACAGAGGCTTTCTTCCACTCTCTCATTTCCTGCCCATGCTGCCCATGGTCCCAGAGGAGCCTGAGGACCTCAGGGGCCACTTGGAATCTGACATGTTCTCTTCGCCCCTGGAGACCGACAGCATGGACCCATTTGGGCTTGTCACCGGACTGGAGGCCGTGAGGAGTCCCAGCTTTGAGAAATAACTGAGGCCGTGCCGGGGCCTCTTCACTGCTGCCAGGGGCTGTGGTCCCTGCAGAGTGGGGGCCGTGCTTCTACAAGAACAGTCCTGAGTCCACGTTCTGTTTAGCTTTAGGAAGAAACATCTAGAAGTTGTACATATACAGAGTTTTCCATTGGCAGTGCCAGTTTCTAGCCAATAGACTTGTCTGATCATAACATTGTAAGCCTCTAGCTTTCCCAGCTGCTGCCCGGGCCCCCATTCTGTTCCCTCGAGGTTGCTGGACAAGCTGCTGTGCTGTCTCAGTCCTGCTTGAATACCTCCATCGATGGGGAACTCATTTCCTTTGGAAAAATTCTTATGTCAAACTGAAATTCTCTAATTTTTTCTCATCACTTCCCCAGGAGCAGCCAGAAGACAGGCAGTGGTTTTAATTTCAGGAACAGGTGATCCACTCTGTAAAACAGCAGGTAAATTTCACTCAACCCCATGTGGGAATTGATCTATATCTCTACTTCCAGGGACCGTTTGCCCTTCCCAAACCCCTCCAGGCCAGAACTGACTGGAGCAGGCATGGCCCACCAGGCTTCAGGAGTAGGGGAAGCCTGGAGCCCCACTCCAGCCCTGGGACAACTTGAGAATTCCCCCTGAGGCCAGTTCTGCCATGGATGCTGTCCTGAGAATAACTTGCTGTCCCCGGTGTCACCTGCTTCCATCCCCCAGCCCACCAGCCCTTTGCCCACCTCACATGCCTCCCCATGGATTGGGGTCTCCCAGACCCCCCACCTTATGTCAACCTGCACTTGTCATTCAAAAATCAAGAAAAGAAAAGATTTGAAGACCCCAAGTCTTGTCAATAACTTGCGGTGTGGAAGCAGCGGGGGAAGACTTAGAACCCTTTCCCCAGCACTTGGTTTTCCAACATGATATTTATGAGTAATTTATTTTGATATGTACATCTCTTATTTTCTTACATTATTTATGCCCCCAAATTATATTTATGTATGTAAGTGAGGTTTGTTTTGTACATTAAAACGGAGTTTGTTTGTATCAAAAGTTGCATTCTGTTATCCACCTAGAATGTTAGGGAGGGTGGGGAAGGGGCTGGTGGGGGGCAGCACCGTCCACAGGAGGAAACCCTCGGTGTGCCTCCCTGGACACCAAAAGCTCGGGTGGGAAGTTAGCGGGTTTGGGCCAGCCAGCTCTAGTGGTGGAGGCTGGTTTGGGCCCTGCTGTCCTGCCCTTTCCTTGTGCCTAGGGGCTTGGCTTCCTCAGACCACCTTCTCTCTAGCAATCTCAGTGGTTAGGGCAGCCTCTCTGCCAGGAGTGTTTTTGGCTGCAGGAAACAGAAACACCAAGGAACAGTGGCCTAAGTCAGGGCCTCTCGCCCTCAGCACTCCTCCTTGGGGGAAGATGTTCCTGCGTTTAGCAGCCCCCCCCCAACTAGATGCCTGTAGAAACCCCCAAGTTGTGACAACCAAAATACCTCCAGAAGTTGTTGCATGTGGAAGTTGTTGTTCTTAGGGGGCAAAATCACCCTTAACGGAGGACCACTGACCTGAGCAAATAGGATTTCTTTTTGTCCAGAGGGACCCAATGGCCCAGCAACGCCTGGGCTGTGCCCTCTGTGATTTCTTTGGTGTCCCTGTCCTGCTGGGGCCTCGTCTCACCAGGGCTGCTGTGGCTTCAGCTGAGCGCCCTGTACTCAGGAAGAGGGAATCATTTCGGGCTGGGCCTCTCTCATCAAGAAAGCCAAAACTTCCTTAGAACCTTTCAGCAAATTCCAGCTACATCCTATGAACCAGCTTTGCATTACAGGACCAGGCCAGCCCCAGCTGCGAGGCAGGCTGGGAAGGCAAGAATTAGCAGTCAGGGTGACCAGATGTGGGTCCACATCCTGAGTGCAAGGAGGAGCAGGTGCAACCAGACACCAACGTGTGCATGAAACATGATTCCAAGTGAGCGTTTGCCAGGGATTAGGGATGGTGGAGGGAGTCGGGGAGGAGGGTTGGGTCGCTCAGGGCAGTAGTTCCCAGGTGCTTACATTGGCAGCGAGGGGGTAATGTCGTTGTTCAAGTCTACGAAGGCTATTTCAGGTGAAGCCTCCCCTCTCTCCAGTAAAAGGGACCTCCACTTGTCATTCTCACTGATGACACGCCCAAGACATCCAGAGTTAACCCCTGGGCTGTTCCCTGTCTCCATCTGCCAATCAAGATGCCCCTCTCACTCTCTGGTGTCCTTGTCATGTAACCACGCTGATTAGAGAGCTGGCAGGCAGGGCTGGATGATGCTTGGGGACACAGCCTTCTCTACCTGTGGCAGAGGCCAGACAGGAAAGGCACTCTCCTGGAGCCACACAGCCTGGAGGCAGCTCAGGAGCTGTGGGCAGGGCCCTTTGATTGCTGTGTGACCTTGAATAAGTCAGATCACTTCTCTGAGCCTGCATCCTTCTGCGGACGTGAGGTTAACAGGGTCTGCATGGTAGGGCTATACAGAATTCCACTGAAATGATGTCTGCGGGATTCCTAGCACAGAGCTGGCTGCCTATCCACAGCAACCCTCACCAAGGATAGAACCATCTGTCCTGAGCTATTATGTCCACTGGTTCTCAAATTTGGCTGTACATTGAAAAAAGATGATAGCTGGAACCCACTCATGGAGATTCTGGGTTTTTTGTCTTTCTTTCTTTCTCTTTCTTTCTTTCTTTCTTTTTTTTTTTTTTTGAGACAGTCTCACTCTGTCATCCAGGCTGGAGTACAGTGCACAATCACTGATCATTGCAGTCTTGACCTCCTGGGCTCAAGGGATCCTGCTGCATTAGCCTCTCAAGTAACCACAGACCCATGCCCGGCTCATTATTTTTATTTTTAATTTGTAGCAATGGGGTCTTGCTATGTTGCACAGGCTGGTCTCAATCTCTTGGGCTCAAGTGGTGCTCCTGCCTTAACCTCCCAAAGTGCTGAGATTATAGGTATGAGCCACCGTGCCCAGCTGAGATTGTGATTTAATGGCAATGGGCGTGGTCCGGACACTGGGATTTTTTAAAAGCTCCCCTGTGGGCCAGGCGCAGTGGCTCACGCCTGTAATCCCAGCACTTTGGGAGGCCGAGGCGGGTGGATCACGAGGTCAGGAGATCAAGATCATTCTGGCTAACACAGTGAAACCCCGTCTCTACTAAAAATACAAAAAATTAGCCGGGCGTGGTGGAGAGCGCCTGTAATCCCAGCTACTCGGGAGGCTGAGGCAGGAGAATGGCATGAACCCGGGAGGCAGAGCTTGCAGTGAGCCGAGATTGCGCCACTTCACTCCAGCCTGGGCAGCAGAGCAAGACTCCGTCAAAAAAAAAAAAAAAAAAAAAAAAAAAAGCTCCCCTGTGGTTCTAGTGTGCAGAGAACCACAGGGAACCAGTTCAAATTCCATCCTTTGTGCTCTGAAGACCAGCACTTCAGGGAGAAAATGAAGAAAGAGGCTTCTCAGCACCTCCCTCTCTGGAGTCTTCTTCCTTCCACACAGCTGAGGATAACAAGTAAATGTATGTAAAGTAATTCACACTAGACTGTTGATGGTTAATATGTTTGCCCTCCAGGCCACATTTTTACTGACCTGGCAGCTGCAAAACCCTGATGACAGACTGTGGGTGATGGGGGCATTTGGGCAGGAGATGGGAAGATTATTTTTCTGAGGCTGCATCTTAGCACCCACCCTAACCCGACTCTTCCCCTGCTCCTCATAAAGAGATAGCCTTGCCCTCTTCCTGCATCCCCTGTCCCTGCTTTAGATAGCATTGCCAAATACGTAAAAATACAGCATCCAGAGCTACATTAGAATTTCAGATGAGCAATGCATTTCTTTAGTAGGAACGTGTCCCATGCAATATTTGGAACATATGTATACTAAAAAGTTATTCATTGCTGATCTCAAATTCAAATCGAATCGGGTGTCCTGTGTTTTGTCTGGCAAGCCTAACTTTAGGCCCACACCACTGACATGGAGTTAAAAATGAGAGAGGACTGGGGCAAAAAACTGTTTCCATTGAACAAGACTCTCTGCTGGTGAGAGTCCAAAATGGAATTCAAAAGATCCCATGGGCAGGGAGGCCTTGAGTGAATCCCACTCTTTCTTCGGCCTGTTTCTCCATCTGTAAAGTGAGAGCCTTTTCATCGGCTCAAGGCCTGTTGACTCCTGGGGATTCTGGCAAAGTGCCCAGGGGCTGGGAAAGGCCTCTCATCCAAGGAGGGGGCTGGAACCCAACACCCCGGCATTAGCACTCTCGTGGTTGCAGGTGACAGAAAACACAACTCAAATTGACCTGAGGTAGGAAAAACAAGGGAACTTATTGGCTCACCTTTACTGAGAAGGCCAGGTGGTGCTGGGCTTTAGGCATGCGGGATCTGGGAACCAGCACCACACCAGGCATCGTCTGTCTGTCTGTCCATTTTCAAGCATCTTTTCCCTCTGTAGTGACAAGATGGCCCCAGCAGCCTCAACTGAAATGATGGACAATTCTCTTCTTTTACCAACAACTCCAGCAAGAGCCCCAGATCGGGTCTCAGGGATCCTTCCTGTGTCCCTTGTTCATCCCAGCTGGGCACAGGAGGCTCTGACCAGCTGGGCTGTGTCCCCTTCTGTAGCCCGGGGAAGAATCAGCCCTCGTGGGATGCTAGGACTAAAAAGGGGAGAGACACTTCCCCAGAGGAAAACCCATGGCACAGGTATTCCCCCAAGTTCCTACAATTCACTATCCGCTGGGCGACCTTCCCTCTTCGGATTGGGAAATGACACCCAAAAATGTTCTACAAGACCAAAGAGGAGAGGGAGTGGGTGGGGACAGGGCCACCCAGATGCAGAAATTGTCCATTCAGTTATGGAGGACATGAGACAGCATCCTGCCTGCCTTAGTCTCAGACTCCCTCCCCCACTGTCAAGGTGACCAAAAAGGAACCTCGATTAGGGGACTGAGGAGAGAAGGTGTACCTTTTGCCACTAGAGGCAAAGAAAGAGAGAGCAAGAGAGAGAGAGAGAGAGACAGAGACAGACAGACAGATACTGGGTATTACAATACAGCCGTGCACTCCATAATGATGTTTCGGTTAATGGTGGACCACATACACAATGGTGGTCCCATAACATTACAACTCCATATTTTTATTATGCCCTTTCTATGTTTTTAGATATGTTTAGATACACAAATACTTACCATTGTGCAACCTTTGCCTGCAGTGTTCAGAGCAGTACCGTGCTGTGCAGGTGTATAGCCTAGGAGCAATCAGCTGTACCACATAGCCCAGGTGTGCAGCAGGCGACACTATCTAGGGTTGTGCGAGCACACTCTATAATGTTCGCACAATGGTGAAATCGCCCAGTGACGCATTTCTGAGGCTGTATCCCCATCGTTAGCATTGCATGGTTGTGTACATACATGACTGTCTGCATAACGCACCATGGTCTGAGGCTATCAATAGCTCAGCATTTTGAGTGAAATGCAAGAACATTACCTTTACTTAGGTCTCTTTCTCTCTCCACTTTTAAATTATCATTAAGTCTTTCCTCTGCATATATTGGGCACCACATCAGATGCCATGATTTTTGGTGTCAGGCATCAAAGATGATTGTTAAAATGCATAAGAAAGACAATCTCATATTTTACCCCTATTTTTAATCAGTCTGATACTCCTCTTTCCTTTCTGAACTTCAAAGCCTAGAGAACCTCCTTTGACCATTTTCGTTTATTTTATTTTCTTTTTTTTTTTTTAAGATGGAGTCTCACTGTGTCACCCAGGCTGGAGTGCAGTGGCACAATCTCAGCTCACCACAGCCTCTGCATTCCTGGGCTCAAGAGATCCTCCCACCTTATCCTCCAGAGTAGCTGGGGCCACAGGCACACACTACCATGCCTGGCTAATTTTATTCAGAGATGAGGTCTCCCTATGTTTCCCAGGCTGGTCTTGAACCCCTGGAATCAAGCGATCCTTCCACCTTGACCTCCCAAAGTACTGGGATTGCAGGCATGAGCCACTGCACCCAACTCTTCAGGCTGGAGTGCAATGGCGTGATCTCAGTTCACTGCAACCTCCGCTCCCTGGGTTCAAGTGATTCTCCTGCCTCAGCCTCCCGAGTAGCTGGGATTACAGGTGCCTGCCAAAGCACCTGGCTAATTTTTGTATTTTTTAGTGCAGACAAGGTTTCACTATCTTGGCCAAGCTGGTCTTGAACTCCTGACCTCGTGATCCACCTCCCTCGGCCTCCCAAAGTGCTGGGATTACGGGCGGGAGCCACCAGGCCTGGCCCCCTTCAACCATTTTTTAAATGGTAAGTTTGCTAGCAACAAATTCTCTTAGTTTTCCTTCATCTGAAAATAGCTGAATTTTCTCTTCAACCCTGAAGGATGCTTTCAGAAAGTTCTTCCCCTCTTCCCCGCTTTCTAAGTATTTGAAAGATGTGCCGCTTCCTCTAGCTTCCATGATTTCCAATGAGAAATCCACTGTTGTTCCAACTGGTGTTCCCTATAAGTAAAGGGTCATTTCTCTCCGAGCATTTTCAAGAGTTTGTCTTAAGTTTTCGTAAGTTTAACTATGATGTGTCTTGCCATGTATTTCTTTGTTTTGTTCCTATTTGGGGTTGATTCCGCTTCTTGAATTTGTAGGTTTATGTCTTCACCAAATTGGGGAAGTTTTCAGCCTCTATTTTTCTGGCTACTTTTTCAGCCCCACTCATCTATCTTCTCCTTCTGACACTCCCATGATAGGAATTTTCGCTGTTTTGCTGCTGTTCCACAGGCCCTGGGACTGCTCATTTTCTTTCTGGTCTGCTTTCTCTCTGTGGTTCAGATGATGTAAATTTGATCACTCTGTTCTCAAGTTCACTGACTCCATCCCCCTCATCTCTGCTTGACTGTTGAGCCCATCCAGAAAGGTTTTGTTGTTGTTGTTGTTATTGGGTTTTTTTTTGTGTGTGTGATTGTTGTTGTTTTTGAGACGGAGTCTCGCTTTGTCACCAGGCTGGAGTGCAGTGCCATGATCTCGGCTCACTGCAACCTCCGCCTCCCAGGTTCAAGTGATTCTTCTGCCTCAGCCTCCCGAGTAGCTGGGACTACAGGTGCGCACCGCCATGCCCAGCTAACTTTTGTGTTTTTAGTAGAGACAGGGTTTCACCATGTTGGCCAGGATGGTCTTGATCTCCTGACCTCATGATCCACCCACCTCAGCCTCCCAAAGTGCTGGGATTACAGGCATGGGCCACCACGCCCGGCTGTATTTTTCAATCCTAAATTCTCCATTTGATTCTTTTCCATATTTCCATTTCTTTGCTGTGTCAAAGTCCAGTAAAACATAGAGACAAATCTCTGAAATTAAAACATTTTATTTAGGAAGAAAGAATTGCAATTTGGGGCACACATACAGACTAGAGAGTCTTCAATATGTCCAGAAAACAAAGGGAAGGTTAAAGGGTTTGTAAAAAGGAGAAATATTACCTATTGCTCTTCAAGAAAGTTCACTGGTGTGAAGGAGGTCTTGGGGAGCTGGCAAGCTCTGATTGGTGAGCGAGGGCGGTGAGTAAACCTAGTCTTAGGGTTGCAGTAGGTTGTCAGCAGCTATTGGGTAAAACTGATTTCAGGTTACAGCAGGCAGTTTCAGCAGCCAGGCTTGCAGAGAATTACATTTTTGAAGTACTATTATGTATCGGGAGTGCTTTTTCCCCCTGGCTTCTTGACTTTGTTTAGTTGGGTATGACAAGAATAATCCATTTTGTAAGATAAGTTTTCACAGCTAAGATTTTTTTTTTTTTTTTTTTTTTGAGACAGGGCCTAGCTCTGTCACCCAGGCTGGAGTGCAGTGGCTGATCACAGCTCACTGTAACCTCTGCCTCCTGGGCTCATGTTATCCTCCCACCTCAGCCTCTCTAGTACGAGTAGCTGGAACTACAGGCACATGCCACTACGCCTGGCTAATTTTTGTATTTTTTATAGAGACAGGGTCTCACTGTTCTGCCCAGGTTGATCTCGGACTCCTGAGCTCAAGTGATCCACCTGCCTCAGCCTCACAAAGTGCTGGGATTATAGGTGTGAGCCACCATGCCCGCCCGACAGCTGAGATTTTTTGTTGTTGTTGTTATACTTTAGGTTTTAGGGTACATGTGCACAATGTGCAGGTTTGTTGTTACATATGTATCCATGTGCCATGTTGTTTTGCTGCACCCATCAACTCGTCATTTAGCATTAGGTATATCTCCTAATGCTGTCCCTCCCCGCTCCCCCTGGCAGCTGAGATTTTTAACGCTTTCATTTGTTTCAAGGGAATTCATAATTGCAGTTGAAGCATTTTTATGATAGCTGCTTTAAAATCCTTGTCCAACAATTTATTAATCATTCTGTCATCTCATTCATCTCCGCATTTGTCGATGATTGTTTATTCACACTGAGGTTGAAATTTTCCTTGTTCTTGATAATGATGTGTGAATGTTGATACCTTCCTTCTACCCCATCCTACCCACTCTCCCTCCCACCTTTCCTTCCTCCCTGGCCATTCCTTTCTTTCTTCCATCTTCTTTTTCACTTCCCTGCTAACGTCAAGACTGCCTGCTTGATCTCCCTTGCCTTCATTTATGGCTTAAGGCAAAGCGTCACCCACTTTCATTCTTCCCTGTAAACCTCTCGCGGTTCAGGTTTCCCCTTCGTGTCCTCTCTGAGCTGCACTCCTCCTTTGCAGCCTCATCACTGAAGTCGAAAATAAAGAGACCCAGGGGACAGAGCCAACAACTCAACACATGGGCCTTGTTTGGTTTTCAGTTCAACAAAATAGGTGTAAAACCTTTTCTCTTAGTTGTAACCCTTTTCTTCAGTATGAATTTCTTTTTTCAAAAACCATGTGTGTGTGTGTGTGTGTGTGTATAGGTGTGTATACACACACATAAATGACTGAATTGTGTCCCCAAAACTCATATATTAAAAACTTAGCCAAGCACGGTGGCTCACGTCTGTAATCCCAGCACTTTGGGAGGCCAAGGCGGGTGGATCACCTAAGGTCAGGAGTTCGAGACCACCCTGACTAACATGGTGAAAGCCCGTCTCTACTAAATACAAAAAAATTAACCCAGCGTAATGGCACATGCCTGTAATCCCAGCTGCTTGGGAGGCTGAGGCAAGAGAAACACTTGAACCCAGGAGGCGGAAGTTGCAGTGAGCTAAAATCCCACCATTGTACTCCAGCCTGGGCAACAAGAGTGAAACTCCGTCTCAAAAACAAAAACAAAAACAAAAAAACTTAACCTCCAGTGGACCTCAAAGTATGACTGTACTTGGAGACATGACCTTTGAAGAGTTGATTAATGAGGTCATATGGGTGAGGCTGTTAAAAAAAAACTTTAAAAAGACAGTTTTTAACTATTGAAATAAACGGAAATGGTCTGGGTACTGAAGTATGTTGTTAATTTGCTAGGGGGATCATGTGTTATGGTTACATAAAAAATCTGTATCTGTTAGATATGCACTGAAGTATCTGCAGGTGAAATGATTCAGCAAGAAAAGGTGGACATGGGGAATGAGGTCATTGTTGGAACAAGAACAGTGAAATATCGATCCTTGCTGAGGCTGGGTATTGGTATATGGGGGTCTGTTTACACTACCTACACTTGGGTATGTTTCAAATGTCTATAATAGAAACTGAAAAGAAAACCAAAAGCCAAATGTGGATTCTTCATACTCCCTCTTTCTCCACCAAGCCACGTGGAAGAGGTTGCAATGACTGTGTCACAACCTGGTGAACCTTCTAGGCCTGGGTCCCTGCATGACCACGTGGAGCGGAACCTCCAGTGGCCTGTGCTGGACTTGGAGGAGAACAGTGGATAAATAAACCTTTGTTATATTGAGTCTTGGCAATTTCACAATTGGTTTTTGAAGGTATATTGTGGAATAGAAGAAGTAAATTCAGGACACCGTCTATAGTGTAATATAATTTGTCATTTAAAAGGGCATGTACCATTTTGGGAAGCTGAGGTGGGAGGATCACTTGAGGCCAGGAGTTTGAGACTAGCGGGGGCAATATAGCGAGATGTCATCTCTACAAAAAATGTAAATATCAGCCAGGTGTGGTGGCGCATACCTGTAGTTCTAGCTTCTTGGGAAGTGAACTGGGAGGATTCCTTGCGTTCAGGAGTTCAAGGCTGCAGTGAGCTATGATAGTGCCACTGCATTCCAGTCTGAGTGACAGAGTGAGGCCCCATCTCAAAAAAAAAAAAAGAAAAAAAAAGCCATATACATATGTATGCTTATATATGCAGAGAACCTCTCTGGAAGGAAGTATAGAAAACGATAAAACTGTGGGTGCTTCTGGGGACAGGAATTAGAGGACTGGGGACATGGTAGGAAGGAGAACTTTTACTATAACCTTTTTCTTCAGTTTGAGTTTGTTTTTTCCAAAACCATGTGTGTGTGTGTGTGTGTGTGTGTGTGTGTACATACATGTATATGTGTGTGTAAACACACACATGACTAAATTGTGTCCCCAAAACTCACATGTTAAGAACCTGACCTCTAGTACACCTCAGAGTATGACTGTGCTTAAAGATATGACCTTTGAAAGGTGATTAAAGTTAAATGAAGTCATATAAGTGAGGCTGTTAAAAAAAAAAAAAAACTTTAAAAAAACAGTTTTTAACTGTTGAAATAAATGGAAATGGTCTGGAAACTGAATTATATTGTTAATTGGCTAGGTGGGATCATGTATTATGGTTATGTAAAAAAACTATCTGTTTGATATGCATTGAAGTATGTACAGGTGAAATGACTCAGCAAAAATGGTGGGCATGGGGAATGAGGTCACTGTTGGAACAAGAACAGTGAAATATTGATCCTTGCTGAGGCTGGGTATTGGTATATGGGGGTCTGTTTACACTACCTACACTTGGGTATGTTTGAGATATTTATGTAAAAAGGAAACCAAAAACCAATTGTGAATTCTTCACACTCTCTCTTTCTCTACCAAGCCACGTGGAAGAGGTTGCAATGACTGTGTCACGACCTGGTGAACCTTCTAGGCCTGGGTCCCTGCATGACCACATGGAGCAGAACCTCCAGTGACCTGTGCTGGACTTGGAGGAGAACAGTGGATAAATAAACCTTTGTTATATTGAGTCTTGGCAATTTCACAGTTGGTTTGTTATTGAAGGTATATTGTGGAGTAGAAGAAGTAAATTCAGGATACTGTCTATAGTATAATATAATTTGTCATTTAAGAGAGCATGCACCACTTTGGGAGGCCGAGGTAGGAGGATCACTTGAGGCCAGGAGTTTGGGACCAGCCTGGGCAATTCAGCGAGAAGTCATCTCTATAAAAAAATGTAAACATCAGCCAGGTGTGGTGACTCATGCCTGTAGTTCTAGCTTCTTGGGAAGTGAAGTGGGAGGATTCCTTGAGTCCAGGGGTTCAAGGCTGCAGTGAGCTATGATAGTGCAACTGCATTCCAGTCTGGGTGACACAGTGAGGCCCCATCTCAAAATAATAATTAAAAAAAGGGTGTGTATGTGTATATATATATGTATATGTATATATGCATGCTTATATACACAGAGAACCTCTCTGGAAAGAAGTATAGAAAACAGTAAAACTGTGGGTGGTTCTGGGGACAGGAATTAGAGGACTGGGGACAGGGTGGGAAGGAGAACTTCTACTATAACCTTTTTCTTCAGTTTGAGTTTCTTTTTTTCAAAAACCGTGTATGTGTATATATATGTGTGTGTGTGTATAGGTGTCTATATACACAGTCATATGTGCCTGAATTGTGCCCCTAAAATTTGTATGTTAAAAACTTAACCTCCAGTGTACCTCAAAGTATAACTGTACTTAAAGATATGACCTTTGAAGAGGTGATTAAGGTTAAATGAAGTCATATGGTTGAGGCTGTTTAAAAAAATTTTTTTAAGCCTTTTTTTTTTTTTTTTTTGAAACGGAGTCTCACCCTGTAGTCCAGGCTAGAGGGCAACGGTGCAGTCTTGGCTCACTGCAACCTCTGCCCCCTGGGTTCAAGTGATTCTCCTGCCTCAGCCTCCCAAGTAGCTGGGATTACAGGAGTCCACCACCATGCCCTGCTAATTTTTGTATTTTTGCTAGAGATGAGGTTTCACCATGTTGACCAGGCAGTGGAAAGACATAAGTGAACTGCAAGGCACCTCTAAAATCTCCCCAGAGCCTGCCAAATTACACTCTCTATTTTTTCCCAGGGAAATTTTAATGCACACTTGGGCATGGAGTCTGACTCATCAGCACCACGTATACTCACCTTACTTTGGGGAAGACTGAGAATGATGGTGACGGTGCCAGGCCTTGAGTTTTCCTGGCCACCGACACCTACCGGTGCTGGGAGCCCCCACCTGTCTCAGAGAGTCCTGCCTTCCCCAGACACTGGGGCTGGTGGGGTCCTCACCAGGCATGGGAGGCTTAAGGCAGGCTCAGGGTGAAGTGGGGGCCCCCTTCCTTGTCAGCTGTCCTGCGCTGTGGCTCCTGGGGTCCCAAGTGGAGTGACTGATGCCTGAGTGGCTGGTGGGGAGTCTAGACCTGGCTGAAGCCTGGGGCCCAATGCCAGCCCAGATTAGGAGCCTGAGACTCAGGGGACAGCCCAGACCCAAGCAGGCTGACAAACAGAAGCACCCAGAACAGGCAGGGCTCCACGACCTCGCTTTTCCCATCAGAGCCGGGTAACCTGTCACTGGGCCCATGTCTCCTTCTCCCCATGAGCTGTGTGGGGCCTCTGAGCAGGGACCCGGGCAGTGGGCCAGGGCCCCTCTGATCAGCCTCAGCCTAATGGGGTAGAGGAGGCAGGGGTGGGTCTGGTGGGGACTGAGGTGGGAGGGGCACCTGGCCCTAGGAGCTGTGTGTCCAAGAGTGCAGTGTCTTCCCCAGTGAGGCCCACAATGTCCATCTCCAAAGCAGACTGCTAGGATCTCCAAGTGAGGATCTAAGAAAACAGTCCGGGCCGGGCACGGTGGCTCATGCCTGTAATCCCAGCACTTTGGGAGGCCGAGAAGGGCGGATCGCCTGAGGTCAGGAGTTCGAGACCAGCTGGCCAACATCGTGAAACCCCCATCTCTACTAAAAATACAAAATTAGCTGGGCGTGGTGGCGCGTGCCTGTAATTCCAGCTACTCGGGAGGCTGAGGCAGGAGAATCCCTTGAACCCAGGAGGTGGAGGTTGCAGTGAGCCAAGATCGCGCCACTGCACTCCAGCCTGGGCAATAAGAGCAAAACTCCGTCTCAAAAAAAAGAAAGAAAGAAAAAGTAAACGGTCCGATCTCCCGTAGGTCTGATTATCAGGATGACATCTGGCTGGGGCAGTGGAGATTCAGAAGAGAATTCTAGGGGCCGCAGGGAAACCGTCCCAGAGCGGCGAAGAGAGGGCCCCGGAGGGAGGCGGCTCTGCGGCTCCCCGGAGGAGCGGAGCTGTCCGCGGCGCAATGGCGGCCCCCGGTGGCGGTGACTGGAATGGGCCCCGCGCAAGGCCGAGGGTCAGGGTGTGCAGGGTGCGGTCTGCAAGGTGCCCTCGGTGCCCCTTTACCCGCGCAGGGCCGGAGACTCGGAAGCCGCGAGGTTGCCCCGAGCGCACCCAGCAGCTGCGCGCTCACGCTCGCCCCTCCCGCAGTCTGATCTGATGGTTGACCAGCTGCCCTCTACCCCGCCCCCCGCAACTTTTGCTGACAAGCCCCCAGGAAGCAAAAGAACATCGGATATACACAAACATCAACAAAGCCCCTACTGTGTGTGCCTGGACCTCAGCAAAGGGCAGGGGAGAGGCAGGCTCCATCATCTCCACAACTTCCTGTTCATGTGTTAAGAATTTATTATGTTCACTATATTTATCTATCAATACATTTCTTCTGTTTCCTATATGCAAGTATTCATCCTCATGTCGATTCTGAAAAGGGGGTACCAATATCACTTCCATTTTACAGATGAGCAAACTGAGGTGCAGGAACATGAATTTCACTAACGCTGTCAAGAAACGTTTGGAATTTGGCAGGGCACAGTGGCTCACGCCGGTAGCCCTAGCACTTTGGGAGGCCAAGGTGGGTGGATCACTTGAGCCCAGGAATTCGAAACCCCCATCTTTACCAAAAAATGTAAAAATTATCCAGGTGTGGTGGCATGCACCTGTAGTCCCAGATACTTGGGAGGCTGAGGTGAGAGGATCGCTTGAGCCTAGGAGGCAGAGGTTGCAGTGAGCCGTGATTGAGACACTGCCCTCCAGCCTGGGCGACAGAACGCGACTCTGTCTCAAAACAAACCAAAAACCAAAAAAACATATGGAGTGGTGGAGACTGCATCTCAGAAGCCAAAAATCCCTGGCTTCCTGGACCAGCACAGCCCACTGACCGGAGGAGGACATGGGAAGGCGGGTAAGGAGAACTGCTCACCCTTTATTACACCAGACTTCATACCGGAGACCCCATACTGGGCATAGCTGGGGGCACCAAGGTTTCGAAGGAGCCACAGTCCTACCTCTGGGATGCTGCTGTCCAGTTGGGAAGAGGGAACGGTCAGTGCAGAAGAAAGAAGATGGAAGCAGCAAGGCCACTCCTCACAGCACTCCCGGTGCGGGGGAAGGAGCCCAGCAAGAATTTCTGCCCCAGCAAGAATTTCTGCTCCACCAAGGGCGGAAAGGAGGAAGCTCCCTCAGGCTGCAGGGATGAGAGGGAACTCGTGGAGGAGGAGGGGCTGCAGCCTCGGGAGGGGAGGCGGAGGGCAGAGGAGAGGAAAAGCCAGGGAGGAGCCCGAGGCCGGATGAAGGCCACAGCCCTTTGAAGACAGACAGTGGAGCCCCAGGGTTAGGGCCTTCTTCTTTTTTTTTTTTTTTTTCAGACTCTCGCTGTATTGCCCAGGCTGGTGTGTAATGGCACAATCTTGGCTCACTGCAACCTCCGCCTCCTGGGTTCAATTGATCCTCCTGCGTCAACCTCCTGAGTAGCTGGGATTGCAAGCGCCCGCCACCACACCCAGCTAATTTTTGTATTTTTAGTAGAGACAGAGTTTCACCATGTTGGCCCCAGGCTGGTCTTGAACTCCTGACCTTAGGTGATCCACCCGCGTCGGCCTCCCAAAGTGCTGGGATTACAGGTGTGAGCCATCACGCCCAGCCGGGCTACGGCCTTCTAAGAAATAATGGGTGTCAGTCAAATGGGGGACTCTCTTACAGCTTCCCTGGGGGGGGGGTGCATGAGTCCTACACGCTCCCACCTAGAGGGATAATGCCTCAGGCCATGGCAGGGCTAGGTCCCCCGTAGTCACTATGCATCCTTGGCTGCCTCACTTCCCTCTCCAGGGTTTTGCCATGCTGGCCAGGCTGGTCTCAAACTTTTCACCTCAGGTAATACACCTGCCTTGGCCTCCCAGGGTGCCGGGATTACAGGCATGAGCCACTGCATCCAGCAGGTGGCAGCCCCAAGCCCAGGTTGGATCCCTCATTCCTCCTTTCCTCGACACAAACAGGGAAATACAGCTAGCCCTAAAGGGCTGGGCCCAGTTTTGGTAAACGGTCTTTGAGCTCTGGAAAGGAAACTGTTTATCCAGGTACCCTCTCTACTGAGATGACCCAAAAGCCATGGGCAAACACCATGGCAAACACGGCCTGTCCCCGTCCCACGGTTCAGAGGGGCCTTCTCCTCCCATTGCCACACTGCATTCTCACTTATTCACTCAACAACCATTTACTGAGCACCTGTTATGTGCTAAACCCTGTGCAAAGTAAGATCAACACTTTCGGTATCTGCTAAGATTCAAACTTTCATCATTTGTTTTAAATCTTTATTTACTTCAGGAACCACAATTTTGGAGAAATTGCTATTATTTTCAGTAAAATGTGGATATGACATATCTCTTTGACAGCATCTACTGTGTTTTGCATTTTGTTCAATTGGATGAGGAGAGGTGACTGATATATTCCACCTGTTACATACATAGAATATATAACATAATATATAATATACACATCAGATAACAACTCTCCCTTCTCTCTTTTTCTTTTTACATTGGAGAAGCCACATATCTACAGGGTTCAAAATAAAATCCTAGCAGCATTAAAGCATTGTGGCAGAGACAGAACTGATCAAATGTCCGTGGGTTCGTCTCCATTTCCCAGGCTCCCTTGCAGCTTGGTTAGGGCCTTGGGACTGGTTCTGGTCAATGGAATGGAAATAAAGTGTTCTCCTGGGACAAGGCAGCTAGGAGCTAGCCTGCTTCCTCTGTCTCTTCCCCTACTGGGGCAATCAGGGGGCCTTGGTTCCTGCAAGGTGGAGGAGAGCTGCCTCACCCACAGTGGACTTCGTGGAAGTGGGAAATAGCCCTTCCTGGTTAAGCCACTGAGATGTCAGGGCTTATTTCTTATTGCAGCACAGCCTGGCCTAACCTGACTAATGCAAGTTAGACAGTGAAAAGTAGGCCTCCTCTCAGACTTTCAGTCCACTCCCAATACAGGTACTGTTGCCAGATTTTTGTGTCACTTTCCCAAAATGTTATCTCTTCTCTAGAAGCCTGAAGAAGACTCCCCTGGGAGCCTTAGGGATGGGCAGAGGCTGAGCCCTGCTGGCCAGAGCCCTTCAACAGCCAGGTGGGTGCCCAGAGGAGCCCTGTTCTCAGTTACTGCTCACAGCACCAGACCTCCACACCAACCCAGGTCTCCTGCTCTATGGCTACCAGGGAAGCAGGTAGAAAATGGCATTTGACAGGCTCCCAAACCCAAGCACACCTATTAGAGAAGGAGCAGCGAGGAGGCTCAGCTGGAAAGACTGAGTGTGACTCAAGCCTCGCATTCTCCTCCTCCTGCCTGCCCCATGGGGTCAAACTTGGATTTGAGGCCTGCCTGCAACTTGCCTCCTTTTCCAAATGTGTTATTTATTTATGATGAATAGAGCATGAGATGAAACTTTAGTTCCTTGAAGTGAACTCTTTTAATGACTTCCTTTTCAGAATTTAAAACTGCTTCTTTTTCTTCCAGATTATGAAAGCCGCACTTGCTTCATGCTTTTTTTTTTTTGAAACATGGTCTTGCTCTGTCACCCAGTTTGGAGTGCAGTGGCGCGATCATGACTCACTGCAGCCTGGAACTCCTGGGCACAAGTGATCCTCCCAAGTCAGCCTCCTGAGTAGCTGGGACTACAGGCCCATGCCACCATGCCTGGCTAAGTTTTGTATTTTTTGTAGAGACAGGGTTTCACCATGTTGGCCAGGCTGGTCTCAAACTCTTGACCTCTGGTTATCCACTCGCCTCGGTCTCCCAAGGTGCTGGGATTACAGGCATGAGCCACTGCATCCAACAGCTTCATGCTGAAAAAAAAAATAAACCCGAATCACAAAATACAGAAACATACAAAGGAAAATAATTAAGATGACACATAATCCATCACCCAAATGTGACCACTGCAACCTCAGGGGTGCGGTCCTTGCAGATTATTCTATACATAGATAAAAACCTGTTGCTATGGGCATTTTTCTTGAACCAGAATAAGAACAAATGATATTTTGTTTTTAACTTGTTTTTTTTTTCCTGATAAAATGGATGTGTTTCCAGGTTAACAACTGCAGATTTATATTGTCAGGTTTGGTTTGGTCTGGTTTGAAAACTACCTAGTATTTTGCTGCTAGAAGAAAGTCCACCAAAATGTTAATGGACACTATATCCAGATTTTGGAATTGTCGTAATTTTTTTAATGTCCTCATTTTTTTTTTGAGCATGGGACTACAGGCTAAAAATTTTAATATAAAATTTTAAAAAATGTATTCTCGTAAGTAAACACTGTTTAATATTAAACTTAGATGAATTTGTTTTTCACTTTAGTTATATTGACCTGGTTTTTCTTTGAACTCTCACAATAATGTAAGCAATATTTCTACTTTATTTAGTTTATTAATTAATTTATTTTTTTATTTTTTGAGACGGAGTTTTGCTCTTGTTGCCCAGGCTAGAGTGCAATGGCAAAGTCTTGGCTCACTGCAACCTCCACCTCCTGGGTTCAAGCAATCCTCCTGCCTCAGCCTCTCAAGTAGCTGGGGTTACAGGCACCCACCACCATGCCTGGGTAATTTTTGTATTTTTAGGAGAGACAGAGTTTCACCATGTTGGCCAGGCTGGTCTCGAACTCCTGACCTCAGGTGATCCACCCGCCTTGGCCTCCCAAAGTGCTGGGATTACAGGCATGAGCCACCGTGCCTGGCCAACATTTCTATTTAAAAAAATTTTTTTTCTTATGTGGTAGATTCCTGGGAGGTGATTATATTATCTCCTTTATACCTTTTGTTATAAGTTAAATATTTACTGATAGTATTTTGAAACCACTGAAATAAATACAATTAGTGAGCCACCACGCCCAGCTAAGGGGAGATATTAATTCAGATTCTTCCTACGCTTTTTATGTGTTCAGTTGCTAAAACATAAAATTTGCAACTTATTTAAGGATGTTGACCTGAATATTTGGACTTTAAAACTGACTTTTTCTACTTTCAAAGGCGTGTGTGTGTGTGTTTGTGTGTGTGTGTGTCTGTGTGTGCATGTGTGTGTCGGTGTGTGTGTATCTGTGTGTGTCTCTGTGTATGCATGTGTGTGTCAGTGTGTGCATGTGTGTGTCGGTGTGTGTCTGTGTGTTTGCGTGTGCATGTGTGTGTGTCGGTGTGTGTCAGTGTGTGTGTCTGTGTGTGTCTGTGTGTGTGTGCATGTGTGTGTGTGTCTGTGTGTGTGCATGTGTGTGTGTCTGTGTGTGTGCATGTGTGTGTGTCGGTGTGTGTCAGTGTGTGTGTGTGCACGCATGTGTTTTGAAACAGCATCTCCCCTTTGTTGCTCAGGCTAAAGAGCAGTGGCACAATCATAGCTCAATGAAGCCTCAGCCTCCCAAGCAGCTAAGACTGCAGGTGTGACCCACCATACCCAGCTAATTTTTAAATGTTTTGTAGAGATGGGGTCTCACTATGTTGCCCAGGCTGGTTTCAAATTCCTAGCCTCAAGCAATCCTCCTGCCTCGGCTTCCCAAAGTGCTGGGATTACAAGAGTGTGCCACTGCATGCAGCCACAAAGGCCCTATTTTAACAATCTGGTCCTTATTTGAAAATAAAGCAATTTGTAAATAGACTATTGGAAATCCAGGATAATGGAATCAGGCTCTTTGCCTTTATTTTTTATTTTATTTATTTATTTTTTATTTGAGACAGAGTTTCACTCTTGTTGCCCAGGCTGGAGTGCAATGGCACTATCTTGGCTCACTACAACCTCCACCTCTCAGGTTCAAGCGATTCTCCTGCCTCAGCCTCCTAACTAGCTGGGATTACAGGCATGAGCCAGCATGCCCAGCTAATTTTGTATTTTTAGTAGAGACAGGGTTTCACCATGTTGGCCAGGTTGGTTTCAAACTCCTGACCTCAGATGATCCACCCACCTCAGCCTCCTAAAGTGCTGGGATTACAGGCGTGAGCCACCACAGCCGGCCCTTCTTTGTCTTTAATGCTAGGACAGTCTGGCTTCAAAATAAATATTTTAGGAACAAAACCGATTAACAAATTGATGATTGGGGACAGAAAATCTCCCCAAAGCTTTATTTCAGATTAATAATTTGAATCAATAGTGTTGATTTTTGTAGCACATATAATCGTTCAATGCTTTGCAAACATTTTTAAAGTTAGAAATTAAAACCTACGCTCTTCTGTATAAGCCTCCATGTCCACGGGCTTTATTCTGTAAGTGGTCATTTATTTTTCTCACCACGTTATCTATTTTCCTATGCCAAAAGATATATTTATTTTATTTTATTTCAGCTAATGAAATTTATGCTCAAAAATGTGTTTTAAATATGTACTGATAAGAGAACAGTTCCCTTATTTGGGAGATGTTTGTAATCTAATGTTAAGTGGGCAGGGAGAAGGATATTACATTGTTTATATATTAAATTATGTTTATATGAAAATTCAAGACAAAAATAACAAAATTAGCAAAAATCAGTTGGTGGACAGGGTGAACTTATTTTTTTTTTTTTTTGGCTTGCTGTCTTTCCCTTTTTCTTGTATTCCAAGTGTTTTGTGATTTCATTTGCTTATTAAAACACCTAAAAATTAAAGACATCTTCAGAACAAAATAATACAAAGTCTATTTAACTTCATCCACCAAAAACATTTTTGTTTTTTTATGCTTATAACATAACTTATATTCATTGTGCAAACAAACACGAGATATTCCAAACAATATAAATGAGGACATTAAAAAATCACTGTCATTCAAAAATCTAGCTATATTCTCTATTAACATTTTGGTGTACTTGCTTTCACTCTTTTTTCTCTTTTCGTTTTCTCTTTTCTGTTTTTTTGTTTGTTTGTTTGTTTGTTTTGCTTGAGATAGGGTCTCGTTCTGTTGCCCAGGCTAGAGTGCAGTGGCACAATCACGGTTCACTGCAGCCTCAATTTCCTGAGAACAAGCAATCCTCTTGCCTTAGCCTCACAAGTAGCTGGGACTACAGGTGCGCACTACCGCGCCTGGCTAATTTTTTTCTATTTTTTTGTAGAGTTGGAGTCTCACTATGTTACCTTACTTGGTCTTGAACTCTGGGCTCAAGCAATCCTTCCACCTTGGCCTCCCCAAGTGTTGGATTATACGTGTGAGTCACCTTACCTGGCTACTTTCATTCGTTTGAAGCAGTGTTTAGTGTGATTGGAATTCGAGTATATGTAGAGTTTTTTTTTTTTCTTTTTCTTTTTCTTTCTTTTTATGTTTTTGAGATGAGATTTCACTCTGTTGCCCTGGCCTAGCTGCAGTGAAGTGGCATGATCATAGCTCACTGCAGCCTCAGATAGAGGGGTTTTTTTTTCTTTTTCTTGAAATATCATGAGCATTTTACATGATGTTACTTTTGTTGAAATATTATTTGTAATGGTTGCTTAGGAGTCTTCAACATGAGTAGCCTACAATACATGTCATAATTCTACCATTTTGTCAATGTAAGCTGCTTTCCTTGCCTTGACTTACAAATCGTGTTGCACTGAACAACACTGTACATAATATTTTTACTTGTCTTTGATTATTTCCTAGAGATGAAGTCTTAGAAGTGAAATGACTAGGTCCAGGGGCAAAAAACTTTTTTATTTTGTTTTATTTATATATATTTTTTGAGACGGAGTCTGGCTCTGTCACCCAGGCTGGAGTGCAGTGGCACAATCTCGGCTCACTGCAAGCTCCGCCTCCCGGGTTCACGCCATTCTCCTGCCTCAGCCTCCCGAGTAGCTGGGACTACAGGTGCCCACCACCACGCACGGCTAATTTTTTGTATTTTTAGTAGAGACGGGGTTTCACCGTGTTAGCCAGGATGGTCTTGATCACCCGCCTCGGCCTCCCAAAGTGCTGGTATTACAGGCTTAAGCCACCTCGCCTGGCCTATTTTATTTTATTTTTGGACAGAGTCTCATTCTGTTGCCCAGTCTGGAGTGCAGTGGCACAATCTCGGCTCACTGCAACCTCCACCTCCCAGGTTTAAGCAATTCTCCTGCCTCAGCCTCCAGAATAGCTGGGACTACAGGTGTGCACCAGCACACCCGACTAATTTTTGTTTTTAGTAGAGATGAAGTTTCACTGTTTGGCCAGGCTGATCTGGAACTGGTGACTTCAGGTGATACGCCCACCTTGACTTCCCAAAGTGCTGGGATTACAGGCGTGACCCACCATACCCAGCTAGTAAAAACAAACAAACAAAAAACATTATATATATATCATGATATATATATATATATGATGCCCTTCCTATGTTTTTGAACTGCCTGACCAAGAGGTGTCTTAAATTTATGCACTTGTGCTCAATGAAAGTATCTTTTAATTCTAAAAAAGGACAAAAAGAACTTAAACTATTTTAAAAGGTAAAAAATGCATCTCATTATTCTTTCTTAGCATTGCTTTGGTTACTAGTAAGGCTGCGTCTGCTTTTCCTGATTGGCCAGCTGTTGTTCTTTCTGTGAATAATGTTTCAAGTCTTTTTCCCCATGTCAGGATGTATTTATTTAAATAAATACATATATTTAAATAAACTCTTTACCAGAAATATTATTTCTTTAGTTACAATATTTATGACAAATATTTCCCCATATTGTTCTTTAAATTTTGTTTCTTATCACTTTTGGTACTCACAAGTTTGCATTTTTACGTGGTAAAATGTTGGTTTTGCTTGCTGAGAATTCCTTCATGGCTTTTATGTGTTAAAGGAGCATCTTCATACTTGTCTGAATGTTCCACCTAGATTTTTTAATGTACTTTATTTTATTTTATTTATTTATTCATTTGAGACGGAGTCTTGCTCTGTCGCCCAGGCTGGAGTAGAGTAGCGCAGTCTCGGCTCACTGCAAGCTCCACCTCCCAGGATCACGCCATTCTCTTGCCTCAGCCTCCCAAGTAGCTGGGACTACAGGCACGAGTCACCAAGCCCCACTAATTTTTTTTTTTTTTTTTTTTTTTAGTAGAGACGGGGTTTCACCATGTTAGCCAGGATGGTCTCGATCACCTGACCAAGGGATCCACCCGCCTCGGCCTCCCAAAGTGCATTACAAGAATAATGTGGTTTATTTATTTATTTAGAGACGGATTTCGCTCTTTTTGCCCAGGCTGGGGTGCAATGGCGCGATCTCGGCTCACTGCAACCTCTGTCTCCCGGGTTCTCCTGCCTCAGCCTCCCCAGTAGCTGGGACTACAGGCATGGGCCACCACGCCAGGCTAATTTTGTATTTTTAGTATAGATGGGGTTTCTCCATGTTGGTCAGGCTGGTCTCGAACTCCCGACCTCTGGTGATCCACCTGCCTCGGCCTCCCAAAGTGCTGGGATTACATGGGTGAGCCCAGCCAATGTGCTTTATTTTTTTAAGTTAACTCTTTAACTCATCTGGAATTATTTTGATGAATGGTGTGAGGCATAAATGGAACCAAGCTTTTCCCAAACAACCAGTTTTCCATTATAGTTATTAATTGATATTCCCTTTCTCCAATTAATTTGTAATTCTTCTTTTTACCACATGAGAAGGCTTTACATCATGAGAGTCTACTGTCTGGTCTATTTACTTTATTTCACTGGTCTGTCTCTTCTTGAACCAACATACCACAATATTTATATTGACACTTTATCTTTTCATATCTGATATGAAAATCATTTTTTTTCAAAAACATCTTAGTTATTTTTATTAGTTTATTCATACGGATGAAAAAGTTTAGGATTTTGACACATTTTACCAGATCTCATGGAATTTTCTTTGGTACTGCACTTGTTCAGTTTTCCAGTCCTCAATCATAGTAGAGCTGTAGTTTTCCTTATATGGGTCCTGCTTAAATTGTTAGAAGTTCTTATTTCTAAGAAATGTATTATGGTTACTACCAATTATTGTTGGAATAACAGAAAGTGTTTTTTTCCCTATTCATCATACACATAGCTACTTGCTGCGATTATGGGTTCTGAGAATGTCTTAGGTGACTTATTTGGGTTTTCTAGGTGGGCCATCATATCTGCAAATAATAGTATTTCTGCCTTTTTTTTTTTTTTTTTTTTTTTTTGGTATTTCCACTTCTTGCTTCATGTTTTACTGCATTGGCCAGGGCTGGTAGAAAGATGTTCAGTGGTCACGTGAGGTTTTACTACTGAATTTATTAGGAATGCTTCTGGTGTTTCTCATCTGAGTTCCGTTGTCGCTTAGAGTTTGAAATCGCTTTTTAAAAATCGTGTTCAGGGCCGGGCGCGGTGGCTCACGCTTGTAATCCCAGCACTTTGGGAGGCCGAGGCGGGTGGATCACGAGTTCAGGAGATCGTAGACCACGGTGAAACCCCGTCTCTACTAAAAATACAAAAAAATTAGCCGGGCGTGGTGGCGGGCGCCTGTAGTCCCAGCTACTCGGAGAGGCTGAGGCAGGAGAATGGCGTGAACCCGGGAGGCGGAGCTTGCAGTGAGCCGAGATCGCGTCACTGCACTCCAGCGTGGGCGACAGAGCAAGACTCCGTCTCAAAAAAAAAATAAATAAATAAATAAAAAATAAAAATAAAAATAAAAATCGTGTTCAGAAAGCACATCTCATGGAAATGACAAATATGGGAACTAAAACCGACAAATTTCTCCCCAAAATCCCACATGCAGAGCCTCCTGGCCCGGAGCCTCCTGAGGCGTCGGTTCTTTGATGACTTCCCATTTCTTTTCTTTTTTTTTTTTTTTTTTTTTTTTTTGACGGAGTCTGGCTCTCTCGCCAGGCTGGAGTGCAGTGGCACGATCTCGGCTCACTGCAACCTCCGCCTCCCAGGTTCCAGTGATTCTCCTGCCTCAGCCTCCCGAGTAGCTGGGATTACAGGCGCCTGCCACCATGCCCGGCTAATTTTTGTACTTTCAGGAAAGACAAGGTTTCACCATGTTGGCCAGGCTAGTCTCGAACTCCCGACCTCAGGTGATCCGCCCGCCTCGGCCTCCCAAAGTGCTGGGAGGCGTGAGCCACCGCGCCCAGCTGATGACTTCCCATTTCTTCCTTGGTTCTTTCGGAGCCACTTTGGGAAATTCGGTTCTATCTGCAGTGATAAAATGCAGGTCGGCTCTCCCCGTGCGCGGCCAATGGACGCTCCCAGCGCGGACAGACAGAACGGGGCAGGGCGAAGGGACCCCAGGGCGGGGCTTCATTCGAGCCCGGCCCCGCTCACCGCCGCAGCCGCGCATGCGCCATGTACAGGCTGCTTTGGACCCTCCCGCGTGCCGTTCTTACCCGGCCTGCCCCGTGCGGCCGCTTCCGGAAGTGGATCTCGTCTCCTCCCAAACGGAGCTTTGTGCCTGAACCTGCCGGGTCTGCGACGGCACCGCAGGGCTGCAGAAACTCGGGGGCCAAGGGCGGGCTGCTTGCCGCTATGGCTGGCAGTCAGGACATATTCGATGCCATCGTGATGGCGGATGAGAGGTGGGTGGCGAGGCCGGCCCGCACCCCGCCCTGTCTGGTTCTGTCCCAGCGGATTAGCCGCCGGCTGCCGCCCAGAGCGGCTGCTGGAGCCTGGCATCCCTTGGGCGTGCGCATTGGGGAGCGCCTGGTGGCCGCGGACGCAGGGACAAGTGTGGGCCTGATGCTCTGGTCTTCCTCTCCTCGCCCGCTCCGGTGGGGCACGTGCCCAGCTGCTCTTCCAGACCCGCCTTCCCTGTCAGGGCTGCCCCAAGCATCTGCTCAACCTAGTGGTTCCCCTCCTCCGAGGCCTCCCGGTCCTCTGGGAGGACAGACCTTTGCCATCTGGGAGCTGCCTCTTTTTCTGGTTCCTTAATCATAGGACATACGGCAGTATTCATGGATATGCTGATAGATGTGCCCGACCACACCCCTTTCCCTCCAGAGCCCCTGGGGAGCCCCTCGTGCTGCGATAGTGGGGGAGTTGTGAGTTGACTCCTGGCTGACTTCCAATGCCCGGCCCAGAAGACACGTCCATAGATGTTAGTTAAGAAAGCGGCCGAACATTTAGCAGTCAGTCGCTGACGTTTATTTAGCTCGCGCTGTGAGTCAGACATTGAGCTAAACGTTCCACCCTGGTTATCTACTTCAGCCCTACTTAGTAAGTGGATCCTATTATTCTTCGGAATTTACAGACTAGGAGGCACAGTCACTTTCCAGGGTCACACAACTAATAAGTGGGGAGCTGTGCACCCTGCTTCATGGGGCGCTGCGGCGCTGCAGCCCACTCCTTGCATGTTTGGTGACTGCAGGTTAAGATAGTGCCAGTTCCACTGTTGGGCCTCAGGGTCAGTGCTACTCCGGGTACCAGTCGAAGTACATTTTGTGATGATCTGATGCCATTTCTCTCTGTTGCCCTACCAGTGTGATGTCAAACCCTGTGTATGTTGCAGTTTTTTGGAAGCGGTTGACTTGGGCTAGTGCTACTTGAACACTTACAGAACTTTGGCCCCTTAACTCTGGCTGCAAACCAGACTTACCTAGGAGAATTTGAAAAATAGATTCCAGGCCAGGTGTGGTGGCTCACGCCTGTAATCCCAGCACTTTGGGAGGCCGAGGCGGGCAGATCACCTGAGGTCGGGAATTCGATACCAGCCTGACCAACATGGAGAAACCCCGTCTCTACTAAAAATACAAAATTAGTCGGGTGTGGTGGCGCAAGCCTGTACTGTAATCCCAACTACCTGGGAGGCTGAGGCAGGAGAATTGCTTGAAACTGGGAGGCGAAGGTTGCAGTGAGCTGAGATCACGCCATTGCACTCCAGCCTGGGCAGCAAGAGCGAAACTACGTCTAAAAAAAAAAAAAAAAAAAAAGGCTGCGCGCAGTGGCTCACACCTGTAATCCCAGCACTTTGAGAGGCTGAGGCGGGCGGATCACGAGGTCAGGAGATCAAGACCATCGTAGCTAATACGGTGAAACCCCGTCTCTATTAAAAATACAAAAAATTAGCCGGATGTGGTGGTGGCCGCCTGTAGTCTCAGCTACTCGGGAGGCTGAGGCAGGAGAGCGTGAACCCAGGAGGCGGAGCTTGCAGTGAGCCGAGATCGCACCTCTGCACTCCATCCTGGGTGACAAAGCAAGACTCCGTCTCAAAAAAAAAAAAAAAAAAAAAACGAAAGAAAGAAAAGAAAAGTAGATTGCGGGCCAGGTGTGGTGGCCCTCACTTGTAATCCCAACACTTTGAGAGGCCAAACTCGCTTGAGCCTAGGAGTTTGAGGCTATAGTGAGCTGTGATCATACCATTGCTCTCCAGGCAAGGCAACAGAGACCCTCTCTCAAAAACAAAAAAAAAGAAAAGTAGATTCCAGGGCCTTGCTCCAGATGTACTGAATCTCTAGGGGTGAGGGACTGGAATCTGTGTCTTCTGATTTGAATTTTAGGCTTTTCCTCCTTTACTCTGGCTTGTCTTACTGGGTCTGGGTAATACAAGAGAGAGAAGTTTTTCTGGAAAGAGTATTCTTTCTCCTGTTGATTTGATGAAGCATGCTTCTTCTTCACAGGTTTCATGGGGAAGGGTATCGGGAAGGCTATGAAGAAGGCAGTAGTTTGGGTGTGATGGAGGGAAGACAGCATGGCACGCTGCATGGAGCCAAAATCGGGTCTGAGGTAAGTGGGAACCCCCATCTGGAGATGAAGCCTCTTCATTTACAATTTATAATTTATTTCGATATTCAGTGTGATGGAGTAAGAATTGTCAGGTCTTTTAAAATCACAGTGCTGGTTGGGCACGGTGACTCACGCCTGTAATCCCAGCACTTTGGGAGTCTGAGGTGGGCGATCACCTTGAGGTCAGGAGTTGGAGACCAGCCTGACCAACATGGTGAAACCCCGTCTCTACTAAAAATACAGAATTAGCTGGGCATGGTGGCACATGCCTGTAATCCCAGCCACTTGGGAGGCTGAGGTATGAGACTTGCTTGAACCTGGGAGGCGGAGGTTGCAGTGAGCCAGGATTGCGCCATTGCACTGCAGCCTGGGTGACAAGAGTGAAACTCCATCTCCAAAAAACAAACAAACAAAAAAAATCACAGTGCCTTTGTGTGGGAGTTCATGGACTAGATGGACTGTTGCTGGAGAAATATTCTTAGTACAGAACTGAGAGTTCATTTTGCTGTGGGTAGATACAATTAAGTTATGCAGGCTAGATAAGAGAAAACAAGTCCCTGGTCTCCTTAGTTTACTTGGGAGTGTCATGGTGCTGGCTTATGTACTAAGCCAGTTGAATCATTGTGCAAAGAATGGGTGCC
Source organism: Nomascus leucogenys (assembly GCF_006542625.1). Lineage (NCBI taxonomy): Eukaryota > Metazoa > Chordata > Mammalia > Primates > Hylobatidae > Nomascus > Nomascus leucogenys. The sequence continues at coordinate 89,012,362 of NC_044384.1, read as the reverse complement.
CTCTGTCATGTGAAAATATTCCATTTATGTTTATGTTGAAATTTCATTAACTTTATGATTTTCTTTTCTCTTCTTGCCCTTTGTCCTAGATTGGCCCTTACAGATAAGTGGCCCTTAGTGGCAAAGTCTGAGTTGAGGCAGTTATGACTATATTGGATATTCGATGCTGCGAAACAGATCACCACAAAATTCATGGGCTTAACACAGCAAATATTGATGATCTCACATGTTTCTGAGGGTTGGGAACTCAGGAGCAGCTTTGCTGGCTGGTCCTGGCTCAAGGTGTCAGCCAGAGCCGTGTCACCTGAAGGCTTGACTGGACTTGGAGGATCTGCCTCCAAGGTGGTGCTGTCACCTGACTGTGGGCATGGACGTCTCCATGGGGCTGCTTGTGTGTCCTCGTGACATTCAAGAGCAAGTGGTCCAAGAGAGCTGGTGAGGCAAGTGACATTGGCTTTTATCCCTAGACTCAGGAGCTTTGTGCTGTTCCTCCACATTCTGTTGGTTACGAAAGCCACCCTGGTGGAGTGTCGAGGGACCTGCACAGGGCATGGATACCAGGAGATGAGGACTGGGGCATCTGGGAGGCTGGCTGCCCCACCGATGACCTAATCTCTTAATTTCCATTGCCTAATGCTCAACAGGTGCTTCCAGAACAATAGTGTGAGAAGCACCGCTGCCTTCTGCCCCCATCTTTTGTTTTGAGATCTTGGTAATGAAAGTGTAGCTAGTTGCTTATTAATTTCACTCTTAAATATTTTTCACATTCACAGATTGGGTGCTACCAAGGTTTTGCTTTTGCATGGAAATGTCTACTGCACAGTTGCACCACTGAGAAGGACAGGTAAAGGTGGAGATGTCTTTCTTTCTCAGCGTAGGAACCAGGAGTTCTAGTTCCACGGGTTACCAACATGCCCCTGAGTAATCAGTCTGTCTGTTCCTCATCTGTAAAATGGAGAAAATTATCAGTGTCAAGCTTGAGTGTTGTTAGGAGATTTAACAGAAATACTAAATAGAAAGTGCCAGGCACATTTTAGGTGTTTGATGAACACTGGCTGTTGTTGCTTCTCAAGAGTTCTATGCTCCTGCCTTTTACCTGGAGTCATTAGTGCACCACGTGGCTTTTAGATACCCTACCAATAAAATAATGTTGACGTTGATTGTATTTTCTCATTCACCTTTCCCCTGAGCTTCTAATAAACAAATTATAGGCCGGGCGTGGTGGCTCACGCTTGTAATCCCAGCACTTTGGGAGGCCGAGGCGGGCGGATCATGAGATCAGGAGATCGAGACCACGGTGAAACCCCGTCTCTACTAAAAATACAAAAAATTAGCCGGGCGTAGTGGCGGGCGCCTGTAGTCCCAGCTACTCGGAGAGGCTGAGGCAGGAGAATGGCGTGAACCCGGGAGGCAGAGCTTGCAGTGAGCCGAGATTGTGCCACTGCACTCCAGCCTGGGCGACAGAGCGAGACTCCGTCTCAAAAAAAAAAAAACCAAATTATAACAGTTTTGTATGACTTGGGCTCAGAGATGAGGACGCCAGTGTCATCAGTTTTTTTAATGTAGCCAACTAAGTCTGTTAACAAGAAAATACATTTAAATGTGTTTAACTCCTTTCTGGAACTTGTCAACACTCAGTAAGTGTTAGCTGTCATTTGAATTGTTTTTAGCCTTTTAAAAAACTCTTCTCGGCCAGGCGCAGTGGCTCACGCCTATAATCCCAGCACTTTGGGAGGCCGAGGCGGGCAGATCACGAGATCAGGAGTTCAACACCAGCCTGGCCAATATGGTGAAACCCTGTCTCTACTAAAATTACAAAAATTAGCCCGGTGTGGTGGTGTGTGCCTGCAGCCCCAGTTACTCGGGAGGCTGAGGTTGAAGAATTGCTTGAACCCGAGAGGCGGAGGTTGCAGCGAGCCGAGATCATGCCACTGCACTCCAGCCTGGGCGACAGAGCCACACTCCTTCTCAAAAACAAACAAACAAAAACTCTTCTTCCTGCATTGTACTTACCGAAGCCCCATGTGGCCCTGCTTTATCTATCTTCATTCTGAAGCTGGAAATGAACCCTTGAGATGGTTTGGATACTCTGCTGTTCATGGGCGGCAGCAAGCGCGGGACCTGAGCTGGTGCTCTGCGTCATTCTGACACCTGGTGGCCTCGCCTAGCATGGGAGGGGCACAAAGAGAGTGGATAACACTCGCCCTGACCACGTGACTTGTGCTTTTATTTGAAATGTCTTGAATTTCTAGAAATACCTTGAATATCTTGAATGTTCAAATGTTTAAGAATGAGGATGCTTGCAACTGATACGGGTAGTTCTTTCTGCTCCATTTGTACCAGCAGTTGGGAGTTGATGGGATTCTGGGTTAGCAGAGGGGCACTTGAGGACATTTTCCTCTTGGTTCTCAGGCAGCAGCAGGCAGCTGGGGATCCCAGGGGAATCGTTGGCAGCCTGTGCTGCCACTGGGTGGCAGTCAAAGCTGAGCCTGGCTCTCAACTCCAGGCCACAAAAGGATGTATGTTCTTGGAGTTCTCTACCCGTCTCCCTTTTCCCACAGCGGCAGAATCTACCAGCTCCTGGAGAAGCACTCAGCTGTGTGTCAGTGGTCCCATCCCAGGAGATTGCCAGCCCTTACCCCAAAACAGTTTTGCTGACGTCTGAAAGCAGCACGCTCAGTCTAGTTAACAGAGAAGGACCACTTTGGTTGACGAGGGGCTGGTGGAAGCCCTGCCAGACCCCCTTCGCAGCCGCCCTCATCCCATCCAGTAGTACCCAGAGGTCTCTTTGGAACCTAAGGCTTTATTGTAGAGCAGGGTTCACGGATATTTGGATCTTCTATGTCAGGTTTTGTTTTGTTTTAAATGGTGAAGGGCTGATATTGCATGTTTTACCTGTAAATTTTTCCAAATAAGGATGTTAAGAGAAAAACACCTGCCACCTGCATTGTCATTCAGCAAAATGCTGGGCATTGTAACACCAAAGAAACCATGGAGAACGGCATCTCAGGCCAAAAGATGGTGCTTTCCGTTGAGTAACTAGCTTTCCGGTAAACTGCGTGACACTTCCGTCCCCGGCATCAGCAGTCTGGTGAAACCCTCCTGCAGACCAGCGCATGCCGGGGCTGAGCATGGGGGCTCTGGCACCGTCACTTTCGTTTTATTAGCCCTGAGCTGCTCACACCTGCCTGCCTCTGATGGTGCACCCGGCTGGGTGTGTCTGAGCAGCATCGCTGACCAGAGAAGTCACCGCTTGCCAAGTGGAAAGTGGGTGGTCCTCTGCATCGGGTTAGCATACAGCTACCTCCCACCTTTTGGCGTCTCCCTTTGGTTTCCCTGGAAACCAGGTGCTTTGTTGCTAAAACTGACTTGCTTTGACCTTTCACAGTTTTGTATTTTCTCAGAGAGGTAGCCATCGTTAGCTCTTGTCAACTGGATGCTGCTGGCAAACTTGCTCTTCTCTGTATCCAGGAGCACCAGCTGTTTGCACATACACAGGAGGTCTTGGTTGCTTTGAATTGCTGTTGATTCATCCTAACCGTCAGTTCTTTAAAATTCCCGTTAATCGAGTATCTTGCCTGCTCTGGCCACTCACATGGTCCAATGCGGCACAGGGGCAGCATGCTTCTCAGGACCACCTGTGGTTCATTGAAAAGACCTGGCCCCACGAGATGGACACATGTGTGGATTATTTTTAAACCCCTGTGGGTGAGAGCCCTGGTCTCCAGGATCCAGAGGAAACCAAGAGACTAACATTTATTGAGCACCTACTCTGTGCTAGGGTCCAAGCTTCATGTCAGTTTTTTTTTTTTTTTTTGAGACGGCGTCTCACTCTGTCCCCTAGGCTGGAGTGCAGTGGTGCAATCTTGGCTCCTGGCAACCTCCACCTCCCAGGTTCCAGCAATTCTCCTGTCTCAGCCTCCCAAGTAGCTGGGACTACAAGCACACACCATCACGCCCATCTAATTTTTGTATTTTTAGTGGAGACAGGGTTTCACCATATTGGTCAGGCTGGTCTTGAACTTCTGACCTCAGGTGATCCAGCCTCCTTGGCCTCCCAAAGTGCTGGGATTACAGGCGTGAGCCACCGGGCCCGGCCCATGTCAGTTATTTAATCCTCTTGAAAGTCTGTGAGGTTGCTGTTACTCTCCCCATTAAAAAAAAAAATAATAACAGAAATTAATTTCTCACCATCTGGAGCCTGGGATGCCCCCCATTTTACAGATGAGGCCAGCAGGGTTGAAAGCAGGTAGAGAGGTGTTGGGGAGCCGTCACACCCAGGGCTGCTGTCTCCTGAGTGCACAGCCTTTCTGCAGAACCTCCTTGCCTCCTCAGCAAAGCTCTGTCCTCCCTGGGGAGGGGACGGTACTGATTTCTGCCTTTGGAGGAAGGGGTTTGCTGGTTTACCTGCAGCTGAACTCTGGAAGGCTTTGAGCACAAAGATTCCAGATCCTGGAAAATCCCCATACCCAGAGCAGGCCTGCTCGTGCCCAGCCCCAGTCCCTCTTGCCCAGTTCTGTCTATTTCTGCGTGTGTGACCTCGAGAGTCAGCAGGGCTTCAGGCTGCCTCAGCCACTCAGCCCTGTGGTCGGAATGGAGGCATGTCTGTAAGCTAGGCACACACTTGCTGTAGAGGCACTGGGTATGGGCCTAAGCACGTTGCTAGGTAAATAAATATGATTTCGTGTAATGAGAGAATAATCATCCAGCTTTTGAACGAAGGCATTCTTAGCGCACCTGCTGGGTTTCAGTAAGCCAGCAGCATAGCTGTTGCGTAAGTTGAGCCTGTTGTGTGCACATGACTGAGAGTCTGTATTTCTATGCTTTACAGCAGAAAGATGAAGGTCTTAGAATCATTGATTGGAATGATCCAGAAATTCCCTTATGATGACCCTACTTATGATAAACTCCATGAAGACTTAGACAAAATCAGAGGAAAATTTAAACAGGTGCGTGCACTGTGTGTTTCCTCCTGCTGGGAGCGCCTCATTGTGCCTTTCCCAGGCGGGGCGGCGCACTCTCGGGGCCACTGCGGTAGTGGCCTGGAGCTGCGTGCACCGCGGAGCTGTCCGTAGAGGCGCCTCATCCTTGAGTCGCAGTGCGGGAAAACTGAAGACAGTCCGGAGAATAGGAGTTAGAACTCATTTATGGGCTGGCCACATAGACAGGAAAAGCTATAGCTAGAGAGAGAGTTATCTTCTCATTTTTCAGTAGAAATGCACAAGATTAAAAATACCATCTCTTTTCTTTTGTGTTTTCAGTTTTGTTCATTACTCAACGTTCAGCCAGACTTTAAAATTAGTGCAGAAGGTTCTGGACTTTCATTTTGAGGAAGATGGATGAACAGAGACCGAACATCGAGGAACAGATGTGTGTGTGACGTGTTTAGGAATGCAGTGAAGGGCCAGACGGTGCTGGGAAGGCCATTGTTCAGTGGGAGGGTGAGGGTTCCGGTTCGGCCGTGGGAGGGCCTCCTTCCCTGGGGTTTTCTGCCGGTGTCACCTCGGTGCCCGCCTTGGGGCCTCTCCACACATGCCCTTTGTTGGGCTGAAGCCGTCCCTGGCAGAGCCCTCGCACTGCTGCTCCCCGCTGTGCCCGCATGCAGGCCTGACGGCCTCCCCAGCAGCATAGGCCTAGCTGGTTCTGGGTTGGGGTTGGCTCTGGATAGGGTCAGTCCCCAAGCCTGGACTTGAGGCAGTTATTTTTTTATTATTATTATTATTTTGCAACGAGAGAGACGGTTGTCCCTGAACGAGGCTCGTGGGAGGTTTGGATGGTTGCTGTGCCGCATGTCGAGGCCGATTGTGCCCCCGGCGCTGCGGGACGTGCCTCCCGTGTTTTATTTAATCCCTTCAGGAGCCCACAAGGTGGGTGTTATTACCGTTTTACAGAGGAGGAAGGTGAGACGCGAAGGGATTGCCTGGTCTAAGGGCACTCAGCAGCAGAGCTAGGACTTCCGCCCCAAGGCCGTGCCTCACCGCCACCAGGCACAGCTGCCTCCAGGATGCACAGTACGGCACCTGCAGCACTGGCAGTCCCTGCCCTCCCTCCCAGGCTGCATGGGTCCTGCCGAGCCTCACGGAGCACAGGGGAGTCTGTGGTGGCCAGTTTGCCTGGGCATCTGGCTGAGAGGAAGAAAGGCCAGCCCGATCCTGAGGGGACCCAGACCTATCCTTCACACTGTCCCCAGAGGGGCGACAGGCTTTGCAGCATTAAAAAATGGTGAAGGGGGGAAATATTTTGAACCAAAGACCAAATGTTAGGCCACCGTTATGTTTGCAGAAACTTTGAGAACCATGTGTACAGGCTCCTGCATTCTCCCCTCTCCTAGGAGCTCTTTTGTCTCTGTCAGTCCTTATGAGGCGTCATACAGAGGCAGTGGGATGGGCACAGATGAGCAGAGTGGATGGTTCGGTGGGTCCCCACGAGGTGAGTGGTCATATGCGATGGCACGTGTTCACATATCCTCCTGTGTGCACCTCAGGGTCACCGAAGTCCCCACACTCTGGCTCTCCCCACCCCTCCTGTTCCAGAAAGCATGTCTGAAAGCAGTCCCCGACATTATTAAGGAGTTGCCATGAATCCACTTCAGTTTTAAAACCATTCCCGAATGTCCTAGTGCATTGTGCTGTGCTGCCTAAGCTGCTGACTGCAGGAGCCAGAGCAGTGACCCCCGCGGGAGCAGTGGCAGGTGGACCGCCGCAGTGGCTCGCTTTGTTTCTGTTTCAGTTTTTCTTTTGAGACGGAGTCTCACTCTGTTGCCGAGGCCGGAGTGTAGTGGCGCGATCTCGGCTCACTGTAACCTCCGCCTCCTGAATTCAAGTGATTCTCCTGCCTCAGCCTCCCTAGTAGCTGGGATTACAGGCGTACACCACCACGCCCAAGTAACTTTTGTATTTTTAGTAGAGATGGGGTTTTGCCATGTTGGCCAGGCTGGTCTTGAACTCCTAGCCTGAAATGATCCACCCACCTCCACCTACCAAAGTGCTGGAATTGCAGGCATGAGCCCCCACTCCCGGCCTGCTTTTTGCTTTTGAAGACAAGACTTAGGTCTCCTCCTCCCGAGCTCTAAAGCTGCGTGTGGCTGTGCACCCCTCATTTGTAGCCTCACCTCAGGTCTGGGGAAGTCTGCGTTGGCATCACCTCGTTGTGCCTTCATCAGTGCTGGTGCCTTCGCACAGAAAGACTCTCGTTCTTTCTAGATGGTGGGATCGGGCCTTTGTTGTGTTTCCCTTGGTGTTTTGTAAGTTGTCTATTGTGATAATGTATTATTTTTATAATTGGAAAAAAAGTAAATAGCATATTTTAAAGTGAAAGTTTGGGACCATTTATAACACATCATTTATAACACGGCATCATTTATAACACAACATCCAGCCAGTTTATTTCTTCCTCCAGGGTATTTAGGATCTGGATATGAAGGAAGACATGTGCCTTAGATTTCCGCCAGCTCATCTCCTTAACCCAGCGTAGACACAACCACTGCGAGAGTGGTCCCATTGTGTTGGGGACTGGTCAGCTCCTGCTCACCTGGCCCAGCCACCCATCAGCAGCTATTACTAATCCACCCTCCCCGAGACATCTCTATCCCCACTGTCCCCCACCTTCTGTCCCCTCCTGTGGCTGTGGCTGCTGGATAGACTGTTGAATTGGGACTCGGGAGAAGAGAAAGCCATTTCATGTAAAAGTTGAAGTTATTTCAATTAGTTTTTCTAGAATGTTAACAGCTAGGCACAAGCAAGAGTAGTCAGTCCTCCACTGAACTCTCCACTTTGGAATCACCTCTCAGAGTCACTGGATGGTCAAAGGGAACTGCCCAGGGGCCACACTGCTGTCCTAAAACATGACCACATTTCACTTTATTTTACATTCACCCCTTGACATTTTTTTCTGTAACCAGTGGCAAGAAAAGAATGAGGAGATATGGAAGAAGGGACAAGAGGCCTGTTTGCTGAGTGGCTGCTGGTGGCCCGCCCTTTGCCAGGATTATCCACCAGTGCTGGAGGCAGGGCTACCACTCTCAGTTTGCAGAGATATGAGGCCTGGCTGAGGACAAGTCCAGCGGTCACAGTAAGTGGCCAACTTCAGGCTTGTTGGGGCACAGCAGGGCTTGAGCAGGTTGCATGAACGATTCGCTTCCTGAGGCCGTTATTTTAGATATGTCTTCTTCGCCGAAGCGGAGCCTTGTTTTTCTGGGAATTTGCAGCCTGTCTCCAGGACCGGTCTTGCATCTGGCACAGCAGTCCCCAGCCTTTTTGACACCAGGGACTGGTTTTGTGGAAGACAGTTTTTCCATGGACAGGGCTTGGGGGTGGGGATGGTTTGGGGATGAAGCTGTTCCACCTCAGATCATCAGGCATTAGATTCTCATAAGGAGCACGCACCTTAGATCCCTCACGTGCACAGTTCACAACAGGGTTCCCGCTCCTATGAGAATCTAATGCCGCTGCTGATCTAACAGGAGGCGGAGCTCGGGCAGTAATGTTCTTTCGTCCGCTGCTCACCTCCTGCTGTGGGGCCCACTTCCTAACTGGTCATGGACTGGTGCCGGTCCACAGCCTGGGGATGGGAGACCCCCTGATCTAGCAGATTGAGGCCAGATTGAGGCAAAAGCAGGTGAATTTATGGAAGAGGATCCATGCTGGCTGCCTGTAGGAGAGGCAGTGCCTGGATGGGTCTTTAGCTGCCCCAGACCCCGTGAGCAGGTCTGACCTAGGGACACCCCTGGCACTTTGGGAGCCCAGGGGAGGGGAGGGAATGAGAAGGTGGGCAAAGGAGGAGATGACCTCCATACTGAGCTTTGCGAGCGTTCATCTGGCCTCACAACACCGCAGAGGTGTCTCTCCCACTGTACCTGAAAACACCAATGCAATCTGGAGATACCAAAAAGTGTCGTGAACATGCAAGTTTATCCTAATTCTCACAGTTATTCTGGTCTTTAATGAATCAAATGAGGAACTGGTTTGTGACTCAGGAAACTGAAGTCACAGAGTTCTTATGATCTGAGAAAAATGGGTCAGTATGTTTGGTGCTTCAAAGGACACGGGGCCTGCAGGCGAGGAGCCAGGCCTCAAGGGTTCAGTGAGTTGTCCAAGCCAGCGTGACGAAGGGTTCCACTGGGACCTCTTAGATTAACTTCCAAGAAGGAAAGTCATTCCTTGCTCATACACTTTTCATAACTCTCCCTGGCTGGTAAACTCAGGTGGCATCGAGGCCTTGGCGTCTACCCCTTGGTGACACCCCCATCAGGATAGTGCCTTGGCTGTGTCTCCCTGGCATCCTTTACCAGAGCAGCTGGGCCTTGGGTTGCAGGGATGGAAGCCTTTATCTCGGGCGATACCTGAACGTGGAGTATGTGATGCTTGCTGAGCTAGAGGCTCATGGATTGATGTCCCTCTGCTGGTTCTAGTGAGTATGTGCCCCTAAAATTTGAGGGGACTGTGGAGCCTGCTTCCAGGCTTTAAGAGTCCAAGTCTGTTGCAAATTGAATTGTATCCGCAAAAAGAAACATTGAAGTCCTAGCCTCTGGTACCTGTGACTTTATTTGGAAATAGGAAATAGGGTCTTTGTAGATTTTTTTAAGATGTAAATTGGGCCAGGCGCAGTGGCTCACGCCTGTAATCCCAGCACTTTGGGAGGCCGAGGTGGGTGGATCACAAAGTCAGGAGTTCAAGACCAGCCTGGCCAACACAGTGAAACCCTGTCTCTACTAAAAATATAATAATAAAAAAATTAGCCAGGCATGATGGCAGTGACTGTATTTCCCAGCTACTCAGGAGGCTGAGTGAGGCAGGAGAATCACTTAAACCCGGGAGGTGGAGATTGCAGTGAGACAAGATTGCGTCACTGCACTCCAGCTCAGGCAACAGAGCAAGACTTTGTCTCAAAAAAAAAATGTAAGTTAAGGTGAGGTCATACTAGAGTAGCATGGCCCCTTTGTCCAATATGACTGGTGTCCTTTTAAGGAGAGGGGAGCCGGCGGCACAGAGGAGAGACTGCCACGTGAAGACATGGGGCCGATGGCCCTGTGAGGATGGAGGCTGAGTTTGGAGCTGAGCATGGACCAGCTGAGAAGAGCCGAAGGTCACCCGAAACCACCAGAAGCTGGGAGAGAGCAGGCACTGCAGACACTGCTGGCCTCTGGAACTGTGAGAGAAATGTTGGTTGTTTTAAGCTACTGAGTTTGTGAAAATTCATTACAGCAGCCACAGAAAACTACAAGGCCCCTCTCCCTGCCTGGGCTTTGTTTGCTGGTCTGGAGGGTAAGGGTGCCGGCCACACCATCCAGACACTTCCAGCCTTGCTCGTGGGGCCTCCTCAGGGATTTGCCTGGACTCCCCCCGGTCTCAGCCGCCACTGAGGGCAAGTGGGAGCCACCGCTGGGCTCGTGTTTCCCTGCTGGGAATCCTAAGGAAGAGGGGGAAGCATTCTTTTTCAGAAGCCCCAGAAAATGTCTCCTCAAGACTCAATGGCTCTATTTGATTTCTCACCCATCCATTAACTTGCTGCTCTTCTGGTGGGTGAGGATGTGCAGTTGGGTTTCAGTCATAAGACCTGGCCTGGAGCTGGGGATGGGGTCGGTCCCACTCAAACCACAGATCTGGGAATGGTGGTTCCCCTGGAGCAAAATCTGGGTGCTGTCAACAGCAGGAGGGGGCATCCGTGGTGGCAAGAAAACCCAGAGCTGTCTACTTAATGGGCCAAAGGAGGGAAGTAAGATCGGCTTTGGTGCCACCACCCAGGCGGCCACCGTGGCATGGGGGCCTGTGCTTCCAGACCTGGGCGGTGCGTGGAATGGTGATGGTGATTATGTGGAAGCGCCGAGGGGATGATGGCGTTCCCTGAGTGATCGCTGTACCCCAAGCTCGGTGCTCAGCAGTGCTCCACACACATTGAGCCATTGAATCCTCAGCATCCCAGAAAGAATTCAGTTATTGGACAGAGATTTATGGAGCCCCTATTCTGTGCTTGTCATTGTCGTGGGTAGGAGATGGAGACGACTCCCCATCATGGGCTGTGTTCTCGCAGGCTTTACCCATGTTACAGGTGTGAACATTGAGGCCCAGAGAAATGAGGCCACAGAGCTGGAAAGTTGCAGATCTGAGATCCAACCCCAGGGCCTTTTACTCCAAAACGTGTGCTGAATGGGTGTCTATACATGCTGGTGAGTTTTCTTTTTAAACAGCTGATCACCCTCAGATGTCCACTGCCGGCCTGTTTGGCTGCCCTTCTCCAGGCCAGCAGCCAAGACACAGTGCCACCTGCAGGGGCGACCAACTGGGAGCCTCGAAACAGGTGGAGCTGGCGAAGCAGGGCCCTGAGCTGTGTGCGTGGGGCCTGGCTGCAAATGGCCCAGTGAAGGCTCTGTGCATTTCCATTTTTGAAGCTTGAGCCCTTTCTTCTCCATGAGGCTGACCCACCAGGCTGGCTTGGTCGCACACTAGCTGTACGGTCCTGGCTCAGTTACTTTACCTCTCTGGGCCTCGGTTTACTCATCTACAACAGGGGTCGGCAAACTACCACCCTCAGCCCGAATCCAGTCTGCCGCCTATTTTTGTAAATAAAGCTTTATTGGCACACAGCCATGCTCACTCATTCACAGAGCGGCTGCAGCTGCTTTTGCACGGGGCAAGAGACCCTGTGGCCCGCAAAGCCTGAAACCTCTCTCTGTGGCCCTTTCCAGAAAACCTGACAATCCCTGACCTAGCAGATGGGATGATTGTGTGTGGGAGAGCGTAGGCTCTGGGAAGGCAGGGCTATGTCTGTGGCTGACACCAAAGTGTCCCCTCCCTGTCACCAACCCATGGGGTCGTTGCAAGACTCGGAGAGAAACTGTGTTCGGTGTTGAGCACAAGGCATATAGTGCGTGCTCAGTAACCTCCAGCTGCGGTTCCTCCCGTGATTAAACAAAGGCAAGGAGGACTGCCCCGACAGGCTCAGAGGGCCCGGGGTCTGGAATAGGAGCTGATCCTCGGGTTAGACCACTCAGCTCTTAAAGTGGCTGCCGGTTGCGAGGCTTGTCTCAGCTGCCGCTAGGTGCAAATTAAAAGGATTAATGGACACCGCCGTCTTTGAAAGGCTCAAGGCCCACCGAAGCCCCTTCAGCAGAGGGCTCTGCATTCTCTCTTCCCCAGTCCTCCTTGTGTGCCCTCGTGAGTGGCGGTGACAATGCTCCCGGATGTGGGCCCCAAGGCCAGCGGCCCTGGAGCTGCCCGCCCACCCGTCCGCCGGCTATTGTCTGCTCCGGCCTGGCGGTGTGGCGCTGGGCTTGTGGGGCCCTGGCGGGCAGGGGACTGTGGGAACGGATTAGAGGTCCTGGGCTTGCTTTCCTCGTCTTGCATAAACTCTTGATCAAAGACATTCCTGGGATGACAGAGCCCTGTGAGCTGCAAGGCTGGCCCAGCGTGCGGGACGCACACCCCACGCTGCAGCCCCTGCACAGGCCTGCCCTTGCTGGCCCTTGCTGGCCCTGGCTGCAGCGCTGACTTTGGGGACTAGCCTTATGGTGGGACTGGTGATGGAGCGGGTGCCAGGAGGCAACACAGCCTTCCCCACCAGATTCAGAGGCCAGGCCCCCAATGCTGGGCAGAGCGAGGTTGTGACTCTGCTTCCTGGGGTGCTTCAAGGAGGGTCATGCCGCATGCAGGGTAGCCGGAGGGATTGCCGGATGCATGCCACTGCCGCTGGGCCTGGCTTCTCTGGACTCCCACGGGCGCTGCCCCACCCTTTGCACAGCCCTACCCACTGCTATCCCACAAGCGCGGTCCGAAGTCCACGTGCCTGCTCTGCCCAGCCTCCTTCCTCTGTCCCCTCAGGGCCTTTCACTCCTCGTGACAACTCTAGGTACTGTCTGGACTCCTGGGGAACCCCCGACCCTTCCAGCCATGGAGTCAGCTCCCGGCACGCGGGTCAGGCTGGACCCATGGCTCTGCAACTCAGCCCAGCAGCTTGGGGCTGCCCTGTAGGAGCTGACACAACCTCCCTTCCATTCGGCCCCCTTCCTAGGACCCACTGTGTGCCAGGGTGGGGAGACGGAGGCAGAGAGGAATCTGGGAGATTTCCGTCCTGGAGGGGCTCAGCCAGAGCAGGAAGGTGCCCAGGCATGACAATCCCGGACTCCCAGCACCGCCTGCTTGGTGTGGGGTGGGGAAGCCTTCAAAGAGCCCATCCTCACAGTAAGAGCAGAGATGAAGGTTCCTGTGAACCGAGGCAGTGGGCCAAGCACAGAACAGGAAGCTTGATGCAGTCTGGTGTGTCAGGAGCTCCTGGGCAGACATTGAGCTTATTGGGGTCAAGGCTGGGGAGAGATGGGGCTGAGTCCCAGGGACCTTGGACGGAGCTGAAGGGAGATAGGAAGGCCGGGGGTTGGAGGCAGAGGATGAAGAATGGATGAGGACTGTCTGGCTGCAGGGAGATGGGCCAGGAGGCAGGGCAGGGCCCCTCATGAGCGGGTAGGGGTGGGGGGGGCGCGTGAGAACAGGCTTCTGCGAAGGGGCTGCAGGGAGAGCTGACTGCGGAAGGCTTTGTCTCTGAAGTTCCTCAAAGGTCAGTTTTTACTGTCACCCTCTGGGCAGCACAGATACTCCAACAAGGGACGAGGTCTTCACTGAATCCCAGGAGGGGTTGCAGGCACAGAGGTGATGTCAGTGGAGTTTGAGAGTTGGGAACAAGGGCCTAGAGTGGCCAGACGATGCCTTTGATATGGTTTGGCTGTGTCCCCACCCAAATCTCATCTTGAATTGTAGCTCCCATAATTCCCACATGTTGTGGGAGGGACCCAGTGGGAGGTGATTGAATCATGGGGCGGCTTCCCCCATACTGTTCCCATGGTATGAACAAGTCTCAGGAGAGCTGATGGTTTTATAGGGGTTTCCCCTTTCACTTGGCTTTCATTCTCTCTTGCCTGCTGCCATGGAAGATGGGCCTTTCGCCTTCTGCCGTGATTGTGAGGCCTCTCCAGCTACGTAGAACTGTGAGTCTATCAAACCTCTTTTTCTTTATAAATTACCCAGTCTCAGGTATGTCTTAGTTAGCAGTGTGAAAACGGACTAATACAGCCTTGGAGCTCGTGGCATAACCACGATGTATAGACCCACCCATCACTGGGGGGTGTACAGACCCCCCCATCGTGGCACAGCCGGGGGTGAGGGATGTACAGACACCCCCATCGTGGCACAGCCAGGGGTGAGGGATGTACAGCCTCCCCCATCGTGGCACAGCCAGGGGTGAGGGATGTACAGACACCCCCGTCGTGGCACAGCCAGGAGTGGGGTGTGTACAGACCCACCCATCACGGGATGCCACAGATGCCGAGACAGAGAGAATGGGTTGTGGGAGAGCTTGCAACTGCTTCACTCTGGGCCCAAGCCCTCTCTACACACTTGGCTGTGAACCCACCTGACCCACTCAGGGCACCTGCCCTGCCCTGCCAGCCTACATGAGCCCCGCGCTTGGCTGCATCTCTCCCAGTAGATGCGTCGCTGCCTTTTGGCTCTGCCAGACCTATCAGCCTACACATCCGTCTTTCATCTTAAAAAAAACTTCCAAACACTAAAGTAGATCCCTAGACCCATGTGCTCCTCTCCCTGCGTGGCAAAGTGGCTCTCCAGCTTCTTCCCCACATCCTTGCTCAAACCTAACAGGATCCGGTGGCTACCTTGCCTGCTCTGTGAAACAACCAAAGGTGCCCTGTGTGATGGTCGGAGCTCTCTGCACAGGCCTCCTGCTACACCCATGTGCTCTCAGGGGATGAATGTAAACCCAGCTGCAGGCCAGGGGTGGGGACATGGCTTCCCTAGGACCAGCCCTGACACAGGACCTGGCCCTTGCCTGGAACTGGACAGCTGCAATGGTGCAGACCTGGTCCCTGCCTTCAGAGTAATTTGCCCAAGGAGCAAGGAGGAGGTGGGCCTTGTAAGTCACCCAAGTGGCCACAGTGTCACCTCTGGCTCCGACTGTCCCTTGAGCTCTTGCTGATGTGACCTGTCAGGGGCACCCTGCAGGCTCCCCCACCCACCCAATATGGGGCTCCCTTGGGGAAGGCTCCTGGAGCCCCCACCCTCAGGAGAGAGGCTGGTGGAGACCTACAGGGGCCAAGTGTTTCCCTCCACACCCCACCTTCCTCCCAGGGCAGGCGCCTGTGGAGCCAGCACACGGACCACCCCAGCCCCACTGTGAGTCCTGGGAGAAGTGCTCTAAAAGGCAAGAAGGGTAGACAGCAGGTGCTTCATAAAGGCCACGGAGATTCGACCTGCAGCTGACAAGTAGCACCCATCGGTGGTGTGGGACCCAAGCTTCCACTTAGCTTGGGATGAGGACAAACCAACCTCACAGATGGGTTCAGGAGCAGTGACCAAGGTCTGCGGACACCTTCCCAGGGCCCTCCCGCTACCCACCTCCACCCCGGGGTTTGAAGTTAAGTCCAGTCATGTGCACCTGAAATCCAGAGGTGGGCGCCACGGGTGTCCTATAAGGTGGCCTCCAGATCCCCACGATCCCAGTGAAAGGCCACCCCGGATCATGGCCCTGACACGGTGCTTTGCTCTCCTGGAGCCTGGCGTTGCCAAAGGACCATGATTCATCCAGAGCAAACAGCAGTTTGCGCCAGAAGAGGGTTAACGAATGCCGGCTTTATTTATTTTCCTATCTGCAAATAACCTAGGAAGACAAACTGGTGGGGCAAGCGAGGGGCGGAAGATGTTCCTGATCAATGGGCACCGCTCACGTCACCCAGGCTGGAGCTGTTGTCTCGCGTGGTTAGAAGTGGGCTCACCTAGCCAGGCAGCCTGCAAACTATTCTCTGGAGCCTCCCGGGACAGGACACCACTTCCCACCTCACACACCTGTGCTGAGGGCTTTCTCCCAGTTGTGAGGGGTGTGCCTGCTCCTGGCTGGATTTTGTCCCCACCCCACCCCTGGGGATGTGGCAGTGTCAGGAGACATTCTTGGTTGTCACAGTGGGTGGCGTGACTGTCATCCCGTGGGTGGAGGTCAAGATGCTGCTGAACTTCCCACAGCGCACAGGACAGGCTGCGGCCTCCCACATCTGACGAGCCTGCCACCCTGCCCTGGTTCTAGGGCACCAGGACACACGTCCCTGGCTCACGGCCAGCCCAGGAAGCAAAGAGTCAGGCACCACGCTGGGGTTTTACCAGTTTTATTTCTAGACTTTCATGTTTGTCTTTTTGTCTTCTGCTGGAAACATGCCGGTTACATGTTGGTGCTGGGAAGCGCCACGGTGCAACCAGAAACGCACAGACCCAGCCGCCCGCCGCCCAGACCCTCAGACTTGCCCATCACAGGACAGATTCCGCTGTGCCCCGTGCACTTGCCACCAGCCTTTGGCCTCTCGATACACACAACATCCAGGACTTGTGCCCTTGCCCCATCACGACAGACAAAGCGTCCCTCAAGGCCCCCGCGTGGTTCAGACAGACGCCGCAGCCAGGACGGTTGAGGTAAGCGTGAGCCGTGTTCTGGAGGGGTGGAGTGGGATGGGCCTGTGCCCAAGATGGCCTCTGAGCACAGGATGACCCTGCCAGGGCAGGGGCCCGGCCACGTGGGCCCGCAGCGGGGTACAAATTCTTTTGGTTCGGCAGCTTGCTAGGTGACCCGGGCACACAGCACTGTGAGCTGGCTTCATTGAGATTTGGAGTCTCTTTAAATTAGCATTATGCTGTAATTAACAAAACAATAACAAACAGAACACTAGTACATAACAGATTAAACATACCCAAAACTTGAACAAATTCCAGAAGCTATTCCAATCATCCCGAATGAGAGTCCTACAGGTACAGCACCGTGGTGGCGCGTAAGACACACTTGTTATAATAATAATAATAATAATTATGCAACTTCCATAGCTACACGCAAAGAATAACACAGCTGTAAAAACTACTATGATGCTACGCCCCCAATCAGATGAAGTGCCCAGCATCACAGGCGCAGGGAAGAGAAGATGGACACAGCCTGGTCTCCGGGGACACCGGCGCGGTTCTCACGCACGTGGCCTCAGGGCCGGCCCCCGCCAGCCTGTGTGGGATTGTGCCCGCATGTCTGCCCGCCGAAGCAGGCAGAACCTGCCTGCTGGGTCCACCATGGCTAAGTGAAGCATGAGGTATTGTGAAACAGGAACCTTTTTGGAATAGAGCAGTAATCACATTAAGTCAAAATTGATCACATAAAAAAAAAAAAAACTACAAAAAAGGCATCTGTAATACAATGTTCTAAGAGAAAACTGAAACTAGAACATGGCAGTATATGACATTGTAAAACAAAAAACTGATCCTCCAATAGCAGCAAACAATGTGAAAGAGATACAGAGAAGCGATGTGAGTATTTCCAAACCGTGCCTGGAAGTCAACGGTAGCAGCGCAATAAGAAAATGGAGCTGCGGCCTGTCCCCGGTGTGGGCACTGTCCCGTCCCCTCGGGAGCCTCCTCCTCACACCTCCTCCCTCCTGTCCTCCCTCACACATCAGCCTCCACACTCTTGCCACCTCCCTTCAACACTTCCTAAATAAAAATTACAAGAATTACATAGCCAAGATGTGCAAATTGTCTATTTTGTCACTAAGTTTTTTAAAGGAAGGGGCAGGGGATAAGAATATATCGGAACCGAACTTATGTCGAGTACCCTAATTTTCCTTGTGACACCCATGCCTTTCCAATCAGATGACTTTGGGAAACGCCAAACAGGCTGAATCAATGTCTTTGTGTGTTTTTTTCCTTCCAGATTGTTTTTTTCTCACCTATAAAAGGATCTATCTTTAAAAACAAACTGTATTAAATCTGCAACATCAAAGGCAGAAGGTGTGTGTGTGTGTGTGTGTGTGTATCTGTGTGTTTAAATCAAGGGGAGATTACATTTATAAATCATACTGGCCTTATGAACATCCTCTGCAATAAATACACTTTTTAGCCTTAACTATAAATTATATATTTTAGTGTTTAAAAACCTTCCGGTGTGAAACATCTAAGATAACCCTTAAAAACCACCTGTTCTCTAGGTAAACCTCTGAGGTCCCTACTTTCAAACACCAGTTGGCACCAAAGGATTCCTAAACTTCAACTTCTTTAAAGAAAAGGAAAGGAACTTATCATCCTGGCAATGTGAGAATGCAAACCTTTTTCTTCTTGACTGGCACGCAGCCTCCCGAACACCCCACCTCCACTGCCACCACAGTGGCCCGCACTTGCCTCGAAGTCCTGCTTGCACACAAGTACATGGATATTCCCAAACCATTCCATTAGAAAACTGCCCTCCCTCCACACACAACAAAAACAGCGCTATTTCCTACACCTATTGGACTGAAAGTGCTTGGAAATGGAATGGTTTTAGAATATTGAGAAGAACACAAACCAAGTAGCTGTGGGTTGAACCTGGACGTGAGCTGGCTGCAGGGCCGTTGGGTAGAAAACCAGCATCTCATAAACAGGTCACTACAAAAATAGGAAGAGTATAAAAATAGAATATATTATGTCACTATTACGTCTTCTCTTTATAGTAGCGTATCGTAGGAGTGGGACAGGTGGCCTTTCCCGACCCTGCTACGCTGGCTGGTGCCCGACAAACCTCCACTGGGGTGGTGGTCACAGGCGCAAAGGACATGCACACGGGCACACTACGCTACTGTAACCAAGAGGTGACTTCAGCCATGAATCAGGTGAAGAGGTTACACATCTACCTACGGAATATAATAACATACAATGACTTATAAAGTGACTACATGCATATGAGCAAGCAAAGTACAGAGATGCCTAGAACCACACTACAGCTGTGCTTTTCAGGAAAAGCACAAGAATACGTTTTCCTACCTAAAACCCTCTTCTACTTTAAAAATGGTTTGCTGAATTTTTCTATGTTTTTAAAATGTTTTTATGCTTTTTTTTAAACACGTAAAGGATCAAACCTAATCCTCTCCCGAGACGCCTCCTTGGTGTTAATGCCTATTCTTACAACAGAGAAACAAGTACATTAATAGAAAAACGAGTTGATTATTGGGGTATAAAATCCTCTATTGTTTGTAGCACAACCCTCCTCCCCCACCGCTCAGGGTTATGCAAATACTATTTTTTTCTCTCTTTCTTTTAAAGACAGTTTTTGGGTAATCTTTTTCTTTTGCTTAAGTCAGAGATGGAAGGGAGAAAGAGCAAAGGAAACAACAACCAACAACAAGGAGAATGAAGCTTTCCCTTCTGGTATCAAAACGCTCCGGAGAGGAGGGACTGTCAGGGGAGCACCTGGGGCCGGCTCCGCCCTCACTGGGGGTGGCGGTGGTGCCCGCCTGCCTGGCGCCTTCAGATGTCCACGTCCCGCACGTCGGTGGGTGTGCAAGCCAGGTCCACCTCCTCCTCCTCCTCTTCCTCCTCCTCGGCGGCCTTGGGGTCCATGTTCTGCTGGGCCTGGCGCAGGCTTGACTCCAGCAGGGCTTCGATCTGCTCCTGGCAGGCCCGGAGGCAGTCCTGAGAGAGACGGGATGGGGAGAGGCGGGAAGAGGGGGTCCTTAGAAGGGGCCTGCAGCGAGGGCCCCTTCCCAGGTGCCATGACCTGGAAGGCCTTTGTAAGAGCAAGACTAAGCCAAAAACTGTCCCTCAGCCCATGCTGCCTGCTCTGAACCTGAGCGAGATGTGGGAGCGGCCATCGCCTGTCAGGACACCCAGGACCAAATGCCTCCACCTCCCGCCTGGTCTCCGGAGCCACAAGACACCAGATGCTCACCCGCCCACCCTGCACACCCCCTGCCCGTCCCCATGCCCAACAGCGCCTTCACCTCCTATTCCCACTGGCCCTGCCAGCTCCCTGGGGAATTCAGTGCCATCTGATCTGGATAGGAGGCCCTTTGAACCCTGCCTTTTCAGACTTAACCTCTCCATGTGGCAGCCCTCGAGGTGAACCTGGCCTTCCATGATCAATGGCTGTCAAAGCCTTAGGCCGTGCATGACTGAGGATGAATGCTGGGTGGCCAGGGGGACGTGGACCATGGATCCCTCCCCTCCATCCTCTCCTGCTCAGGCCTGTGCCCCGGGGCCACCCATCAGCCTGGTACAGCATGCATCCACCCACTTCGGCCACAGAGGTGCTCGCCCTCAGGCAGAGTGTGACAGAAGCTCCTCGAAGCCCTGCGCCTCCACCCTCTCGGGCTCCAGACTCCCTTGGCAGCGTCCACGCCACACTGTCAGTGGGAAAGAGCAGCCGTGAAATCTGGAACCCCGCACCCAGCCAGGGGCCTCTCCTAGGCTCCGCCACGGGCAAGTCCCAGGCAGCCCGAAGCGGCTGCTTACTGCCTGGGGGCTTCTGGATGGAGAACCAGCCCCATGTGTTGGGGCTGTGTGTGTCCCAGCTGCCAGGAAGCTACACTAGGGCTTCAAGCCAAGTCTCTAGGCAGCCCAGGAAACAGACCTTCCACAAGGAGCAGGGCTGGGCCACAGCCCCACCATGTGCCGCACAGGTGCCGCTGAACTCCCAACCAGAAGGGGCTGGACAAAGGCATAGCATGACAGGCGATGACCCAGGCCAGAAGGACTTTTAGGTGGACCCTGGGGGTGGTGACATTTTAGCGCCCTGTGCCTTTATAGGGAGGGCTTTCCTCTCCCACCTTTCAGAAAAATTCTCATCATGGCAAATGAAGCTGGCCGGGCTGGCAGCACAAACAGTCCCATTGTACAGATGGGGAAACTGAGGCCAGAGGCCTGGGGTGAGATCCAAGACTCCTGACGTTCAACCTAAAACACCAGCCACCTTCAATTCTCAGCCCCAGGGGCCTGGCAGCCCCATCCAGGGATTCCTCACTTGCGGCCCGCCCCGCCCATGACCCACTCCAGGGTCACACATGCAGCTAGACTCCAGGCCCTTCCCTCATTCCTCTGGCCCCACGGCTGCCTGCAAGGCTACCCCGGTGGACAAAGCTGTTCTCCCACAGCCAGAAGCTCCAAGGAGGCAGCACGCTCCTCCGCGAAAAGTCACTGGTGTGCGGCACTGTGCACGCGATTCACACAGATGGACATTCCACCCACCAAAGAAAATTCTAGAACATGCCCTAGAAAATGCAGGGGCCTCTGCTGTGGACGGTTTTTCTGAGTCTGGGCTCGGCTACGTTGGTCACTAGCTGATCAGGCAGAGTGGACTCCGCCTCGGGTAACTTCACCCCGTGTGTCAGCTCTGAGGCGTGTGCCTCGGAGATCTAGTTAAGATGGTCTCTACTCAGATAAGGGCCAGTGCCCGACTTCCCACAACTGCCTGAAGACAGCAACATCCCAGGGCAGACAGACACCCCTGGCGGGGAAGCGGTTTTCACTCAGGGCGTGGAGTTTGAAATGAAAAGTGCAGATGCGAGTTTCATTTTGACGGAGGGGCTTTCTCTTCGCTGGGCTTCTGGAGGCCTCAATGGTGTTTCTGAGCCATTTTCCTGAGAGAGCTGCAGGCTGCTGGCCTCCACCCTACAGCGGATGAGGACACCTCACCACCCCCAAAGGATAACACGGGGCAGGGTGCAAGGGAGGCCATGGCCGAGAACACAGAAGGGAGGCCCCTGCCAACTTCAGTGTCCCGCAGCAAAAATGCTTCTTCCTCTTCTGAGACACACATGGGCTGGGCAGCCGCTACTCCTGGTGTCCCCGGGACAGAGGCACCACTAGGCAGGGGACAGGCAGGTGGACCCTAGTTAGCATCTGCTGAGACCCATGCGGAGTCCCTGGGAGGCCCGACGGCAGACCACCAAGAGGCGGCCCAGGCCAGAGCCAAAACGGGCCTCGCAGGCCCACCCTGCCCCAAGCTGGGGTCAGGCGGTCACTCCCTCACACACCGCGGGGCCGGCGGCTGACCCGGCCACCTCTCTGGTCTAATTTGGTAAATGCCACAAACCCTTTTGATTGTCATTTTAATTCTTTCTTTAAGAAAAGAATCGGGAATAAAACAATGGCATTTTTAAGAAGAAAGACAGTCATCCCAGGGTTTTAACAGCAGCAGCCTCTCAAAGAGGCCGTAAACAACAAGGCTGTCTCTATCCGCCTGTTGTCCGGTGTCTCGGACCTCACAGGAGCCCTTTTCAAGCATCTATTTATTGGCCACGCACATTGTGGCCCAAACAAAGCTCGCCTGGGCCTAACCCCACACACCATCACCACACGGACCATTGGCTGGGGCCGCCTGGGGCCTCCGCCTCAGACGCTTTGCCCAGAAAGGCTCTACGGCTCCTGGAAGCCCCAGGGGACGTGAGAAGCCTGTGAGGACGTCCCGGCCGGTCAGCGAGTTCTAGGAGCAGTGGAAGAAGCCGGCGCCCTGTCAGTCCGTGGCTCGGGGTACGAGGGGCCCAGCCCCAGCCCCAACCTTGTCACCCTTGGGGGCCTTGGCACCAGCCTCGGCATTTCCACGGCACTAGGTGTCTCCCCCCGTAAGCCCCGGCAAGGCTGCCTGGGACATCACCCTCACTTACCGGGTCACACTTGATCACTCTGGAGAGGAAGCGTGTGAGGCGGTAGTAGGACAGGAAGTTGTTGGGGCTCCTCAGGTTCAGGCCTTGCACTGCGGCCACCACACTCCCCGCTGCCACCATGGAGGGCGGATTGGAAATGAACTTCACATCTGAGGCAGAAGGAGAGAGGGAAGGAGGCTGTGAGCAGGGGACCCTCTCACAGGATCTGGGCATCCCTGCGTGCTGGCTCCGAGCAAGCAGCCCGGCCTGAAGGGAACCACTCAGTATCTGTGGCTCCACATCCAGGCCCTCCCCAGCCTCCAGCCATCCCTGGGCACTAGGAGAGCAGGAGCCTGGCCCGGGGACCCTCCTGGAACGTCAGCCCCACTGTTGACTCAAACATAACCAAGCAAAGAGAAAGCCACGGGAAGACACAGGACAGGTGACAGGGACATCACTGCCTTCTCATCCTTTTGGCACCTTGAGCCTTGTGAATGTTATCACTTATTCACAAAAACAAAATTAGATGAAGCAAATATGAGGACGTAGAGATGTCGCTTCTATGACCCTAACCCTAACCCAAGTACCTGCCACCCCCAGCAGCAGGGATTGGAGACAAGTCATATTCTGAAGGGACATCGCATAGATGACGCCTAGGCCTCCACCCAGGCCAGGCCATGAGGCTGCAGGGTACTGATGAAGCCATTCCCCGCGTCCCTTGAGGGGCAAGCCCTGGCCGGCAGCCTTCAGGGCGGCTGTGATGGTATGGCTGCGGCTCAGGCCCTGGTGCCAGGAGAGCCTGGCTTGGCTCACTCGGGAAGGAAGAGCTGTTCCAGCAATCCATACCCCTTACCATGGGACCATGACTGTCACAGTGACCTTCAGAGCACAGACCAAGTACACCCCAACTCCACCTGGGCCCTCTACTCACAACTCTCCTATTTCTGGCCGATGACAAAAACACTTTTCTGGGCCGTCTGATGTAGCCCAACAATTCCAGCAACTTCCCAAGTAAGGGAAGAGGTGTGGGGTTCCTAGCACCAGTCACCATGGGACACCTCTGGAGGACTGGGCCAGGAGCCGGGCCCCAAGAGGGAGCAGCTTTCCCAAGAAGTCACCAGTCCCCTCACCCGGGGCTTCCTGGGGACTGTCCTGCACATCTGGGCCCACTTCCAAGAGGGACACCAATCTAGGGCGGCCCATCAGCCTTTGTCGTCTGCACAAAACTCCCTCTGGTCACTGTCAGATACTGGGGCTCGTCCACCTGCCAGGCTGCAGTAGCGGGCGTCTCAGTGCCTCCGCGACTGACCTCCTAGACAAACAGCAGACCGGCTCTTTCCATAGAGAGCCTCGCCACCAATTATGTCCCGGTTTGTGGCGGGGAATGCCAGCCTCCCCTCCTCAGGGCAGTCATGCACCTACCGTGGACAGGTGGGCCAGCGGGGGATGTGCCGCTCGGCCTGGCCCCCACCCCAGCGGAGCCTGGGGGCAGCCTTTTGTCACACCCACGAGGAATTCTGCACAGGAACCAGGGGCCCTGGCCTGGGAGCCGGACGTCGGCAGGGATGAGTGTGGCATCTTTGTCGGCCCCATCGCCTCATCTCGCGCCACTGAGCGCCGGGGAACAAGGGGGGTCGGGGGAGCTGAATGGGAGCCGACCCAGGCACAAAGGGAGAGGGGCCCCCACGGGCCGCCAGGGGTGCGGCAGCCCATCCGAGACTTCATCCCGATAGAATAAACAACTTCGGCCTTGTTAAAGAGAGAGGGGCGCCGGCGAGGGGCTGGGAAGAAAGGCAGCCACCCTGAAGGGGAGACAAAGCCGGCTGCTGGGCGCCGTAACAACTTAGAAAAAGAAATCCTTAACGAGCCGAACCACCTCTTTTCCCCTTTAAATGGGAGCAGTTCCACCCAGTCTGAGAGCCGGGAGCCATGAATGAAAACCTTTTCATTGAGGCAAATCAGAACCGCACACAGAAACCGCTTCTGCAGGGAGCAACAGACAGGTTCTAGCTGGCCCCGCACCTTGTGCTCCCCCCGTCTCCAGGGGCACACGCAGAGCAGAGTCACTGGGGCCGCGTTGTTTCAGAAGCTCATGTCCCCACCAGAGTGTGTGGTGCTGTCTGTGTTTAGATTAGGAGCCACCCAGAATTAGACACCAAAGCTCCAGGATTTGACCCTATCCGCTGCCTGGTTGTAAAGGGAAGTGACAGCTGTCCTGGAAGCTCCGCGGCACTGGACGTTCCTCACCTGGCCTCCCGCGGAGCCAAGGGCACACCTGCCCTGAAACCCCCATGCGTGAGTGTATACAGCATGTGCACACCTGCTGGGGACCTGGGGCCAGGGATGCCTGGTGCAGGGAGAACCCCCAGCATCAGCTTTAAATGTAACCCTTGCCACGTGGAGGGCAGAAACACCTTCCTAGACTCTCTCCCATGCCTCCACCTCCTTCAACCTGTTTCTGACTGTAAGCAGCCGTAAGTCACTCTTGTCTCCACAGATGTCTGGCAGGACCAAGGCACTGGCTGCTCAGTTACATTCCATGGGGTGGCCACGGGTCAGGACCTGGAGCACTTTGCAGGGGTGGGTCCCCTGGCCTCCTGCACCTCCCTCAGGGCCCACTCTGGAGTGGACTCCACAGCCACTGAGAGCACGTGCACAGCTGGGTCCCCGAGTGTCCCTCCTCCTTCACCCACTGCGGGGGGCGCCTTCGCAGACAAAGGGTGTGCAGTAGCGGGGAGGACGAGACTCTGCACCTGCCCACTGCCTCCCACCAGCACCCAGGGGTCCTGAGAGGGGAGCTCCACCGCTGGAGCCACCCTGTAGGGAGGCTGTGCAAGAACCACGCCCCACGTTCTCTCCAGGAAACTTTGCATTTCTCTGAAGCCACTTTCAGCTCCATAAAAGGCTGTCTGGAGTCTCCGGAGGCCTGTCTCCT
This sequence comes from Nomascus leucogenys, assembly GCF_006542625.1. NCBI lineage: Eukaryota > Metazoa > Chordata > Mammalia > Primates > Hylobatidae > Nomascus > Nomascus leucogenys. Next base: position 88,987,016 of record NC_044384.1, on the reverse strand, counting down.
CTGAGGAGCACCAGCCAGAGAATATGCCTCCCTGTCTGCCGCATGCCCCCCACCCCAGACCCATCCAGGCTCGACGACATCCTTGGCATCTTCATCTGCCCACTTTGGGGACTCACTTGGAAACATGTGGGGAGGGGTTCATGTCCCAAGCAGGTGGAGGAGGTGGGGGAGGCCTCATGCCTAAACCAGAAATCATTCTGAATACCGGCTGCGGGCTACCGGTGTCAGAAGGGAGCAATGAGGTAGGCTTGGGGGGCTCTACCCTCTGGGGATGGGAGAAGATGCTACTGCCTCTTTGATGCCCCTGGGCCTTGTGGCCTAGGTCACCCAGAGTGAGCCCCCAAACAGATGTGACGACTGAGGCTTGACCAAAGGTGGGCCACAGCAGAGCTGGGTGGGATGGGGGCATGACCCCCCATGAGGGTAACCAGGCCTCCTGGGCCAGGGAAGGAGGCGGTCACAATGGGGTCAGAGGCAGGGCTGGGGACAGCAGGAGGTGGCACCCTGTGTATGTGTGTGTCTGTCCCCACTGGGTTCTGGGGCCAAGGCCATGTCAGGGAGGAGCCTCTGGGGCCATGCCAGGGGAAGTGAGGACTGGGTGCTTCTGCTGCCCACAGTGGCGGCCCAAGCTGAGACTGCTGTGAAGCGCCCCCCCAGGGCTTAGCTGAGCCTGGCTGGCTGGCAGCACCCCTGGCAGGGCCTCAGGCAGCAGAGCTCCTCTGCTGGACACCCCTGCACTCAGCTGCCCAGAGCACGTGGTGCAGGCAGGCCACAGCTCTCCCCGCCCCTGGAGGCGCCTCTGGCAGGTGGCCCAGCCTGGGAGAGGCCAGGAGGGGGCCCCTGCAGCTCAGGCTCCTTAAGGACACAAGAAGGGCTGGAGGTGGGTGGAGAAAGGAGGCGGCCCTGTGGCCAAGGTAAACCCCTTTCAGCATGGAGTGGCCACAGGCTGCCTGGCCTGAAGGATGAGGCCAGAGCAGCGGGACACAGGCAGGCTGAGCTGTCCACACCAATGCCCAAGGTACTGCATGGTGGCCGTGAGGGAGCAAATCCCCCTCCATCCAGCGCAACAAACAATCCAGGGCCTCTGCTCACCAGAGCTGGAAGAGCGCTTTCCAGCGCAGGAGGGGGCCTGGGGACATCTTCCCAGACAGCACCCAGGTGGAGAGCAAGAAGCCGGCCAGGGTCACCTAAGGAGCCGGCTCTCAAGGGGAGGCCGGGGGCTGCCGGGCCTGCCCTACCTGTGGCACAGAGGGCAACGAAGGTCTGCGCGTGTTTGCGGATGATCTGTTTGTTCTCCTCCGCCTCTGGCATTTTGGAGAGGAAGTGTTCAATGAAATCGTGCGGGGTCATGGCGGCCAGGTTCCACTTGAGCTTGTTCACCAGTAGCAGCTCCATTTGCTGCGAACACAGGGTGAGCGGCCATCAGGGGAGGTGCGGGCCGGCCCGGGAGCGCGGGGAAGCCGGCAGCACGGGGGCGCCGGCAGCACGGGGGCCAGGCCACGCCGCACCTCCGGCTCAGAGCACTGGCCCCTGCGTCTCGTGCGGTCCTGGAGGTTGGAGGGGAGGGCTGGCGAATGCTGGGGGGTCAAGGGAGCTGGGGCAACACGCGATCCCAGATCAAAACAGAAAAGGCGCCCGCCGCGTGAAAAGACTCTGCAAGTGGAAACAAAAAGACCTCCCACCACCTGGAACTGGAGACTCAGCGCCGAGCGCGGCGCTCCTCGTGCAGCCGCTGGAGGGCGCGCGCCGCCCACTTTTCGGCCACACCGCGGGGCGCGAAAGCGGTGGAGTCGCAGGCAAGCGCACACGGGGCGGCGGGACGGGGGCGGCCAGGATCCCGCCCGTTCCCCGGACGGGGCCGCCCTCCCTCAGAGGAGCAGATATGTCAGAGGCGGGCCGGCCGCCACCGCCTGCACCTTCCCCGGCCCCGTGGTCCTGCGTGCGGCTCGCGGGGGACTGGGGGCGGCGGGGTCCCTTGGTTACCAGCAGCTCCTCGGGCCGGATGGAGTTGTCGGTGTAGATGCACAGCTTCTCGGCCGTCAGGGGGATGGTCTCCTTCATCTTAGAGGCCACGAACATGCAAGTGGCCCCCAGCAGCTGCAGGCGGCTCTTTTTCACGGGCTCCAGCGACAGGAAGCGGTCCAGGTAGTTCATGGCCAGCGGGAAGACGTCCTCCTCGCATTTCTGCTCCTCGCAGACCTACGGAGGCACGGGGCCCGTGACCGCCGCCGCCAGGTCGCGCCGCCCCCCCGCACGCCCCCGCCCCCCCCATCGCGCTCGGCAGGGCCGCCAGGTCTGGAGGGCGCCGAGGGGTCGGGGCTGGGGGCGGCAGGAGCTTCCTGTGATGCGCCCCCTCCCCCGCGCGTCCCCAGTACCCACCCTCCCCGAAACTGAAAGGGAAAGTCCCCGCGAGGCTGGCACGGTGGGGGCGGGAGCGGGCACAGCTGGGCGGCGTGCGCGGCGGCGCGGGCTGCCGGCCCCGGGGACCCCGGCCCGCCCTGGAGCTCCGTGGTCCCTCTGACTGGGGGTCGACACCCAACTGGGGTGCGGGGCCGCGGAACGGGCCGCGGGGTTGGGCGCCGCGCCTGCGAGACACAAAGGTGGCGTCCCAGGCCGCCGCGCCGCATTTCCCCAGACGTCATCTTTTCAAAAAATATTTAAAAATATTAAAAAAATAACTAAGTGCTTAAAAAAACCCTGAAAATGACCCTCGGGCGACCCTTTACCCAGGCCGGGGGTCGGGAGTTTGTTACAGGCTCCGGGGGGAGCCCCAGGAATTCAAACTCCGGGGCCCCCCCTTCCCCCTGGGCGCGGGCGGCGTTTCCCTCTCGCAAGGGCACCACGCCGCACTTTCAAAAATTATTTTAAAATACTTGCGGGCCCCTCAGGCGCCCACCCAAGGTCTAAAAATGTGCTCCCAGGCCCCCGGCTCGCTCGGAGAAGGTCCCCCAAGCCGAGATCCCTGCAGACGGGGATCAAGCCCTGGCGTCTTGGGGGCCACGCGACCTTGCAGCTCGCCGTGCTCTCCGGCCCAGGCTGCCCGTTCGGGGCGCCCCGGGACTCGCTGCTTGAACAAAGCCCCCCACTTCCCGAGCGGGGTCTCCCCAAAACTACCCTTGCCGCGTCCCTGCGCCCCTCCCGCGGGCTCCCGGCGGCCGCGCGGCCCCTAGCTGCGGCCCCAGCGCCCGGCGGCCGCTCCCCGCCCCCACCCTGCCCCCAATTATTAATAAACACTTTTGCTTTGCAATAAAAGAGCAAAGATGGCGCATAATACTGGCACGAGCGGCCCTTGCATACGTGTCCATGGATATTAATTTAAAAATCAAATCTATGCCCCCTCCCCCCGGAGTTGGCGGCTCCCGGCCGCAGCGGCCGGGAGAGGAGGCGCAGCCGGGCTGGGGCGCAGGCGGGGGGCACAAGGCGCACCCAGCCTGCCAGCCCGCACCCTCGGGCCCATTGGGGTGCCCCTGGCACTGGCTTCTCCCGAAGGCACCACTCCCCGACCCCCTTCTCCCCTCCCACGAAACGCAACTTCTAGCACCCCCACCCCCACCCCTTCCTCCTTCAGAAAATACCCACAATTTTTATTTTGAAAATACGGATCCCTAGCAACACCACGGCAAACTTCAAAGTTCTAGCAGGAGAGAAGGGAGGGGGGTGAGGAGCAAAGAAACGTGGGTCTGGGCAACAAGTTGCAGGGAAGTCTTAAGAGAGCCGCCCGAAGCCCCGCACCTCCAGCATCCAGGTGGCGACGATCTTCCGCATGGACGGCAGGACCTCCTTCTGCACACATTTGAAGTAGGACACCGAGGGCGCGCAGGTCTCCTCCGCCTTCAGCATGGCCCGCAGCACCCGGTCGTTGAGGAGGTTGGCATCGGGGTACGCGCGGCGGATGGTTTCCACTTCGCAGCACAGGAGCTGGTGTTCCATGGTTGGGGCTCTTCCTGGGCAGCTGGGGAGGGCTGTGGGTCCGGGCTGGGTCCGCGCTCGGCTCTCGCTTCTGCTGCCCCGCGCTCCCTCGCGCTCTTCTGCCCCTCGCCGGAGCGTGCGGACTCTGCTGCTCGCTGCTACTGCGCCGACAGCCCTCTGGAGGCTCCAGGACTTTGCAACTTCAACAAAACTCCCCTGTAGTCCGTGTGACGTTACTGTTGTTAAGCAGAGATCAAAGCCGGGCAGAGAATGGGAGCGGGAGGGGGGCGGGGGCGGGAGCAGGGGGAGGGGGCGCGGGCGCCAAACGCCGGGAGCAGCGAGGGGCAGAGCCCAAAAGCCATCCCTGAGGCGCCGCGCCTGCCCTGCGGCGGAGTTGCCCCTGTAGTCCGGTTTTCATAGAAATGCAAATCAACCCGCTGCAGCCTTTCTCCCCGCCAGGGAAGAGGGGTGCAGGGGGCCCCGTCCGCCTCGAGTGGGTCCCCCGGGATTTAGGGGGTGAGGTGGAGGTGGTTCTGCAGTAGGGGACAACTAGGAAGGCCGGCAGGCCACACGCAGCCTGGGGAGACCACGAGAAGGGGTGACTCTGGGGCGCGACGACACCCCATATCCAAGCCGGCAGAATGGGCGCATTTCCAAGAACGCCACGAGGGCACCCACGGGCGGACAGACGGCCAAAGAATCTCAGCGACTGCATCTTCTTTCATTTTCATTAACACGTGTAAATTTCAAGAACTATTTAGCATGCAGGGACGGGGAGGACCCGGCACACAACCCCTGTGCAAGTTTCATTCCGGCGCACAGGGGCGTCGTTGCAAATGCCCAAGGGGGTAACCCTAAAAGTTAAAGGGATTTCAGCTTAGCATGCGCTCGCTCAAAAAATAAAATAAAATAAACGCCCGAAAATTCCAGCAGCAGCCCAAGATGGTGGCCAGCATTTCCTTCATCTTGTCCTTCTAGCCTGGAGACTCTTCGGGCTGCCTTCCTACCTTGACCAGTCGGTCCTTGCGGGGGTCCCCAACTGCACCCCCTCCCTTCCCGTGCGGACAATTTAACCGGGAGAAACACACCTCTGAATGGAAAGCTGAGAAACAGTGATCTCCGTTCTGACTCATTTTTTTAAATTAAAAAAGAAATTAAATTGCTGGAAATATTAGTCGTCTCTGCCTGGGATAAGACCACCGGAAGGTTCCTAATTGGTTTTGTTGGTGGTGTAGACGTCCCCTCACCTTTAGAATTTGCCCTGGGACTGAATTCGTGAGCGTGAGGGGGCTGGCAGGAGCCGGCATAATTCAGAACAATTATCAATTAAACAAACGAGTGTACTGATCTGATTTTTAGCAAAATCGATAGGTGTTCGTGGTTACATGAGAGGGTCCCCAATATTATCGCAAAGTTAAGCAGATGTAAATTAAAATACATAGTTTTTAAAATTACAGGTTGTCTCTTTGGTGCATTAAAAAATAAAAGGACATTTTACTGTCTTAACTTTTGTTTTTGTTTTTATTTTTACAGTACCTGCCCCAAATTAAGAAAACTGTTCATTTACTTCCTTTTGAATATAGTTTAGTGTCATCAAACCACCGTACCCTCTTAACAGTAAAAGCTCAAAGAAAACGGATAGAAAAAGCCCTCTCCCCTTCGCCAGGGTGCTCACAGCAAGATGCGACCTCCCCCCCACTCCCCACCTTTCAGGGTGAATTCCTCCCGCGCCCCCTCCCCCGCCGGGAATTAGGATTACTAATATTCCGGGTCCTGGGGGGTAATTACCCCCAGATTCCGCATGGGGAGCGATGGGTGGCCCCAGCAGGGAGCACCCACGGTCGTGCCCCCCCCACTCCCCGAGCACCCACAACCGCGTTGGCCCCGGCATAGCCAAGCCTCAGAGCATCAGCCGGAGCACGAGGGCGGCCCAGCTGCTTTTTCATTCATAAAATCCCGACCCGGCGGCCGCCTGGATGATTTATGGGGCCCAGAGCTATCACCCGGCCTCTCCCATCCCGGGGGGCAAGAGGCCCCGAGGCCCGCGTGCGCCCTGGCCCAGCCCCAGGCGCGAAGCGGGCCGAAGTCGGCTAGGGGCAGCAGGGCATAAAGAGGCTCGCCCACTCCGGCAAAACCGGCTCTGGGTCCAGGAGGGAGCTTCACCCCCCCATCCCGGGCGCAAGACAGAGGAAACTGGAATTAGCATGAGCCAATGGGGGCGCGGCGCTGTTACTAGGCGGACCGGGCAGATCTCGACTAGGAACTTCGTTGATTTCCCGGCTCAGGGACGAGCGCAAAATTGCAAGCCCGGTTAGCGAGCGTAAAGAGCCGTCCAGGAACCCGCGGGGGAGACGCTGGAATTTGGGGCCCGGCGGGGAGCGCCAGCTGCCCAGCCCCCACCTGGGGGAACCCTGTTTGGCGGCCCGCGGGTCCCCCGAGGGGGCCAATACCTCTGGGCTTTTGAGGGTCATTGCTTCAAGAAGCGCAGAGAAAGCATTTTGATTTTATTTTTTCCAAAGAGAAAAGCAACTTTAAAAAACTTTTCTGTTGCAGTTTTACTTTACACTGTCTTCTTAAAACCCACCACGAAGCAGGAACTGCGGATTCTGGGCTCATTTAAAGTGCTCTGTTCTTATTTCTTGGTGACCATTTGGAGACAAAAGGGCAAGTGGCCCAGTCGGGAGGGTAACCACGTTGTTTGAAAGAAAATCCAAAATTAACTGAAATCACCTTCACGCTTTCCTCGCCCCCTGGCCCTTGCCCCGGTGACCGCGGCCTGGGCGGATGGTCGGCCAGGAGAAAGCGAATTCCGCTGCAGGCGCGTGTTCGCCACCGTCCCTGGCTGTGGGAACCTTCATTCAGGCGGGGGAAGGGAGAGCGTTCATTCAGGAACCGGCGCGCCGCGACGCAGACCCCGAGACTCAGCGCGGCTGCGCGCCGCGGGCCTGGGGGCTTGGGTTAGGGGCGGGTGGTGCAGGGACCAGTCCCGACCTTTCGCCAGCGACCTCCCGCACCCGCCTTTCCACCAGGGCGGCTGGCGGGCGGGCGCACCCAGGTGGGGTCACCTGCAGCCGCATACCTGGCGGCGACTTGAAAGGACTTGGCTCAGGCTCCGCGAGTTTTCCATTGTTAAGCCCTTAAGTCGCCCGGGAAAACGCTTCCGAAAGCCGGCCCCTGGGCTCCGAAGGCGCTCGAGCTCCCCTTCCCCCCACACTGCTCGCTTTTGGGGTGCGCGTGGCGGCCCACGTACTATGGCAACTCTGCTTCGGTTACGTAGCGCCGATCCCGGGCGCCCCAAAACTGCGAGGTGGGCCGGGGCGAACTCCGGCCCCAGTGCCCACCCGAGACAGCCACACGCTCGGAACATGGACAGCCGCACTCCCCCCCACCCCGCCCATCGCCCCAACCGCAGACGTGCGTTTCCGCTCCAGATCAATTAGTTTCAGCCACACACAGACCACCCTACCACCGCCCCTCCCGCGCCCCAGTAGTCTCTCCGGCGGGCTGCGGGGAAACGAGACCCCTCCCCTAGCTCCGAAGGCTGCGGGCAAGGTGTGCGCTGGAGTTAAAACGCAAACCCAACAGGTAGGGGGGCGGCCCTGGCTCCAACGACGCATCTGGGATCCCGAGGCTGAAGGCGCAACTCTTGAGGGTTAAAGGCGATTCTAATTCCTCGACTCCCGCCCCTCAAAACGCATCGCCTGGTACCCTGAGCAATATGAACCCCCAAATCCACCAGGGATTCCCTGGCCTTCCGGCTGGTCCCAGCCCCTCTCAGACCAAGTGGTGGGGAGTAGGCGCCCAGATCAAGAAGAAAACCACCTCCGACCACAGGAGAGAAAGCGGGCTGGGGGTGACCTCGGAGGTCACGTTCGGCCTTCTCCCCTGCAGTCAGGCCCGGCCGCGGCCCACCCGAGGTTGAGCAGACCCCCGCGTCGGACGGAGACGCAGGGCTTCGCTGCGGGACTCGCGGGGCCTAGGAAACCTGCGGCGGCGGCTCGCAGGAGCCGGTTTTCCGGCGGAGGATCCGCGCTGAGGCCCTCGTGGGCTCCCACGGCATGCCCCACTCCGGAACTTGCCGCGCCCTCCCCCGCCCTTTCCGGAAGACTGCGGGGAGGACCCCGCATCCCCGCGCCTCTCCAGCTCGCTCCTTAATGCCCTTGGAACGCTTGAAAGCGCTTTCATCCCTCGCCTTGGCACTTGGGGGTGGGTGGAAGAACAGCGGGGTCGTTATTACGGGGCGCCTTAGAATTCTGGTTATCGGGACACTCAACAAGCAGGGGAGGGGAGGGAAAGGGAGTTTTTTTCCAGGTGCGGGGAAACGGGTTGCGTACCTAATGCCCCGCGCCCTTCCCCTGGGGTCCCTGGAGACCGTGCCTTAAGGGCTGGGGGCAGGACTCGGATTCGGACCCCTTAGGGAATTCTGGGTTCTCAGCGTCTGAGGGACTGATGGGCCGCGCTCGGTCCCCAAGCCCCTCCTGGGTGTTCACGCGGGGCGCGACTTGCCCAGCGAGTTCTGGGTGGCAGGGCCAGGGCCGGGGTGCGGCTGGGGGAGGTGAAGAGGGGAGGCGAGAGCGCGCGCCGCCGGACCCTGGGCCGTGGCTCAGGAGCCGCGCGAGGCCGCGCCGCGCATTCCGCGCATTCCCGCCGGGCCTCAGTTCCACCGCCACGTGGTTGCCCTGCGTCCGCGTTTACCGTAAGGCTTAGAAAAAGCGCGCATTATGGTTCCCGAGCGCATGCGGACCTCCCAGGACGACGCTGAACTCGAGCGCCCGTCCAGCTGTGGTGTCGAACATACTCCTTCCCTGCGGGTAGGTAGGGGCTGCTTTTTTACGTAATAAGGCGTGTTGTACTGCTGGAGCGATAGCATGTTCATCTGTAAAGACGGGCAAGAAGGAGTGTGCTCGGCCCTACTAGAATCTGTAATAGGGCGACTGTCCGGCTGAAGAAAGTGACAGAACCGGGGCCGTGACCATTCCACCTTCTCAGCGGTGGTAAAGAACCAAATAGCAGCTGCAGCCTTCCGATGGCGTCCAGTGCACTGTGGCTGGAAAGCTCGGAGCAAGAAGATGCTTAACAAATAGGAAAACGTCCAGAAACTGCCTATAGCTACCTTTTCTTTTCTTTTCTTTTTTTTTTTTTTCCTGAGAGTCACTTTAAGATAAAGATTCTAGTGCATCCCTGGACCCTGAGGCCGACCTTAACCAACAGGATGCCTGCCTGGGCTCATGAGGTTCAGGGCATGATTGGGGCCCCCTGAGACCCAGGCTAGGTTGTGTTGCCTCCCCAGGCTTGGATAAGTCAGAGGGATCCTTAGGCGCCTCCCGGACCATCTTGCTGAATCCTGGCTTAGAGAGCTGTCCCTGCTATCCTATGGGAGAGAGACAGGGTATGTGCCCTAGGGTGGAGGGGGCTTGCATTGGTCCCCATGCTTCTAGACACACCTCTAGCCCTGAGCAGCACCAGTTCACCCAGTCTAAGGGAAGCATGGCCATTTGCTTTGAGGTCCATCTCCTGTAGGGTTTGGAGAAAAAGCCTTCACTCACCACCCATCCTCATCTTCTCACTTCTGTGAGGTGTTTCCTCCAGCTAACTTATAGTTTCACACACTTACTCTCAGGGAAATGCATTTAATGGTAAGGAAACTGAGGCACAGAGAAACCAGGTGCCTTGTTCCGGTTCATGACATTGGCAAGAGTGATGGTCTGCAGCCATGTCATGGACGCTGTCAGAATAAATCCAGCTTGCTTAGAAGCTGATAAAGATAAAAATCTACTTTTTCAAGAATTCATGCAAAGCCAAACCACTTTTTTTTTTTTTTTTTCTCAAAATTTCAGGCAGGTGGCAGCCACATTTACGAAACTGAACAAGAATGCCACATACAGACCTACATCTGCCACTAGTTGTGTGGCCTTGGACAAATCTCTGTCCCCATCTGTAAAATGGGCTATGATCGTTTTCTTCGCAAGGCCACGGTGAGGAGTAATTAAGGTAATATGTGGAAACATTTAGCACAGGGCCTGGCAAGTGTCAAGGCCTGCTCGATTTATTCATTCATGTATTTGTTCTTATGCAGGATGAAGGCCATGTGTCACATACAGTATGTGGAATTAATTACACATTTCAGTTTATATTCAGAAAGAGGATTTTACAAATGACTTTATAATCTGTCAGCTTGCTTCTCTATGCTGACTTCTCCTGAGCTGTTTGTGGACGTGAGATTTAAATCATGGAACAAACTTTTACATGAAAAAAAAATTAACCGCATTAATCCTTCCTTCTTTCTTCTCCCCTAACTCTTCTTTCTCTTACTCTGCAAAAGGAGTAGAAATGTTAATTTTAAAAAGAAGCACTTTAATTAAGGGCACAAGTGTCAATGCCAGGATGAGAGGCAGAGCCATAGGGAGGGTTTCTGCTGGCCCAAAAGGGTCAGTAGCCCAGGGCTCTGCCCTGTCTCTGGATGGACTGGCTGGGTTCCTGGCACCCATTGCGTAATAGGAGCCATTCTGCTCAAGCTGGAGGGGGCAGTCACAAGGGACGCTGGCCAAAGGTGTGGGTCAGTGAGTGCCACTGCTGGAAACAAAAAGACACGACTGTCAAGAAGCTGCCAAGGCAATGTGAGCTCAGGGCCTTGACACGGCCTGCCAGGCCAGCCTCTGCTCTTAGTATCTTGCTATAGGGAAGGGAGAGAGGGCTCCTGGGACCTCCAGCCTGGAAAGCATTCCCTGGGCCCCCCAGGCTCTGAGCATTGGTTCTCTGCTGGCCCTCTGGGCTGCGGGTTGGTATACTTCCAGGCAAAGGCAAAGGAAGCCTGAGGCTTTCCCTTAGCTGCCTTGTCCTGGGCAAATACATTGTTTACTCCATCCCTTTTGAGTTATTGAAAAAAAAATCTCTGAAATCCCTTTTGTAGCATCCCAAGAGGGGAATTACAGCTGCAAGAAGGGAGCCACTGAAGGTTATTGAGGGCCAGGGGCATGAGGGCTGGAGGGGCCATGGTGGTAAGGCCAGAGCAGCTTTCTGGGAAGGTGAACCTGGGCTTCTCCAAAGGGAGACAGATCCTGGCGCTCCCTTGCCCCCTCAGGCCTCTGCCCTTTGGTTGCCATCTGACGAAGCCGAGCTTGGAATCCACCCACCCATGAATTCCCATGCAAGCTCCAAGGTGCTAGACAGAGGCTGTTTGGAAAGAAGAGATGAGAGATAAGGACAGTAACTGGGGATATGCAATATAGGGGAGTCGCAGGAGGAGGCAGCGAGTCACACTTCCAGGAGTGGGGGGTGGGCAGGGGAGAAACAGGGAGGAGATGGGAAAGTTAGGAGCCTCCACAGGGAAGCAGCCCTTCTCCCTAGACCCTGGCTGCTCCCTAGACCCCGGCTATTCTCTGGGCAAAGATACCGGTGAGTCCTGCTGGTGGTGATGGCGTGGCCCCCCGAGACACTTACTGTGCTCTCCACCTGCCCCGCATTTTCACAGAGGGCATCTAATTCAATCTTCATGGCAGCTCCAAGGAGAGGCCCTTTATCCCCATTTTACAGATGAGGAAACCGAAGCCCACCACATCATTCAGCTGTGGTAGAGCTGAGATGCCTTCTCACTCTGACTCCAAAATGCAAGGAGAAAAACGGTAAACTCCAAAGCACCTAGAAATGGCAGGGTTCACCTTTTTATTTTTATTTTTTAAAACAACTTTATTGAAAAATAATTTACATACCATAAAGTTCACCCATTTGGAGTATATAGTTCGATGGATTTTGTTATATTGGACAGCCACCATCACCATCTGAGAACATTTTCATCATCCGCCAAAGAAACCCTGTACCCATTTGTAGTTATTCACCCTTTTCTTCACCCTTTTCCCCAGCCCCTGGCAACCACTAACCTGCTTTCTCTGTGGATCTGCCTTTTCTGGACATTTCCAACAGATGGAATCGTATGCTCTGTGGCCTCTTGCATCTGGCTTTTTCCACTTAGCATCACCTTTTCAAGGCCCACATGTGGCATGTGTCCATGGTTCATTCATTCCTCTTTATGGTTGAAGACTATCAATTGTGTTGATAGACCACATTTTGTTTATCCATTCATCAGTCGATGGGCCTTAGGATGGTTTCTACCTTTGGTTACTGTGGACAATGCTGCCAATGAACACAGAGGTACAAGTTTATGTGTGGATGCTGTTTTCATTTCTCTTTCACAAGGCTCATCATTTTTTCCCCCTAGACACAGGGTCTTGCTCTGTTGCCCAGGCTGGAGTGCAGTGGCACGATCATACCTTGCTGTAGCCTTGACCTCCTGGTCTCAAGCAATCCTCCTGCTTTCGCCTCCCAAGTAGCTGGGACTACAGGCACTTGTCACCTCACCCAGCTAATTTTTTAATTTTTGTAGACATGGGGTCTCACTATGTTGCCCAGGCTGGTCTCAAACTCCTGGGCTCAAGTAATCCTCTGGCCTTGGCCTCCCAAAGTGCTGGGATTACAGGCATGAGCTACCGTACCTGGCCTTAATTATTCTTCTTCTTATTATTAACCTATTTCCCCTTTGAGGAATAAAGTTTCTGTACTTTAAAAAAAATAGAATTTTTCCACTTTTTGGCTATTATGAATAACACTGCTAAGATTTTATTTAAAATTTATTTTTGAAATAAACTTGACAGCATGATGTTATAAGATACATATACATAGTAAAATGGTTACCATAGTGAATCAGTTTAACATACCTGTCATCTCACAGTTACTTTTTTTTGTGAAATGACATTCTATCCGGCTCCACTGGTCTCTTTTTCAGCCCTTACCCCAGAAGCATCATGGAAGCTGTACACTATGAATTCTTGATATCTGGCGGGCTAAATCCTCCAACCCACTTCTCTTTTATGATTGTCCTGGCTACTCCTGGCCCTTAGGGCTCCATAAACATTTCAGAATCAACTTACACGTGTGCACACACATGATGCTGGAATTCTGATTGGGATTGTATTGGATCTATAGATCAATTTTGAGGGAATTGACACTTTTACTAACAGAGTTATTCAATTCATGGACATGATATAGACCTCTGTTTATTTAGATTGTCCTTAATTTCATTGCAGGTGTGTGTGTGTGTGTGTGTGTGAGTGTGTGTGTGTGTGTTGGGTGTTGCGCATCTTTTATTAGATTTCTTCCTAAGTACTTGATATTTTGATGTCATTATAAATAGTATTATTTATACATTTCATCTTTTTTGATCAAGATTTTGAATTGGGAGCTGGTGGTGGGGAGAATCAGAAAAGGTAGGAAATGTCTTCTAGTGTAGAACTGGGTGAGGCATCCAGGTTTATGAGCAGCGGTATCTGTGGTGCCCATCATAGAGCCATGGGCTCTGGTGACAAGGTGTGGACCGCTGCAGTTTTACTGGAGGGTCTGGTGTTGGGGTGGTGAGGGGTGGCCCTGGCTTCTCATCAGAGAAGATCTGCAGCATGCTTCCATTGTGATTCATGCTGTCTTGCCTCCCTTGTTCTGCCTATCTTCTGCATCTGATTTTCCTTTTCTGCTGAAATCTGCCAGCATTGGTTTCTGTTGCTTGGAACCAAAAACTAGGATGAGGAGGACACCAAGATTGATCACTTTTGCAAGTTGCATAGAGACCTGTTACATCATTGACAATTATTGTATTTGCAAGAGATACCCCAGAAACAATCTCATGTTCAAGAAGAAGGGAATGGTAAATTAGGGTGTGTTCACTGGATGGAAGAACATTAAATGAAAAAAGCAAGATACAAAAGATAAAACCAGCATCAATTCAGCAAAATAAATACATAGCTGGTTTGAAGGACATTTAGCAAAAGAATAGGAGCTGAGACTTGGGATGATCGGAGTGATTTTTCCCTTTTTTTGTTGTTGTTGTTGTTGTTGTTGAGACAGAGGCTCGCTCTGTTGCCCAGGCTGGAGTGCAGTGGCGCAGTCTCAGCTCACTGCAAACTCCACCTCCTGGGTTCAAACGATTCTCCTGCCTCAGCCTCCCGAGTAGCTGGGATTACAGGCACGCGCTACCATGCCCAGCTATTTTTCTTTCTTTCTTTTTTTTTTTTTTTGTATTTTTAGTAGAGACGGGTTTCACCATGTTGGCCAGGCTGGTCTTGAACTCCTGACCTCAGGTGATCCACCCGCCTCGGCCTCCCAAAGTGCTGGGATTACAGGCATGAACCACCATACCCGGCCAATTTTTTCCTTTTCTATACTCTGTTATGTACTTTCACATACTGTATTCTATTATGAACAAATACTACCTTTATAGTAGAGAAAAGAATCCAACCAGAAACAACTTCAAAAGACACCCAGGTATTTTCCAGGCCCCAGGCTCCCTGGCTTTCCTGGGAACACCTGAGCCAAATCCCTTGTGGTTTATTGGGCAGTAGCTACATGGGATTCTCTCTGTCATGGAGGGAGGAGCCCCTTGCGCAGCCCCCAGTTACCAGGCTCAGGAGGATCCTAAATTCCCCATGACCTCCTTTCCAGCAGGCAGTGGAATGGGAGGCTGGGTTTCAGGTAGAGTTTAATTGGTCTGGTCCCAGGGCAGATGCTGCATGTAAATACAAAGGCAGGCCTTCGTGTCACTGGATGATGACAACTTAGGAACACAGGAGGCCTGGATTCTGCCTCCTAAGATGCAGGGCATGGGCCGAAAGCAGGAGGAAATGGAAAGAGAAATGATAGTTATAGCATTAACGTACAATGCTTTTGGCACAGGGCTGGTGGGGTGGCTGCTGAGTAAGAAGCAGTAAGGCAACTGTGTTTTCCTTAGCATGAACTTTGACCACGCTACCTCTAAGAATTCATGAGGTCCTTGGGAGACACGTGTGTGTCTGATACAGCAGCAGCCTGCTGTCTAATAGGGCAAATCAGGACACTTTGAAGGCTGCTAGACCGCCAGAGTCTCCCTCAATTCCTCCCAGGAGCATTGTATACACAGATGCGAAAAGGTAGTGCTGTGGGATAGGGTTCTGGGTTGGCAGGCATTGCTCAGTGCCCTTTGATATCTTTGATACTCTCCTTCTTCCATAGCAATAGAGTTTTTAACTGGGAACCTACTACTCAGCTAAAGACTCAATTTCCCAGCATCCCTTGCAGCAGGGGATGGCCATGTGACTAAGTCCTAGCCAATTGGCTGTGAGAGCAACTGCTGATTGAAACTCCTGGGTTGGGGCATTAAAAGGCAGGGGCATGCCATCCCCTTCTCCTTTTCCTCTTCCTGATGAGGCGCAAACATGGCAGTGACTTTTCCTGAATGATGTGGATGAGGAATGTCACATTGATGAGGGCCCTTTACTCAATTATAGAGTAGTGCCAGCATATCAAGTTTTGTACATGAGAGGAAAAAATACATTATACCTTATTTCAGCCACTTTGTATTTGTGATATTGGCAGTGGGAGTGGTTTCCTTAAAGACAGGCAGAGATTGGAAGGGCAAGAGGCTTGAAGGGGGCAGTGCTCTAGATGAGAGGAAGAGACTTGGAATTGCCCACACTGGGTCTTAGGGCATAGGGACAGGGATGAGGGGGCCCTGTGCAGGGCTGAACTTCCTGTGGTGCTTCCCAGGAATGATGGGCAGTGACTCAAATTGTGGAACTTAACCTGTTCCCTTCCACATTATGATTCCCTTAGGTCCCCTAGCCCTCAGTGAGGCCTGTCCTCTGCCATGAAGAATAAGAAGCAACGACAGTGATGCCACAGATACACAGTCAATGGCAAAGTAGGAGTGGCCCTTAGTGGGGTCAGGATTTGTAGGGAGGAGCAGGAAGTCTGAGAGCAGAGCTGCCAGGGGAGAAATCAGCTTTGCTGGAAAGGGAAGGAAGTTGGAGAGGAGAATGGGTCATGGGGGGGCGGGGGGCTTATTTTCTTTTCAATGGGAGAAATAGCAGCAGACTTGTTTGTTGATGGGAACATTCCAGGAGAAAGGGAAAATGATGCAGGGGAGAGGCAAACATTGCAAAGTCCTTCAGGAGGCTGTGGGGCGGGGCCCGGTGCACAGGCAGAGAGCTGGCTCTGCCTGGAACATGAATGGTTTGTCTGCATTCATGGAAGAGACAGGAGAGTCAGTGGTCATAAATGCAGGGATGGGGGGCTTCTGGGGGTGTGGGGTACGTGAGGACAAAGTACCCAGACAAGGAGAAAAGTCCCAGTTCTGGGGGATGAAGCGGGACCCAGCCTGAGCCACAGCAGTGGCAAGGGACAAAGGAGGTCCAACGAGGGCTAATGACGAAAGAGCAGACAGAAAAGCTGGAGAGTTTTTATTTTACACTTTTTTGCATTTTTCAGTGCTGATCATGAAATTTTTGTGTTTTTCAATGCTGATCATGAATTTTTTTTTAATAGCAAAAGAGAACTATAAAATAAGCTCTGATTTTAAAAGTTGTGGCAGATGGTCTCTAGAATGGCACTCAATAGTCCTGTCTCCTGACACTTGTGCCCTTGTGCAATCCCCTGCTCCTTGAGTGTGGATGAGGCCTGTGACTTCCAAGGCAACATGATGAGACATCCCTTCCGAGACCGGGTTCTGAAAAGGCTGTGCTGTCTGCCTTGCTGGAGGTCTTGGAGCCCTTGCTCTTGGAGAAGCCAGCTGCTATGTTGTGAGTTGTCTTCTGGGGGGTCCACATGGCCAGGAACTGCAGTCTCCAACCCACAGCCAGCGAGGCCTTGCAGGCTGCTGACAGCCACAGGTGTGAGCCTGAGAGTCCACCCTTGAGATGGCTCCAACCCCCCAAGAGCCCTTTATTGCAGCTTGTGAGAGACCTTGAGCCAGGGGACCAAGCTAAGCCCCACGCCGATTCCTGACCCACATCACCTAGGTAATAACAAATGGGCATTGTTCTTTTTTTTTTTTCTTTGAGACGGAGTCTCACTCTTTCGCCCAGGCCGGAGTGTGCAGTGGCGCAATCGGGCATTGTTTTAAACAACATTTTGGAGCAGCTTGTTACACAGCAGTGAATAACTAATACAAAAGGAGAGGCACGTTTCCAGCTCCTGATTCAGTCCTTTCATTTCTAAGCAAGCATACAGGCCTGTCCTCCTCCTTGCCTCCCGGGTCTGCTGATGGATTACAGCCCAGCCAAGCAAGGCTGTGCAGTGATGACGTGTGTGGTTCTGGGGCCAGACCCCCGGCTTCCAGTCTCAGCTCTGCTGCTTGCTGGCTGCATGGTCTTAGTTGAGTTGCTTTCTCCATGTGCCTTGTTTTACTTCCCTGTAAAATGGGGCGATAACAATGGGGGACTTAACAAGTCAATTCCTGTAAAGTGCCCCGACCCAGGGCCTGCACACAGCTGGTGCTGAAGAAGGTGTCAGCTGCTGTTAACGCTCATCACACAGCTTGACATCGGGCCTGTGAAGCTTGCTGTATGTCACCACTCCCTTTGCCCACCCGCCTGGCAGGCTGCACCCAAGGACTTGTCTCATGATGCTACTCTGCACTCAGGTACCCTCAGTGGCTCCCCAGGGGCCCTGAAGGTGTTCTAAAATCACTACCTGGCGTTCCAAGACCCTCTTCACCCAAGTCAACTTTTCCCCACCCCCGGGGGCCTATCACACCTCTTTTCCAGCCCATGGGACTCAGCTGTTCTTATAGTGGTGCCCCTGCCCCCAAGTGCACAGCACCTGAACCTTCAACACAAGACCCCACCACGGTCCCACCTTGCCACATTGCAGCCAGCTGCGCACAGCTGCCACCCACGGCTGCCCACATGTCTCAGGCACCATATGTGTTGCTCTACAGAACAGTGACTTCCTCTAGAGTCAGTGACCACCCATTCCCTCCCACTGCAATCCTGGGCTCTCTAGGAGCTCAGGAGAGGGAGGGATCCCACGTGGCTTCTCCTTGGAGAAGGTGGACTGGCTTGAGATTTGAAGCAGGCATGGAGTGCCAGGAGGTAGGGGGTCTGTCTGCAAAGGCAGCTCGTGACAAGTCATGAAAACACCGAGATCATGTACTTCCAGCTTCTCATGCTAAGATGCCCAACTGGAGCACCACGGCTGGATGGAGCCGGACTCCCAGGGAGCCTCAGCCCAGGCGGAGGCTCAGCAGGCAGCTCTCTGCTGCTTTCTGTATTTAGTCGTCGTTGTTTTCGCTGTTGTGGGCTTTTTTGTGTGTTTTGTTTTTTGTTTTGCCATAGAACCTTGACTGGCAATACACAAACCTCCTCAAAAGAACATGAAAAGGAAAATTAGAGGGAGACTGCTGAGGTACTTTGCACAATTGGAAAAATCAGCGTTCTCCCTGTTGCAGAGTTCACCGGCACATCCTCTCAACTCTGATTAAGGGGCCTTGGTGTGTGTGGGGGCGTTCGGCAAGAGGCCTCTGATTGGGAGACAATTTTGTGGCTTCAGCCTGTAATTTGGGTGCAAGGGATCAGGCACAGTTAATGTGATAACCTTGCAAACCTCTGCTTGTGACCGAAGGGCATGGTCACCACGAGCCATCATTAAAGGCATGCTGCAAACACTCCTGAGGCTGGGAAGGGCCAGGAAGGTGGCGCTCTGGAAGGCAGCTGGGAAGAGCCCTTTTATGGCTGGCATTGGGAGTTTGGAGATAAAAGTCACTGGTCATGTTTATCATCTAGTTCTTTTTTTTTTTCTGAGATGGAGTCTTGCTTTGTCACCCAGGCTGGAGTGCAATGGCGTGATCTTGGCTCACTGCAACCTCCGCCTCCTGGGTTCAAGTGATTCTTCTGCTTCAGCCTCCCAAGTAGCTGAGATTATAGGCGCCCGCCACCGCACCCAGCTAATTTTTGTGTTTTTAGTAGAGACAGGGTTTCACCAGGTTGGCCAGGCTGGTCTCGAACTCCTGACCTCAGGTGATCCACCTGCCTTGGCCTCCCAAAGTGCTGGGATTACAGGCATGAGCCACCGCGCCCGGCTATCTTCTAGTTCTAAATGCACCCTGCTATTGAGTTTCATATTTGCTAGATAGCAGTGTTTGATATTATCCATGCCCTGGACCAGGGGTGTCTCATTCTTTGGCTTCCCTGGGCCTCTTTGGAAGAAGAATTGTCTTGGGTCACATATAAAATGCACTAACATTAACATAGCTGATGGGCTAAAAAAATCCCCAAAACATCTCATAATGTTTGAAGAAAGTTTACGAATTTGTGTTGGGTCACATTCAAAGCCGTCCTGGGCCGCATGAGGCCTGTGGGCCGTGGGTTGGACAGGCTTGCCCTAGACTATAAACGTTTTGAGGCAGGAGGGAAACCACGTGTGTCCTGGGGTACTGTCCACTGTAGGAGCTTTGCACAGATGTGTTGGAGCAAGGAATGAAGGAATGAATGGACAGAAGTGTTTAAAAACCTGTTTGGGCTTGAAGAGTGATGGCCATTCCAGGTAGAGTGATGGCCCCAAGAAACCTTCCTGAGTACCAGGGTCATTTGAATGTTACCAGGAACACATGGGTTCTTTTTGGCTAATGACTGCTTTTGTGCATTTTTCTGGATTCCTAAATCATAGAGATCAGAAGGCTACTGAGAAGACAAACTCTGTGTGTGTGTGTGTGTGTGTGTGTGTGTGTGTGTGTGTGTGTGGTGGAGAGAGATGTGGAAAACCAGGAGGGGTGGGGTGGAAGCAGGATAGGGTGAGGGAGGGAGGGAGGGATGGAGTAGTGGGGTGGGGTAGGGGAGGGATAAATAATATCCACAGCCGAGGCTTCCTACCCTCTCTCTGCTCCTACAGGGTACCTCTGGGCTCGCATTCAGCACAGTGTCTTTGCGAGCATATGCTACACATTGGTGTCCGTGGAGTCTTTGAGGCTCTGATTTTGTACTGGTGCTTCTTTGGTTCAACTCCTCCCAACCCGTTGTGACCAATATGGGCTGAATTCCTGCTGCCGCTCCATTTGGCTGGGAGAAGACTGGAAACTTTCAAACAGAAATGCGTCCTAGGAAATTGAAGGCAACCAAACCAACAGAATATAAGAATGAATAAGACATGAATGAGTTTATACAGTGCAAATTCCTTGTCCTAACTTTAAGATCAAATCAGGGGTCAGTTAGTTGAGCTGATACCATTGATGGGGAACCAGGCTCCAGCTTCTTCCTCTTTCTAAAGGTTAGCAAAGATACACAAACATCTAGCACTAAATATACTTTCCGGTTTGACCTCGGCAGGGCATGTGATTCTTGATAGCATCTCTGGGCTAGATGATAATGGAGTTCGGTGGGTTTTCCCAATTAAACAGGGACCATTGAGCAGTGGCAGCCAAGGAAATGGGTCTCTAGTGACAAGCCACGGGGATCTCTGTTACTGTTCAACTCTCTGCTCAGTGACTTAAGTAAGAAGTCTACAAAGCCTGCTTATCTAACTGGCAAACAAGAGAGAACTTACACTCAAAAGACTGTTACTAAATGCAGATGAATTGGATAAACTTTCCTCGGCTGGCAAAAATCCAGGTTGTTTCAGAGATTTTACTTATACCAATAATATCTTAATACAAAATACCTTTCTTGGCTAGACGTGGTGGCTCACGCCTATAATCCCAGCACTTTGGGAGACCAAGGTGGGCGGATCACGAGGTCAGGAGATGGAGACCATCCTGGCCAACATGGTGAAACTCCGTCTCTACTAAAATACAAAAAAAAAAAAATTAGCCTGGCGTAGTGGCACACGCCTGTAATCCCAGCTACTCGGGAGGCTGAGGCAGGGAATCGCTTGAACCCGAGTGGCAGAGGTTGCAGTGAGCCGAGATCAAGTCACTGCACTCCAGCCTGGCGACAGAGCGAGACTCAGTCTCAAAAACAAACAAACAAAACCCCAAATACTTTTCTTATTCTCAGTCTGATTGCCAGCAGCCTAATGCTCTGTGAGCTGTTAATAAAGTTACCATGACAAAGGTTCTGGGGTCAAATTAATTGAGTAAATAGTACATAGTTTTGGAGATCCATCATGCACATTAGCAGGTAAAAGGCACTGACACGTCCTGAAATATAGAAACATCCGTGTTTGCAATCACAATACTCTTTCTATATAATATCTATCAACATCCTTTGGAAGTATTCCAGAAATACTACTTGGAAGATGCTGCCCAGAACATATTTTCCAAAGTGATACAAAAGGGTATAAATAGTTTGTCTTTTTTTTTCCTGAAGAGCCAAGAAGGGCTGTCACAATATTCTCCAGAAGCAAAACCAAATTATAGCGGGCACCTCAAACAATGTGGAAACCTGTCACCCTTTAGTCCTCACAACACAGGTTTTGCTTCCTTCAGCTGGTTCACAGGTGTCTAGTGATTTTCATATTGTTTTGAGTTGTATTTTCTTGAATTGCGAGTGACGCTCTGCATTTTTTTCATGGGACGCTTTGTTGTCCGAATTTCCTGGTGTAAAACTTGTATTTTTTTCTTCTCTGATCACTCATTAACTTGAAACTGGATCTTGAGCTTGTATATTTCATAGCAATACTTCATATATCTAGACAGTTACTTTTTACTTACATTTATTACACATTTTCCAATGCTGTTGTTCTATTTGTGTTTTATTGTGCTTATGATTCTGTAAGGAGTTCACAACTTTTCTTTCTTTCTTTTTTTTTTTTTTTGAGACAGAGTCTTGCTCTGTCACCCCCCAGGCTGGAGTGCAGTGGCCCGATCTCGGCTCACTGCAACCTCCGCCTCCTGGTTTCAAGCAATTTTCCTGCTTCAGCCTTCAGAGTAGCTTGGATTACAGGTACCTGCCACCATGCCCAGCTAATTTTTGTATTTTGAGTAGAGATGGGGTTTCACCATGTCGGGCAGGCTGGTCTTGAACTCCTGACCTCAAGTGATTGGCCCGCCTCAGCCTCCTAAAATGTTGGGATTACAGGCGTGAGCCACCATGCCCAGCCCTAGGAGTTCAGAACTTTTTAAAGATGCTCAACAGACCCCCATCTTGTCTCTAATGAGATGTTTTCATTTCTTTAGTCAGAATTTGTTTCCTTTACACAGATGGGCAAAAAATGTGATTTTATTTTCTTCTAGCTTGTTAAAATACATAAAAAAAAATAAAAAGAATGTTTTCTCATCACACAAATAATACATGTTTATTATAGAAAAAATAAAAATAATTAAAAATAAGGGGTCCAGGTGTGGTGGTTCACGCCTGTAATCCCAGCACTTTGGGAGGCTGAGACAGGCAGATCACCTGAAGGCAGGAGTTTGAGACCAGCCTGGCCAACATGGTGAAACCCTGTCTTTACTAAAATTACAAAAAATAGCCAGGCATGGTGGCGGGCGCCTGTAGTCCCAGTTACTCAGGAGGCTGAGGCAGAGAATTGCTGGAGCCTGGAAGGCAGAGGTTGCAGTGAGCCAAGATCACGCCATTGCATTCCAGCCTGGGCGACAAGAGTGAGACTCTGTCTCAAAAACGAATAAATAAATAAATAAATAAATAAATGGAAAAATCACCTGAAATCTCACTACTCAGACAGCATTAGTAATATTTTTTGTACATCTTTTCAGACTTCTCTCAATGTTTAAATATAACCAATTAAATTTTTCCCCAGGATGAGTAAATTCTGGATCTCTCTTGTACCACGTGGTGACTAGAGTTACTAATAATGTGTCACATACTTGACAATTGCTAAGAGAGATCTTAAATGTTCTCACCGCAAAAGACAAAATGGTAACTCTGTCAGGGGATGGATATGTTAATTAGCTTCATGTCAATAATACCTCAATAAAGCTAGAACAATTTTAAGTAAAAACGTAAAATAATATAGTGGGCCGGGTGCTGTGGCTCACATCTGTAATCCCAGCACTTTGGGAGGCCGAGGTGGGAGGATCGCTTGAGCCCAGGAGTTTGAGACCAGCCCAGGCAACATGGTGAGACCTCATCTCTACAAAAAGTCAAAAAATTAGCCAGGCATGGTGGTGCGTGCCTGTGGTCCCAGCCACTCGGGAGGCTGAGAGTAGGAGGATCACTTGAGTGTTGGAGGTGAGCCATGATCACACCACCGCACTCCTGCCTGAGCAACAGAGTGGGACTGTGTCTCAAAACCTAAATAAGTAAGTGAATAAATAAAAAGAGGAATTTGGAGATTTCTCAATCAATTCATTACATTCCTAAAAGTAACAGTAAAAAATATTTTGGCCTTTACTAAATGGTGTGTAGGAAAAATGGCTCTCTGGAAATAAAAGCCCTGATTGGTGCATTTGTTGACTGCTTGGTAGAAATACCCACACTATGGCCTCCTTCCTTCCTTCCTTCCTTCCTTCCTTCCTTCCTTCCTTCCTTCCTTCCTTCCTTTTTTATGGAGTCTCACTCTGTTGCCAGGCTGGAGTGCAGTGGCACAATCTGGGCTCACTGCAATTTTCACTTCCCGGGTTCAAGGGATTCTCCTGCCTCATTCTCCCAAGTAGCTGGGACTACAGGTGCACGCCACCACGCCCAGCTAATCTTTGTACCTTAGTAGAGACAGGGTTTCACCATGTTGGCCAGGATGGTCTCCATCTCTTGACCTCGTGATCTGCCCGCCTCGGCCTCCCAAAGTGCTGGGATTGCAGGCATGAGCCACTGTGCCCGGCCACTGTGGCCACTTTCAAGCTATACATGACTTAACAAATGGCTGGCAAATTTTCTGAATATTTTGGAGTTGTCTCTTGCCAGCTGGCAGGGATAAATTTTTCCTCTTTATTATGCTGCTTCTTCCTAACAGGAGTGGGAAAAATTATGTTTTTTATTTATCTTCCTTTATTTCTCCTATTAGGATCTCACAATGCCCTTTGGGTAAGCGTCTTATGTCCCCAATTAAATGGATATACAATTATTTGATTTTTAAATTGCTCTTGAATTCTCTTTTATTTTACATGCATTTTCTAGTTGCATTATATTCATATAAGATGCACTTGATTAAATGTCTTCTTATGTATCTCCTGGAAGTAATTTACTGGTACTTTTGGTTGCTTTCCTAGGTTAATAATCATGGCTAAAAGACAATTCAGATTTTAATGTCTTCTATTCTTGTATTTACGTGTTATTTCTTTTTCTTATTGGATAGCTTTTGCCACTGTTTCTAGTTTTAATTTAGTTTTATATTAAAATACGAGTGGTAACCAGACAAACGAGAGCATGTCCAGATTTTTAGTGCTAGTGACTTTCTATTCCTTAGGCAATAATTGACCTTTTTCTTGGTTTTAAAGAGATAGGGTCTTGCTATGCTGCCCAGGCTGGACTGCAGTAGCTGTCTACATGCATGATCATAGCTCACTGTGCAGCCTTGAATTCCTGAGCTTAGTTCGTCTCCCTGCCTCAGCCTTCTGAGTAGCTGGGACTACAGGCACACACCACTGTGCCTGGTGGCTTTTGATTTTAAATCCATAATCTTGGCCAGGTGCAGTGGCTCACGCCTGTAATCCCAGCATTTTAGGAGGCCGAGGAGGGAGGATTGCTTAAGCCCAGGAGTTTAAGAACAGCTTGGGCAACATGGCAAAACCCTGTCTCTACAAAAAATGCAAACACTTAGCCGGCTGCGGTGGAGTGCACCTGTAGTCCCAGCTACTCGTGAGACTTGAGGTGGGAGGATCACCTGAGCCTGGGGAGGTCGAGGCTGCAGTGAGCCAAGATTGTGCCACTGCACTCCAGCCTGAGTGACAGAGCAAGACCCTGTCTCAAAAAATAAAAAATAAAATTCCATAATCTTTATCATATTTAGAATAAAGCCTGTCATACAAATTTCTCGTGACTTTTTTTCAAATGCCTCATTGATATTTATTGAAACAATTAAATGGACCTTACTATTTCTCGTGCTAATATGATAAATCATGTAAATCATTTTCCTGCTTTAATGCCACCAATACAGTCTTGGGATAAACTCTTCTTGGTTGCTATAGATCCTTTTTTTTTTTTTTTTTTTTGAGACGGAGTCTCGCTCTGTCGCCCAGGCTGGAGTGCAGTGGCGTGATCTCGGCTCACTGCAAGCTCCGCCTCCCAGGTTCACGCCATTCTCCTGCCTCAGCCTCTCCGAGTAGCTGAGACTATAGGCGCCCGCCACCACGCCCGGCTAATTTTTTTTGTATTTTTAGTAGAGACGGGGTTTCACCATGGTCTCGATCTCCTGACCTCATGATCCGCCTGCCTCGGCCTCCCAAAGTGCTGGGATTACAAGCGTGAGCCACCACGTGATCCTTTTTTTTTTTTTAACTGGCAAGAGTCTCTGCTTGTATTTGGAATTTTAAGATAAACCTTTTATTCTGAAATAATTTTTATTTTTTTGAGACAGAATCTCGCACGTCACCCAGGGCCCAGGCTAGGGTGCAATGGTGTGATCTCAGCTCACTGCAACCTCTACCTCCCAGGTTCAAGAGAGTCTCCTGCCTCAGCCTCCCAACTAACTGGGATTACAGGCATGCGCCACTGCACCCAGCTAATTTTTGTATTTTTAGTAGAGACGCGGTTTCACCATGTTGGTCAGGCTGGTCTTGAACTCCTGACCTCAGGTCATCCGCCCGCCTCGGCCTCTGAAAGTGCTGGGATTACAGGCATGAGCCACCACGCCCAGCCAATTCTGGAATAATTTTTGATAGTACAGAGTTCCCATATACCTCTCACCCAGTTTCTCCTATTATTAACATCTCACATAACCACAGTACATTTGCCAAAGCTAAGAAACCAACACTGGTATATTACTGTTTGATATAGTTTAGGTCTGTGCCCCAACCCAACTCTCACCTTGAATTGTAATAATCTCCACATGTCAAGGGTAGGGCCAGGTGGAGATAATTGGATCATAGAGGTGGTTTCCACCATGCTGTTCTCATGAGAGCGAGTGACTTCTTGTGAGATCTGATGGTTTTCATTTTTATTTTATTTTATTTTATTTATTTTTTGAGACGGAGTCTTGCTCTGTCATCCAGGCTGGAGTGCAGTGGCGCACTCTCGGCTCACTGCAAGCTCCGCCTCCCGGGTTCATGCCATTCTCCTGCCTCAGCCTCTCGGAGTAGCTGGGACTACAGGCGCCCGCCACCACGCCCGGCTAATTTTTTTGTATTTTTGGTGGAGACGGGGTTTCACCGTGGTCTTGATCTCCTGACCTCGTGATCTGCCCGCCTCGGCCTCCCAAAGTGCTGGGATTATAAGCGTGAGCCACCGCGCCCGGCCGAGATCTGATGGTTTTATCAGGGGTTTCTTCTTCCGCTCGGCACTCATTCTGTCTCCTGCTGCCCTGTGAAGAGGTTCCTTTTGCCGTGATTGCAAGTTTCCATAGGCCTCCCCAGCCATGCAGAACTGTGAGTCAATTAAACCTCTTTTCTTTATAAATGACCCACTCTTGGATAGTTCTTCATAGCAGTGTGAGAATGGCCTAATGCACTGTTCATTACACCCCAGACTTCACTGGATTTGGCTAGTTTTCTTATTTGTGTTAGGATAGCCAAGGTCCATGTTCATGACTAATCTTTAAAGCTTCGCTGTTCTTAGTTTGATTCAAAACTCTAATCGTGTCATACTCCCATTGTGTCCCCCATTTTGTATATACTTCTAATAGTTGATTTAGTGGAAGGATTATTTGTTCCTTGAAGGATACTAATTTTTCATGGTTTGAACTAAGTTGATAAACATATGTAGAAGGTTAATATATTGTGATAATATTCTGTGTTCTTTGCTGTTCTAGAAGAATCCAAAGAAAACGAGAGCTATTTTTTTTTTTCCATTTCCTACTTCTCTTTCCAGAGGGCAAGTGATACCTTGAGATAAGAGGACCAAGCTGCTCTGGCCCCAGGGAAGGGTTAAGACACTCTTCTTGGCTGGGAGTGGTGGCTCACGCCTATAATCCCAGAACTTTGGGAGGCTGATGCGGGCGGATCACTAGGTCAAGAGATTGCGACCATCCTGGCCAACATGGTGAAACCCCGTCTCTACTAAAAATATAAAAATTAGCTGGACATGGTGGTGCGCACCTGTAGTCCCAGCTACTTGGGAGGCTGAGGCAGGAGAATCTCTTGAACTTGGGAGGTGGAGGTTGCAGTGAGCCGAGATCACGCCACTGCACTCCAGCCTGGTGACACAGCAAGACTCTGTCTCAAACAAACAAACAAAAAAAAACCCGACACTCTTCTTTTAGAAAAGGGTTGAAATTTCTCAAGGGTTAGAGGAAGCTCTAGCGTTT